>NC_133536.1:198312324-198624657 GCF_048544455.1 Silene latifolia | reverse complement strand
CTTTTGGCGAATCAACTGGATTTGCTCAACCATATCTTGAACCAATTGTGGCCCTAAGACCACTGTCTCGGAACTATCATCCCAACAAACTGGACTTCGGCATTTCCGGCCATACAAAGCTTCAAAAGGTGTCATCCCAATGCTTGTATGATAACTATTATTGTATGAAAACTCGATCAAATCAAGTCTGTCTTCCCAACTGCCTCCAAAGTCCATCACACATGCCCTTAGCATGTCTTCTAAGGTCTTGATGGTCCGTTCTGTCTGACCATCGGTTGCCGGATGAAAAGCTGTACTCATCTTCAATGTTGTACCCATCAACTCTTGCAGTTCTTGCCAAAACTTTGATATGAACCTCGCATCACGATCGGAAACAATATCTTTCGGAATACCATGTAACCGAACCACATGCTTTCGGTAACCCAATGCAAGCTGCATCTTAGACCAAGTATCCTTTATGGGGACGAAATGGGCTGATTTGGTTAGCCGATCCACAATCACCAAATCATGTTGTTACCTTGCTGTGACCTAGGTAACCCCACAATAAAGTCCATGGAGATCGACTCCCACTTCCACTCAGGCACTGACAGAGACTGAATCTTACCTTGAGGTCTCCTTTGTTCACCTTTGACCCTTTGACAGGTCAAACATCTAGCCACAAACTCAGCTACGTCTCTCTTCATGTTCGGCCACCAAAAAGTCTTCTTAAGGTCTCTGTAAAGCTTGTCACCACCCGGGTGAACTGAATAAGGAGTGCAATGAGCCTCAGACAAGATCATTCTCCTTAACTCGCATCGTCGGAACACACCATCTCCCATCAAAACGAACACTCCCATCTGGATGTATAGAGAACCCGGAAGGCGCTCCACTCTCTACCTTTGACTTCCACTCCGGATCTTAGGATCAAGCTCTTGCTTACTTTTGATGTTTTCATACAACTCGGGCTCGATCGTCAAATCCCCGATGGTATTCCCCTCTCGAATCATAAAGATCCCCAATCTGGACATCTCATCTCTCAACTTCAAGAAGGACATAGCTGTACATAGCGAATGAACGCTCTTCCTACTCAAAGCATCTGCGACAACATTAGCTTTACCCTCGTGATAGATGATCTCCATATCATAATCTCCAATCAGCTCCATCCACCGCCCTCGTCGCATGTTAAGCTCCTTCGAGTGTAGATATACTTTAGACTCTTATGATCGAGAACACCTTAAAAGTTGCGCCGTAAAGGTAGTGCCTCCAAATCTTAAGTGCGAACACAACAAAGACCTGACTCCAAATCATGAGTAGGGTAGTTCTCCTCATATTGCTTCACCGCCTCGAAGCATAAGCTATCACTCTCCCTCCCCGCATCAAGACACAACCCAAACCGTTCTTTGAAGCGTCGGTATAGACCTCAAAGTTCTCACAACCCTCTGGCAAGGCTAGGATAGGAGCCGTGGTCAAGCGTTCTTTTAAGGTCCGAAACGCCGTTTCACAACTCTCATCCCAAACAAATCGACTTCTTTCCTCATCAAGGATGTCATAGGCCGTGCTATGGTAGAGAAATCCTTCACAAATCTCCGGTAGTAGCCGGCAAGGCCTAAGAAACTCCGAATCTCAGCAACATTCTTCGGCGATTCCCACTTGGTAACGGCCTCAATCTTACTAGGATCCACAGATACCCCCTTCTTGGATATTACATGGCCTAGAAAAGCCACTTCCTCTAACCAGAACTCACACTTGGATAATTTGGCATAGAGCTGATTTTCTCTCAAAGTCTGCAAAACTATCCTCAAGTGCTCTTCGTGCTCTTCTTTGGTCTTGGAATAAACTAGGATATCGTCGATGAAAACAACCACAAACTTATCCAAAAACGGTGTGAAGATCCGGTTCATCAAATCCATAAAAGCTGCTGGCGCATTGGTCAACCCAAAAGGCATCACTACATACTCGTAGTGACCATAACGAGATCGGAACGCTGTTTTAGGAATATCTTCGTCTGCTATCCTCAGCTGATGATACCCCGACCTCAGATCAATCTTAGAGAATACACCAGCTCCACTTAACTGATCGAACAAATCATCAATCCTCGGCAACGGATACTTGTTCTTCACTGTAACCCGATTGAGCTCTCTGTAGTCAATGCACAATCTCATACTCCCATCTTTCTTCTTTACAAAAAGAACTGGAGCTCCCCACGGTGACACGCTAGGCCTGATATAACCTTTGTCTAACAACTCATGTAATCGCTTCTTCAACTCACCAACTCTTTAGGTGCCATACGATAAGGTGCTTTAGATATAGGACCCGTTCCCGGCTTAAGCTCCACGCTGAAATCGACATCCCTCTTGGGAGGCAAACTCGGTATTTCCTCCGGAAATACATCTTCAAATTCTTTCACCACGGAAATCTCAGAAGTCGTCGGCGGCTCTACTCGGTGATCTCTCACATGACAAAGGATTAAGGGACACTTCTTCCTTAAACATGACTTTAAAGTCATAACCGCTATAAACCTACACTTAGGCTTTACCACAAACCCTCTATAGGACACCTTAACACCCTTGGGACTCTTTAAAGACACTCTCTTCTGTCTACAATCTATCCTGGCATCATACCTACCTAGCCAATCCATCCCGACAATCACCTCAAACCCATCCTTAGGAAACTCTAATGGTTTCTTGGTAAATCTACCCCTCCAATCACCATAGATATACCCTTATATAACTTGAGACACGACACGACTCCCCGAAGGTATGAACACATCATCTTTTACAACCTCAAAATTGCCCAAACCCATAGACACAGCATGACTTTTAGACACAAAAGAATGTGTAGCCCCGGAATCAAACAAAACAAAAGACGGTACATTATTAACAAGAAAGGTACCGGTAACTACATGAGCATCATCCTGTGCTTCCTGCTTATCCATCATGAAGAGCTTTCCACTATTCTTCCGTCCTCCACCCCGAATCGAAGCATTGAGGTACTAGGCTTAGCCGCCGAATCCGGGTGACATCGTTATTCCGGCGCCGGTAAGATCCACCACCACCGCGGTTGTAACCGCCCGGTTACCCTGTCCACCTCTGTTGCCCCATGAACCTCCCGGTCGGCTACTAGCAAAACTCGAGTCGGCCCCGAGAGAAATTTCCGATCGAGCTCCTGAACCATTGCCGGGCTTGTAGCTCGTGCATTCCCGCCTTTTGTGGCCTATACCACCACAGTTGAAGCACGTAAGGTTGGTGTTGTCACTTACAGCCCGACCTCCATTCTTTCCCCAGCCACGAGAACCTCCAGAGAAACCAGCTCCACTAGAGAAAGCTTTAGCATGGTTGAAATTCCCTTTCTTGTTGGTTGGCTGATTGTTGTTCCCACTATCGGCCCTTCCTCTTTCTCGTAGTGATCCTCTCCTCGATCTCCTTGAGAGATCCACCATTCTCTCAGCTTGACCCGCTCTCAGATACACTTCCTTGAGGTCAGTAGCAACCCCAGCCGGCATACGGCTCACGATCTTAGCAGACAAACCCCTCTCAAATCGGAGAGCCAAACCTCTTTGTCCGAGTTGCAAATCTTCCACATAACGAGATAGCTCCATAAACCGATGATAGTAATCAGTGACTGTCATCTCCTCAGACATAGTGAAAGATTCAAAGTCGGATCTCATCTTGTGTCGGATATGCTCCGGCACAAACCGCTCTCTCTCATAGCACTCTTCAATCCGGACCACGGAATAGCCCCTTCCCCCGGTAGTAAGCTCTAGCATCATCCTTGACGTTCGCCACCAAACTGCAGCTTCTCCTCTTAGGTAGTATACAACCTGTTCAACAATCATATCCTCGGGGCACTTAACCATTTCCATGAGAGCTTCAATCTCACGGTGCCACTTCTCGAGCAGCTTTGGTTCGCCTACCCCGTCATATGTGGGAGGGTGGAAACGAGCAATGTTGATGCTAAGCTGGGTTGCATCCATCGTCTTCTCGTTTCCTTTTCCCACATTTTTGAGAGCTTCAAGGAGAGCCTCTTGTTGCTCAATCATGCGAGCAATCTCATCAATAGACATCTCCGAAGCTTGGATCTGTGCGGGAGTTCTTTTGGGCGGCATTTTGAGCTGATAAGAAAGAAAGAAACGTAAACACATGCTCAAAATTTAACATCCCTCCGCCATAAGAACACTCGGCCGAGTGTACATCATACTCGGTCGAGTATTGATAACTCGGTCGAGTATCGACTCCAGAGACAAACGCCAAAACACCAAAAAGAACACTCGGTCGAGTGTAACAACACTCGGCCGAGTGGCCTATACTCGGTCGAGTACACTCTCATACTCGGTCGAGTAATCACAAACAGTAGCAACTGCTACTTCTTATCAAACAACACTCGGTCGAGTTTTGTCCACTCGGCCGAGTAGACCATACTCGGTCGAGTGTCTACCCTGCTCGGCCGAGTTACGCTATAAAAAAAATTTTACAGATTACGATTCCCCTATCATGCTCACTATTCCGCAGCAAATACTTAAGGATTTTAAAACCATGCTATAATCACGTCAGCATGTAATGCATATATTAAAACTTTAGCACCATAATGCATATATTAAAACTCTAACACCATATTGTAGCCATATCAACATCCAATTTGCACATACGCTAGATCCAACGTTGAAATCACAACCCGTTTCATCAATTACTTCTCCCATCACAACAGTTAAGAATTTCATCACACATATATACATCTATCGACTTTTACCAACATGTATCTTCACATACGTGCACATACAAGGCCTAGTCCTCATCACACTTTCCCCCAAGTTACCGGCTCGAGTTAGTAAGGGCCAAGGTGCGACTCCGGGACGTCTCCCGAGTGTTTGCGGTAGCTCCAAACAACTCTCCCCGGGTTCATTTTAGTTAGACTCCCTAGGTTCATTAAATTCATTTGTTTAGGTGCCGGAATCTTCGGCTCTGATACCACTTTGTAACACCCCCTCATACCAAGGTGCCTTACCAGGACCACCCTACCATGAGAGTACGTTACCATCTCGGTTGCCCGAGGTTAGTACATATCAAAAGCGTCTGAACTGAGCACATTTATTAAAGTAATGTAAAAAGGCGAAGTTTACAATATCCGAAACCAAATACTGTTTAATGAATTACAACTTCAAAGTCTTAATAATAAAAGAAAACTCGCTAAGAACTCAGACAGTGATGCTATGACTCGTGGTGGCAATTCTCCCAAGATAATCCCCAAGCTCTCACTAGCAAAACCTGTCAAGCCTGCTCACCATCCCCGAATGGATCACCGCAGATTCCACAAACAACAACGGGGTTAGTATTATGCAACAAACAAGACAAACAAATGCAATACTCGTCTGATCATCATCAACTCCCAATCACCCTGTCTCACATAGTAACCGACTACACACTAAAGTGTGTAGCCCTGCCAGATTACCCATCGCAACAGGTAATCCTCGCCGCCAGTGGGTGACCGCAGCCGATCCCACCTAGTCCAGCTCCTCACGAGCGACAACGATCCCTGTCCCTTAATGTGCACATCCCCTCCCGTGGCGGGTTCCACGGAGGGCGAACTAGGGTGTGAAGCCACTCCCGCAAGTGACTCCACCATAATCACAATCACATGACATTACTATCATCTCAATCTCCTCACACCAACACTGTCACAACAATCTCCATATTACGATGATCACAGACAACGATAATTACAACAACATGTCATGAAAAGCACAGTAAACTGAGTAGGGAAACCCTACCTTAGAAATCACAGCAGTAAGCAACACGGACAATCAAAAAGGCTCCTCTACGAAGTCTTCTCCTATACAATGATCATACAACACAATTATACTTTGTACAATTCCCAACATCCCCTTCCATATAAATGTATAGCAACCCGAAACGATGCAATAATTACAAAGATGTACTTACCAACAGTGCAACAAGAACTTATACGCAAGAATCACCGCAATTATCCACACAAAGATGCTACGAAATGCTCAAAGGAATGATTAGGGAATGATTTGGGTATGATTAGGGTAACGTAGAAATGATAACGCTGTGAAAAGTGATATTAGAAACTGACGCGGAAATATAAAATACCCTAATCACTCCTTAATCAAACCGTCGAAATATAACTTCGCCAAACCGGACACTCGGTCGAGTGCAACAACACTCGGCCGAGTGTCCAATACTCGGTCGAGTATTCGCTATACTCGGCCGAGTATTCCTCGGCAGAACCAAAATAACACGCACTAAGAGCACTACTCGGCCGAGTAGGCTCTACTCGGTCGAGTAGGCTCCAAAGAAGATCCGTAGTGTTACAAAGAGTCTCGCCCTCACATCTTCTCCAAGTGATGAAGAAGATGAGGAGGAAGACGAGTTTGCTATGTTCACAAGGAACTTAGCCGGGTTGGTCAATGGATAAGGTAACAAAAGGTTCACTAATAATTACTCGAAAAAACGCTTTCCTAAGAAACGACCTAACTCCACCGTGGGATGCTTTAAATGTGGTGATAAAACTCACCAAATTAAAGAATGTCCCAAGTGGGAAGAAATCAAATCAAAGGAAAGAAGAGAAAAAGTTAAAAAGGACTACAAACATAGAGTCATGAGTGCTATTTGGGGAATGTCCGACTCCGAGGAAGATGAGGAACTCATCGAGGAGGAACTTGAGGCTAAAATGTGTCTTGCAAATCATGGTAAAGAAAAAGTCTCAAAAACCTCAAAAATTGAACACTTAAGATGCCTCATGGCTAACCCCGACGATTCCGACTCCGATTCCGACAACGAGATAAATCATCTAAAGGCCAAGACTAGAACTTACTCTAAAGAGAAAGTATGTAAGCTTCTTGATCAACTCCTTGATAAATGTCGGTCTCAAAATGATAAGCTTAATGTAATGCAAAATGAGATTGAAGAAATTGCTCAAGAGAACTTTAATCTGAAAAATGAACTAAAAGCAACAGACTGCGTCACTGTCACCTCTGAGGCATATGATGAAGTTAAAAGAGTCAACAAGTTAAACAAACATTTGACTAAAGAACTAGAGCGTCTTAGGTCGACACCCACGGACGTCTCTGACCTTGAAAATGTCAACACTACCTTGGTGATGCAAGTTTCCTCACTAACCAAGGAACGTGATGATCTTTTGAAGGACAAAGATGATCTTGAAAATGAGATCTATGACCTTGTAGTTGAAGTTGTAGACTTAAGAGAAACAGTGTCTAAGACTATTGCTTCTGACCACGATTTAGACAAGTCAAAAGAAAGGATTAAATGTTTGGATAATGATAACAAGTGTCTAAAAGGTGAGGTTGTTTGTCTCAAGAATGAAATAGAAGTTCTCCATGATAGGCTTACTTTCTTTCAAAAAGGTATGCCCGAATGTAGCACTTGTAGGTCTTCTCCTCATCATAGATCCGATGAAATCGTTGATCTAAACAAAAGACTTGACGAGATGACATCTAAATATGAAGAGTCCAAAGAAAGAATCATGTATCTCATGTCTAAACTCAACAACCACACCCATGACTTCATTGTTGAGAAAAGATTGTCCATTGAAAGTGTCAACAATGATGAACTCAAAAGAGAAAAAGAAAAGAATTTGCATCTCCTCTCACGTGTCAAAGACTTGACCAATGAACTTGTTAATGCTAAGAACATCACTGAAAAGTGGGAAGGAAGTCAAACCGTGTTAAATTTCCTCACGAATCAAACCGAGAAATGTGATAAAGTTGCTGGTTTGGGCTTCAAATGGATGATCGGTGATTTGTTGCATCCAGAAGCCTAAAGACGATTTTAGAGGAAGGAAGTACGTAGGTCTTCCAGAATACATCATTTGCAATTATTGTGGTGACAATGGTCATGTTTTTAATGGATGTACAAAACGGTTTGATGACATTGACAAGAACACCAAAACTTTAAGACAAATGAGCATTAAGAAAGACACAACAAGTTATGTTGATCACAAAAAGGGACCCAAATTCATTTGGGTTCCTAAACTCAAAAACTAATCTTGTGTAGGGCTTGGTGAGAGGCGGCCGCAATTGGTACTTGGATAGTGGATGCTCTCGTCACATGACGGGTGATAGAAGCCAATTCCTCTCACTTAAAGCGTATGATGGTGGCACGGTAAGGTTTGGTGATAGCAAGAAAGGTGAAGTAATTGGTATTGGAAAAGTTGGTAAGTCATCCTTACTTTGTGTCGACAATGTGCGGCTTGTCAAAGGTTTGAAACATAATCTCCTTAGCATTTCTCAACTTTGTGATAAGGGTAACTTTGTCGAATTTCGTGCTAATATGTGTCGAATTTTTGATGCCACTACTAATGAACTAATACTCGAAGGAAGACGTGTCAAAGATGTTTACTTAACTAATTTGAACTCTTTATCCGGTCACACCATGTCTTGCATGAGTGTAATGAACAATGATCCTTGGTTATGGCATAAAAGGTTTGGTCATGTTAGTACAAAAACCCTTAATACCCTTAAAAGACTTGACTTAGTTGAAGGCATTCCCAATATAAAGTTTGATTTTGATAAAGTATGTGATGAATGTGCTAGAGGTAAACATGTTAAAAGTTCCTTTAAATCCAAAAGAATTATGAGTACATCTCAACCTTTGCAACTTTTACATATCGACTTGTGTGGACCAATGAGAACTAGAAGTAGAGGTGGTAGTCGTTATGTGTGTGTCATTGTTGATGATTACTCTAGGTTCGGTTGGGCACTCTTCCTAAGCTCTAAGGATGAGACATTTGATGAGTTTCTAATTTGGTTAAGAAAGATTCAAAATAAACTTAGTTTAAAACTTGTTTCAATGAGAACCGATCACGGAACCGAATTCGAAAACTCATCATTTGGTGCTTATTGTGATGACAATGGTGTAGACCATAACTTCTCGGCTCCTAGAACCCCACAACAAAATGGCGTGGTTGAAAGGATGAATAGAACCCTTGAAGGAATGGCTAGAACAATGTTATTATCTAGTAAGTTGCCTAAGAATTTTTTAAAGCGGTAAATACCGCTTGCTACATTCATAATCGTGTCATGATAAGGAGTATATTAAATAAAACTCCCTATGAATCGTTACGTGGAAGAAAACCCAACATTTCATATTTTAGATGTTTTGGAAGCAAATGTTTTGTTCATAACAATGGTAAAAACAACTTGGGTAAGTTCGATCCACGTAGTGATGAAGGAGTATTTATTGGGTACTCCGATCATAGCAAGGCCTATAAAATTTACAATAAACGAACCTTGTTAATTGAAGAAAGCATCCATGTCATTTTTGATGAATCTAGTGTGCTTGGACAGGTACAAAACATGGATGATGATGATGAGGATGAGGATGATGAGTTTGAGATTGGTCTTGTTCGAAAAGACTTCGTATTCGCGGATGAAGAAGCTCCCAGCACTGAATTGCAACAGACACAGAGACTGTCACCTTCAAAGGAGATCAGCAACTCAGGGGGAACACGTAGCACCACTGCTACTGATTCTTCTCTGGAAGCAACAGACCCAACGACTGCTGCATCCACCTCCAAAACTGAAGTAACCCAAAACAGTGAGGATGAAGAACCTTCCAGGCCAATAGAAACAGTCATTGTGACTGATGCTGTTGAGGGGGAACAAGAAACCATTGTTCCAAAGAAGTGGAAACATCAAAGCTCTCATCCACTCACTAATCTCACAAGTGATCTCAACTCGGGAATTCGAACAAGATCATCCGTCAACAATCTCGCTCATCTCAATGAGTATTATGCCCATAATGCCTTCCTTTCTCAAATTGAACCTTCAAATGTAACAGTCGCATTGACTGATGTAGACTGGTTGCTTGCAATGCAAGAAGAGCTCAATCAATTCAAAAGAAACGAGGTATGGCACTTAGTCCCTAGGCCGCCTAATCGTACCGTCATTGGTACTAGGTGGGTCTTTCGCAACAAGCTTGATGACTCGGGAGAAATTGTAAGGAACAAGGCTAGGCTAGTGGTGCAAGGTTATAACCAACAAGAGGGTATTGATTACGATGAAACCTATGCACCGGTAGCTAGACTTGAGGCCATACGATTGCTTATAGCTTTTGCGGCTCACAAAGGCATTAAACTCTTCCAAATGGTTGTCAAAGCCGCTTTCTTAAATGGATATTTGGAAGAAGATGTCTTTGTAGAGCAACCACTGGGTTTTGAGAACAATGACTTGCCTAACCATGTTTTCAAATTAGACAAAGCTCTTTATGGTTTAAAGCAAGCACCAAGGTGTTGGTATGATAGATTGTCTAAATTTCTTATTGAAAATGGTTTTAAAAGAGGCTCCGTTGACAAAACATTGTTCTTGAAGCAGATCCAAAGTGAACTGTTGGTTGTACAAGTATATGTTGATGACATTATATTTGGTGCAACAAATGAACTCCTTTACTTATATTTTTCGGAACTAATGAAATCGGAGTTTGAAATGAGCATGATGGGTGAGCTAGGATTCTTCCTTGGGCTCCAAATTAAGCAATCAAAGGATGGAATCATGATCCATCAACAAAAGTATATTAAGGAAATGCTTAAGAAATTTGGGATGACTAATGGTAAGCCTCATGATATACCTATGGTAGCCGGGTCCAAATTGGACAAAGATGAACTCGGTAAGAATGTTAGTGATAAGGTGTATAGAGGTATGATAGGCTCACTTCTTTACTTGACCGCAAGTCGTCCCGACATTCTCTTTAGTGTTTGTTTATGTGCTAGATTCCAAGCAAATCCGAAAGAATCACATTTCAAAGCCGTTAAACGAATTCTTCGGTATTTAATTGGAACACAAAATCTCTACCTATGGTACCCTTTACATTGTCCTTTTGATCTTATAGGCTTTTCGGATGCGGACTATGCGGGGTGCACGGTGGATAGAAAGAGTACCTCCGGAATTGCAACGTTCTTGGGTCCTTGCTTGACTTCTTGGGCCTCAAAGAAACAAAACACGGTAGCTCTTTCTACGGCCGAAAGTGAGTACGTTAGTGCGGCACATTGTTGTTCTCAACTCCTTTGGGTAAAACAACAACTCTTGGATTTTGGTATTATTTTTGACTCCATTCCCTTAATGTGTGATAATACGAGTGCAATAAATATTTCCAAAAATTCTATTCAACACTCTAAAACCAAACATATTGATATTCGTCACCATTTTATTCGTGATCATGTGGAAAAAGGACATATTAAACTTATCTTTTGCAAAACTGAAAATCAAATTGCCGATATTTTCACTAAGCCACTTGCAAGAGAACATTTTGAGAAATTTAGACTATAAATTGGGTTAATTAATAGCTCGTGATTTTTAGTGCGAGTTTTACAAAATTCCTTAATTGATTAAATTAAAATTGGATATATGTTAATAAGTGTTCTAAGTGCATTGACATCATGTTTAGACCAAAAATTGACACCGTATTTGTGAGTCGGTAATCACTCAACCTCATATCTAGATTTACGTTTATTATATGCTACCTTGCGTTTTTATTTCGAGTGATTAAATATGTCTAGTTGGGCCAACTACCTCACTTACCACATTTATTGGGCCATTAATTCCATCAACCCACCACCTATTCTTATCCGCCCAAACCGTCTAACCCACCATCTCTTCATCTTCCTAATCTTACCAAATCACCTACCCTAACCCACCATGGTAAAAACATCCTTTAACACAACCATACCCATCAAACCCACAAAAATTACCTCACCACCTGTCACATCAAACCCACCGACATCAACAACTCCAACAATGACTTCACAAAAAATCTCCTACGCCTTCCCTCCACAAACCTCAACCTCGACTCCATCTCCATCACCTCAACCAAACCCAAACCAGCCTAACCCTCTCCCAAATCCTCCTTCCACTGATCCACCATCATCCGACGACATCCCTATCTCCACTATGGTAGGACGGCGCACGCGAGGTGGTCGAAAGAAAAGCTCTACTATTCCAAGCTCTTCCTCTGAACCAGTGATTGTTGAAGATGTTGAAGAAGAAACCGAGTTTGATTTAAATGAGAATCCCACCAAGTCCGGTGAGTCTGACCCGACTCCGGCGAAAAAGAACAACAAAAGGAAAGAAAAAGCTTCTTCATCCCATTTACCCCCAATTTCAGAAAATGTTGAACAAAGTAACATCGAAAACCCCATTGTTGATACTCCAATTGAAAATCCTAGTGAACCTCCCCAGAAAAAAATCGAAACCATTGAAGAAAAAGCTTGTGTACCTTTCTCCCTCTGATCCGGTTTCCCTAACCTCAAAATGGGACTTGGCCATTGTTTGGGATCATCTTGAGAGCATAGACCTCCCTACTTTCATTTACAAAAACTGTGAAAGGTTGATGAACATCAAAGCAATCCACTCTCCTCGGGTTTACAACCAAAGATGGTTCGAGCCGCCTGCTTTTCACTCAGTCCGTGACATGGTCTTAGCTCAAGGTTGGGAAAAATTATTGGAAATGCGTGAACCGGTCTTTGTGAGCGAGGTGATTCAGTTCTTTGCAACGGTACGGGTTGATAAATCTGGTGAATCTCTTACGGCTAAGGTGAATGGTAAGCCTCTTAAACTGTCTCAATCTGATTTCGCTACCGCCCTTGATATTCCTGTCGGAGGTTATGACAAACTCCCCTCCGAAACATGGGTTGCTTTACCTTATGCCTCACCTCTTAGTGTTGCTCAAACCGTGTGTCCCAAAGCTGTCTCTCCTGGTCCAATTAGCAATACCCAAATCCCACCTCCTCTTCGTATCATTTTCAATATGCTTTGTCGCTCAATTTATCCCTCGGGTGATAGGGGAAAACTCACCATAACCCAACAATACCTTATTTATCACATTGCAACTCATAAGAAGTTGAACCTAGTCGGGTTAATGTTTAAGCGTTTTCATCTCATCTCGACCAAACTTCGTAGACCCTCTTCTAGCATGATTCACTTACCCTATGGAATGTGGTTGTCGGTTGTGCTCAAGGCATAAGGGGTTTTAGTGAGTACTAGCTTGGGTTCGTTGGATATGTGTGATGTTATGAGTGATGGTCAAATGGGGAAGATGCTTATCAAAATTGAGAATGATGAATTAATTTCGGTGAAAATTAAGAAGGACCCGGAGGTTGGGTCATCTAGTCAAGTGAATACGGGTGGTATGCGGGAAGTTCTTAATGCCGTGGCTGAATTGAGTGCGTGGCTTAAGGAAGATGCTCGTCAAAAGGACTTGGCAATCTCGGCCCTTGCTTCTACAGTGGACCTCATCCGTGGAGAGGTGGATATCATTTCCACCCTTGTGTCAACAAAAGAAGTTGGTGATGATGCTCATGTGGATGATGATCCTTTGGGTAGTGGCTCGGATGGTGAACAAGCTTCCTCCCCTTAGCCTATTCCTCTTACTCTCGGCCCTCTTAACCTTTTACCCGTGCCCTTTCATTTTGTCTCACCTTGGTTGTGCCCCTCTAAGACAATATTTTCTTTGCTTGTTATCTTGACATTTGGTGGTGTATTTTAAACTATCTTTAGCCATGTTGAACTTTGATTAACTTATGTTTAATCCTTGTTTATGTTGACTTTGTTACCTTGTCACGACTACATGTGTCTTTTTGTGTTTTCTTGTGAAATATCTGCACTCTAATGCTTTTGACATCCCTATCCTTTTTGATGATGTCAAGAGGGGGAAAAGGTAAACTCATGCTTTGAATCTCTTTGCTTATTGATTAACTAATGTCTATGTCTAACCTTCTTAGTTTGAATCTTGTTTTGGGGCAATGTAAAATTGTCATGGTAGTTTGATTCTAGCTTTTGCCTTAGGAAAGGTAATATTGTCCCTTCTCTCATTTGATCTTGCTTGCTTAAAATCTTGAATCAAGGTGTTTACATTGCTTATACATTCGTTTGGGGCTTGTCATCATCAAAGGGGGAATTTGTTGGGTTCCTTATGTTGATGATAACATGCCCATTTGATTTGTGTCATTTTAGTTTACCTTTTCAGGTTTATTGATCATATCAAGCATGGATTAAGAAGTGTTGAAGTTGTTAATCATCCCATTGTATTAAGTCAAGTGTCATCTAATGTACAAGTGAGAAAGTAGAGTATATTAGAGTAATAGAAACAGTCCAGACGACTGTTGCTTTCACGAGTAAACAGCTGCTTGGATTATTGCCACAACTCGTAAAACTTGAAGTCCCTTTTTATCTTGATATTCAATAAAGAGTGGTTTGAATTATTATTTTAACTTGAAGTCCCTTTCACGTGACTCTTATTTTTCAAAGATAAAAATCAGATTTTTATTAAGGAGATGATATTCAATAAAGAGTGGTTTGAATTATTATTTTCAAAATGTTTCCTCTTTATGCAAATTCAACCCTTTGGTTCTTTAAGAAAACAAAGAATGCTTTTTGCCATTTTAGTGTCAACTTGTCATCATGTGACTTGTCTTTTCTCTCTTTGTTTTCTGAATTTGCAAGAGCTTTTAAGGTTATCTTTCAAACACTCTTTCTCTATTCTTACCTTTGCAAAAGAGGCCTTTTTGGTGCAAGTTTGGGTGGTTGCAAATGCCCTTCACATGTGAGGTCTTTGACCCTTCAAAACCCTAGCAACCTCCTTCACTCACCTCCTCTATATAAACCGTGCCTCTCCTTCATTAAAACCCAAGACTTTTCTGAATTAATTCTTCCATCTTTGCAAATTATTTTTAAAGCTTAAAAAATCGTGTTTATTTGCAAAAAACCTTTAAAAGTCTTCAAGTGTCTTCAAGTTGTTACAGTCGTGGCTACTGTTGCTTTTCTATACTAAACTCTCTTGCTTATGAATTGTTGATCTTGTAAAAGTTGTCCATCTCTATTCTTTGTTAAGAATGTCTTAGTGGAAACTTGATCCTATAACATTCTAAGTGTGTTAGTAGAGTTTAGGACGGAGTAGTCTTTAACTCTTGACAACCGGAGTAGGTTGTGAGTTGGCAACCGGAGTAGGTTGCGAGTTAGCTTGTCATAAGAACGGAGTAGTTCTTGTACTAGCTTTACAACCGGAGTAGGTTGGTGTCTTTTATTGTAAGGGTCTTTTAGTTGTCGGAGTAGATCACTAAAAGAATGCAATAAAATGGTAGATTGGACGTAGGCACTTGAGTTTCTTGCCGAACCAATTCAAAAATCTCGTGTTCATTGTTTTACTTTATTTCCGCTGCAATTTACTTTGTTTGTTTGTTTTGCTTTGCTTAACCTTAGAAGTAACAGTTCATCATAATGTCGCATTTGGTCTGCAGTCATATTCCACAAACTGAGACAAATAGATACAGTCAGAATGATTGTTGCTTTCATACTTCAGCAAACATTCATCGTGATACTTGTTCAATCTTTCAATATTATTCAAAGTATCTTCTCATCTCTTTTGTCCTCGTAACTCACTTTAATTCAATAAAGTTGGAGTTATAAATTTTTTAAATAGTACCTAATTCACCCCCTCACCCTCTTAGGTACTTGAATCCTTAAACTCAACATGATTGTTTTCAGCAAGTAATAGCCATGGTACAATTGGTTTAGCTGTCCATTGGTGCTTTACTGAAGACGAAGCATGATTCCAACGACAACATACAGCAGAAAACTTAATAAAATCTTCGAAAGTTTCCAACTTTAATGCAATTACACCGAGAAGATCAAGAGGCAACGTCGAGAAATCGGAAGCCATGTGCATACTACAAACAATAGAGAATTTTTTATTTCCAAGGACGGTATTAGTATGAAATTTAAAGACGATAAAAGGGATGTACGTGAAATAGAGTATATACATTAAGGGTTGTAAGAAGTTGTGTGATTCAGGGTTTCTGTTTTCCTTAATCAACTAGAATTAAATATACTATATATATAATGAATCAAAATTTGGAAATAAGAAAATTGAGTTGGGATATCATTACCTATTTCTAATACGGAGAAGCAGATGTCTTGGATTTCCATAATACCGTCTTGGAAATAAAAAAATTGGGTTGGTATTTTGATCCTTTGTTTTTCGGTATTTCGTCCGAAATCATGCTATTTCTTAGTTTCTTGTAGTGGTCTTTTACCCGTCTTTGCTTTAAAATAAAAATAAAAATTTAAGGGACGGTCTTAGTATACGTATTTTATAATTATAAGTATTGGGATTGATCCTAGATTTAATGTAGTATTGACGTGGTTTTATAAAAAAATACCGTCTTTGCCCTTTGGATCCTCGACTCTGTATTCAGCGTAAGGTGAAACCGAAAATGTAACATAATGTGAAAATGTGATACGGAGACGAAGGAGTACTATATACTTTAGCTACATTCTTGTGTTGGAATGAACAACAATTTGCGTTTAATATAATACTGACGGTTTTTATATCCAAATTCCCAATTCAAACGGATAATCCTCCAACTCATGAGAAGCGATACCAATCACACCTTTGTTGCTTCAAGATTTTCGGGCTTTCTTGTTAAGGAGAACAATATGAATATGAGGCAGATCGAATAGTGTCGCTCGCAATGATGAGTGGCCTTAGAAGCTTGATATATAAGATTGAAAATTAAACTTGTTAACAAACAATCGAGTGAAAAACAAGGTTCATTTCTAAAGAATAAAAAAGTAAAAATAAATGCTATTAGATGTAAGATAATAGCCTAAATACCTGTTATTACTAATACTATATTGACAAACCTGGTGTTCGATCAAATTTCTTCCATAGATAAGAGAGTTGTACCTGACCTCTAACATCAAAGAAATCATCAATCGACACAAAAAGGCCTCTTAAAGGATATGTAATAATGGGAAATACATACGTATATGGATAAACTGCAAAAACATTGTGTTGGCACGTAAAATTTATGTGAGTGTCACGTCGGAAATCAAAAAGTCAAATGTTGACCTCGTCAAAACTCAAATGTTGACCTCGTCAAAAGGAAAATGCAGCCACATCAGAAGTCAAAGTCAAAATGTTGACCCGTCAAAGAAAATACAAAATAATATATTTAATTTGGACAAAATTTTAATTAATTAGTCCATTTTATTATTTTTAATCCAACCCGCTTCTCTAAAGTGACAAAACCCGCTAAATGGGTCAATTCACTAAGACGGGTCAAGCTCACTTAAATGAGTCAAGCATGCGTAAATGGGCCAAATGACTACCAAGTCCAGAGGAGTTGCTGAAATGAGGGTTGAGCCCATTTAGGGTTAACTCATATCTTTCATTCTCTATAAATATAACCCATCCTCCATCATTTAGAGGGTATTCAGAAAAATTCACAAAAGAAGAGAGCATAGGAAATTAATCTTATTCTCTTTAAACCTCACAAAAAAAAATCAAATCATTTTCTAAAGACTCGACATCAAGCATCGAAATTGTGCCATCGAGTCCAAGTGAAGAAGTGATTCAACAAAGGAGATCCAAGTCGACAAGACTCTCCTCTAAATCATTTCTATACCATTTCTTTTAATATTGTGCGAAGATCGAATTAGTGGATTATATTAGAGATTGTAACCCAAAACTCATTCAAAATTAATAGAAATTACTTTGTTCTCTTATTCGTATTTTTGTTATTTGCAATTATACGAATTTGTGTTAACAAATTTGGCACGCTCGGTGGGACTAATCTTTACCGCTCATCTCTTTCTTTGCATGTTCAAGTTACCAAATAATCATTTTCATGGATTCACAAGACACTCCTAACTTTCCTCAAGATATGGTCAAGCACGGCGGCGAAGGCTCGAATGTTCATGGCATCAACGTTGAAGATCAATTTGTTGGTGTATCCACGAGGAATAAAGCCAGATCCATTCGCGTCAGTATTGTTGCCGCAAGACTTTGATCCGTATCTGTGCCTACGAAGACGCGGAATTCTAGATCTGCTACTCTCTTGATTGGTGATTCGCACGGTATTTCCAAGGCAAAGTCGTATGAATATCCTATCGCTGATTCAACGGTCTAAAGACGGAATGACGAACTGTTGTTTACCATTTGGAAGAACATGGGAGAAACAAATGGAGATGTCATAGTGGAGGATGAACAGTCAAGCGTAGATTCCTCTCCTTCACCACCATCCAGGTGTTAGGTTCATATACCTATTATTAGACTCCTCTAATAGTGAACAAATTAACTTGTTAATTATATGTTCTTAAGATCTAGTGCATGCATAACAAAATGAAAGATTTATAAGAAAACAATGTCCCTTACATTGTTGATTTCGGTTTTATGGGCACAAGTAAGGTCTCCTACCTTCACTTGTTCTTGAGCTATGATGAGTAATAGGATGATCCTCCAAGACCTCAAGTATAGAAGTCACTCCTCTTGATTGCACCCAAGATTATCCCTTATCCCCACTAAATAATATTTGCTAGATATTTGTTTAGTAGTTTACCTTAAAATTGATTACTAATACTCATATATTACACTAATAATATTAGTAATCTTTATGAACAAATTGAATCAAACTTCACAAGTTTTTAGAGGAAAAACTATGAACAAGAGAGAGGTTTTGTTGCATGTTCATGTGTTGAGAGTATGATAGATAAAAATAAGAACAAAAGGCTCTCTCACCATAAGGTGGTCCGGCCCTATGCTCTTAATAAGAGCAAAATTGTCTTCCCAAAACTCTTTTTCAAATGCTTTATTGGTAGAGTGATTTTTGGTAGGTGCAACATTACAAGTGTTGCTTGTGTCATAAACTTTTATGACAAAATAGAAGACTTAGGACAAGTGTCCTATGACCTCCAAAAATCGGTGTATATGGACTAATTATGGTCCATTTTTGTCTTATAATATTTGTCCCACAAATGCTTATAAGTCTTATGTTTAATTATCTTATATAATTAAATATTAATTTGATCATACAACAATTATGACACAAATTAATAAACATATATTCACTCAACTTATTGAGTAATATTTTATCATTATATCAACATATAATGGGTCCCATAATAGTTAGTTAGTTAAATTTACAACCTCTTATAAATGTAAATAACTAATTACCTCTACCTCGAAACATTTATATAACCTCAACATAATTTAGTGAATTAACATATTAATCCACTAAATGTGATCTTATTTAATCACATTAACATAAGATACATATTTCCTCTTATTAAAAATAAATTGTTCATTTTTAAGGAATTAATCAACTTGTATCAACATACAATTAATTAACTTTATAGACAAGGGCATCATCCTTTAGGTGTGACCTTAAGGGATCAACTGACCACCACCGTCCCACGACAGTAACGTCAAACTCTAGCAAGCCAATCGTTACCGATTAATGTTGATCAGTTGACTATATAATTGAATCATCCCTTACATATTCTTTATATGAGATTTAATAATGATATTTAAATCATGTGATCGCACTATTGTTGAGGACACATTTCCCAACAATCTCCCACTTGTCCTCGACAAGTGTGCGTCACCAATTCTCTTGTCCTATTACAATCTCCCACTCAATGCAAGGTGTCTTGCAGGTCGTACTTACATTTGATCATATCTTGAGTTGTTTTCTCGATCCGGAGATTAAGCGTCCGACCGGAATTATCTATCAAAGATACCTTCCGAGCGTGGCCACGCATTTCCAGTTAACTACTCCTCGAGTGGCCTTGAGATTTCAAACAACCCTGACAAGGGGTGGACAATTCCTATCGCCTTATTCCTTCGTTCAGCCACAGTCCATCATAACCCAAAATATACCCAGTTTGACCTCATTTACGAAATCGTAGAGTATAAATCAAAGCTAATCAGAAGCTGTGCCAACTTGGGCGAATAGTCTCTAGTCAAAAGAATTGACTCATAAGAATACTATAGTAGCTCTTGCCACGACCAGGCTTTATGAATTACCGGAACTCTATAAGCGGTCATCGCCGACGATTGTCCCATGATCCGCCTATGTGATCGACTAGTCATCCCATATGACTCTATGGCACTTGAACTTGCCATCAATCGCATCACACTCTAGTCACTTCGAGACGTCACCTCATATAAGTAAGTAGGGGCGAATACCATGTCAATCCAGTTCACTTTAATGGGGTTCAATTTGTCTCTACAACCCATTCGGATACGACAAGGTAGCGGGTGAGTTTAATAAAACTCAAACGATAAATGTGATTATCACATATGAATAGTCAATACACTATTACTACTTCATATTCTATAATCTTTAGTGTATTATAACACTAGTTAAAATGCAATACAAGCTTGGCAAGTGGATATACCTGATATCCATATATTCCAACCTTTTTAATTGATATTTCCTTCCATTCAATGTCATCTCTAATGACATGAATTTCTCTAAGTATATGTCTAGACTTCATACTAGACCTGAGCTCTTTAACTTGAAAGAAGCTCCCACTGTTATCGCATAACTTGTGATAAAGTCATTTGTAGAGGGATTCACCCTTAATCCCTACATTGACCATTTAATCACTATTTACTTAGATTCCTTTTGTAGAATTTGCAATGCGTGAAACTAAAACACTTTTCTTAGTCTCTTACTCCTTAGTCAACAAGTCACCCTAGGATTTCAACAAATCCCTTATAGTTTGGAAACTAAAGTTTGTGCAACCCTTCAACACCTTAACTTAGTTTATCATCCAAACATATGTACAAGTTATCAATTGCACTTTAAGGCTTTCACAAGCCCGTCTTATGAATTAACTTATTATTGACTCATCATGCACCTAGCATATGGTACATCACAGCACGTGCATCTGTTGGCATACATAATCGTTCTAATGGCGGAAACATTAGCAATCGATTTCATGTAATCAACAACTTAATGGGTTCAGTGAACGACTATGATTCCATCATAGTAATTCCACTTTCATCATCATGAATAAGCCATTCAACTTTGTTGTTGTTCAACAGATGCGAAATATCTTATCCTCATAAGACTCTCAACTCTATGCCAATATTCTCTCACATAGATTCAAAATCAAGAATACTTTGCATCCCTTTCCAAGTCTTCCAATCACTCTTGCTTAAGAGAGAATTGGTACATTATTCTCAATAAGTAATATGTTATCAACATACAAGACATAGAGAAACAATTCTAGCTCCCACTTAACTTCATGTATATCATGATTCTCCAATCATGTGAATGAAACAATTCACTATAATCACATGAACGAAAAGTATAATCCTTTAATGCTAGCTTAAGACCATCTTGTGATCACTTAAGATAGCTACGCATAATATGTTAGGATTCTTAGATTTTCATCTAAGGTTTCGTGTTTCGAACACTTCCTTCTTTCAAACACTTCCTTTTCTAAATTCCCATTTTAGAAAAGCGAATTTTTATTTGCCATCCTTCATGTAAAATGAAAAGTAGCAATTCCTAACACAATTTATCTTGATCAACATCTTCATGTAAATCTTATGCATTAATGTACTGTAGAGAACTATTTACTTTTGAGGAGACCCTCGCCTTAAAGTAAATCCACTCTTGAGTAACAATTTTCGGATTGTAATGCTTCGGCTCGTATGTAACAAGGTCATGATACTATTACTTTCACAAAGTAATATTTTTTAAACAATAAGACATGTGCGATAGACTCCCACTGAACTATGGTCTCATACTATCTTCATAGATAATAGTTCAATACCAACTCCCACTCTATTAATTCAATTACTTTCACAAAGTAACATTTCAACTATAAGAGGTGTTTGTGACGATACAATCTTCTCCCACTCTATCTCTCAGAAATACATCTATCTTCTTGAGAGATAGTTTTGTGAGACACAAACATATATACGAGTCTTATCCATGTCAAAAGGCTATCCTAACATGGCAGCTTGATAATATACGAGTCTTATCCATGTCATCTGTTTGATAGACTCTCTATTCTAGGTATCTCATGGTTGACCATCCAATTAGAATTACTTGTCCGTTTTGGATTGCAAATTCCCAAAATTGAGTTCATCAACTCAAACCGACTCATATTAGTTTGATCTTATGGGTAGTGACGCTAGGTCATAATCCATCTTTAATAAATCAAATTTATTACTTAGATCTTTGCCACTACGATTGGGTCGTAATGCTTAGAACTTTATTCAATTGGTTCTCTACGTCATTTAAGAAACTTCTCAAATCTCTCAAATGTTTCACCTTTTATTTGATTAAGTAAATATACCCTTATCTACTTGAATCATTGGTAAAAGTGACGAAGTAGTCATAAATATCCTTTGCGATGATGCATATTTAGAACACATACATCGGCATGTATTAGTCCCAACAAATCACTTGCTCTTGTTCCTTTACCACTAAAGGAAGTACAAATTATATTGCAAAGGAGACAAGATTCGCATATTCCATATGATTGAAAATCAAATGGTCTAATAATTCTAGTCGACACTAGCATTTTAATGCGTTTCTCATTTACGTAACCTAATTGAAAAATCAAATGTACAAATCATTTGGATTACTTGTTATGAGTCTTTTGGTGCGTATTATGTAGATATCTTTACATGAGTTGGAACTGTCTAAAACTTGTGTATCATAAAGATAAGTGACATGGCTCACATCCATGTCTATTTACAATAAAATACAACAATTGTCTTTGAGGACAAAATATAGATCCTTTCATGTCTCACATGGAAATAATGATTTAGACTAAGTGGGAACATAATAACAATTATGTAAATCATAACTCAAAGCTATTTAGCAAAAACAAGTATATAAATTTCTCTTGAAGTGGTGGCTACCCGAGCTCCATTTCGTTGTCGGAGATTCATATCACTCTTGTTTAGCTCTTCCACATTTCCAAGTCCCACTTGGAGTAACAAGCCCAACTTTGATATCTTTTAAATACTTGGGGCAATTTCGCTTCCAATGGCCCATGACATTACAATAATGACATTCCTCATAGGATTTGGCACCCTTCTTGGTCTTGGTCTTGGTAGTCCCACTATCCATTTCCAATTTATAATCAGGTTTGGGTTTCTCGCCTATCTTTGCCTTCCCTTTATTAATACCAATACTCCTTTCATTTGCAAGGACACTCTTGCTAGAACTCCCACTCAATTTGATATTTCTCATTGTTTCTTCACACAAGGATTCCTTAGGTTTTGTAAGATTTTCTTCACAAGAATTTTTTTCCAAGGTGGTGGGCAATAATATTGGAGTGGGTGGATTGGAGGTGGTAAAGTAGCAAAAATTCCATCCTGACCAATGTCAATGCGTAATTCTCTAATCGTTTCATTGTCATACTCGGAGCATTTATCATCGAATGATTGGAGCCATGTTTCAATGGTGATTGGTGTAGGAGTATTAGATGAATTCATTGCGTATAATTAACTACAAAAACGGAAATGAAGGAAATAATTATCATCTATCGTTTTAATAATACTCGTAAATTTAACTACAAGCATTGCATTTATATAGTGACCTCCACCCAACTACATAAATGATTCCGAGATCCAAATTCATATCAACTCGGGCACGGTGAGCCGATTCATCCCTTATTAATATAACTCGGTGGATTAACTCTTTAATCGATTCTACTTTTAGAACTCTCAGTCGATAAAAATTACTCTAATTCTCATCTTTAGCCCGGAACACATGCGACTACGGTCAACAATACTTCCGTTGAGCTCAATCCAAATTTCGATGTAATAACATTTTACTACCCCACTTCGCCAACGTAACAAGGTTTGTATTACGGTGAAGCCGGATTAACTCCCTTGTGAAATTGGTACTTCATGAGTTTCTACTATTTGGTAAGGCTTTATCTCAATTTTTAATATGTGAGAGGTCTTGTCAATTTATTATCTATCACGTTTTAAGTGAACTAAAGCGGTGAACTACGATAATTATAATTGACACGGTCGATGACTCGATATGATATGCATGTGTTGTTATGGCGATTTGGCAATGCATGCAACATATTAAAAGAAATGCAAAGCAATAAATAAAATTCCTAGTATGGCCTTCCTAAAATAGAAAATCAAATAATCTATTACATATTCGGAAACCAACTCCTTTGGTCCCTTGAATCGTCAAGTGACACGCCTCCCAAGACACCGTCTTCGTCGGATCACCTTTCCGAATGGCACCGTCTTGAAGATGCTCCATAATTACAAATAATAATAAAAATACAAAGCTATTCCTATTATACATTTGTAAAATGGAAAAACTACTAAAAATAAAATAAAATAAAAGTGATTCGAGATCACATTAAATTACAACCGAATCAATATTCCCTTTCATTACGGGTAATATCGATTAAAACTAAGGCCATACTAAGATAAAATTACATAATTCAAAATTATATATAAATAAAAACATTCAACAATTGAAATATGCAGCACTATAATATGTTCCTATCATGCAAAATGATGTGTCAAATCGCCCTATTTAACTTATGTCGTACATATAACCCGGTTTCATGGAAATGCGTGATAATAACCTTTTAAAATCACTAATTAACACTTAAATCACATCTAAGCTCAAGTTAATTATCCTAACACATTTTAGGACTCAAAAATTAGTCATCACTAAATTTTTGACAATAATTCAACTTGATTTAATTTTATGCTCATTTTTGACCTTAAAAACACAATATTTATGAAATAAATCCAAATTAATTCATAAAAGTCTCAAAATTTGAATTTTAAATTTTTGAACATTCTGGAATAATTCCATGACCCTCATAATGTCAAAAAAACATGGTTAAAATTTTCGAATTAATTTTGAGAAAATATAGTTGCATTTTATCGGTTTTATCTCATAAAATACATAAAGTATACGAAAATTGCTCCAATAATTTTTACAACTTTAGATCTGATTAGTGGGATATTAATTCAACTTAAAATAATTTTCTCAAGCCATGCAATACGTTTTAGCTAATTTTTGCTAAAATAGTCACTATTTATGCCATTTTTACTCAAAAATCCATAAATCATGCTAAAGAAGATATTTAAATCTAGAAATTTACATACTCTCTGTAAATCTTGCATGTGACATCATATTAAAAGATCATGGCTTAATTCGAAATTTAACTAATTTTAACCATTTAACCTCTTTTAATCCATCTTTATCTCATAAAAATCATAAATCATGCAAAATTAATCAAATTAACTCGTCCTTTTACACACAACTTGTAAAATATGCATGTGAGGTCATATAAATTTTTCAAGGTCAGAAACGAAATTTAACTATTTTTAGCATTTTAATTCCCATTTTAGTCATAAAAATGTAATAAAATGACCAAAAATCCTTAAAATGAGCAATAAATTTCCATGAATCATACAAATGACCTAAAAATATTTTAGGACCAGAATATATAACATGCATGGTGATTTCGTGGCTTATACTTACAAATCACAAATTTTTAAGTTTTATATGTTAACCTTTTAACTCGGAAAAACCATAACCGATTATGCATGCAACATCCTATGCTCTGATACCACTTGTTAGGTTCATATACCTATTATTAGACTCCTCTAATAGTGAACAAATTAACTTGTTAATTATATGTTCTTAAGATCTAGTGCATGCATAACAAAATGAAAGATTTATAAGAAAACAATGTCCCTTACATTGTTGATTTCGGTTTTATGGGCACAAGTAAGGTCTCCTACCTTCACTTGTTCTTGAGCTATGATGAGTAATAGGATGATCCTCCAAGACCTCAAGTATAGAAGTCACTCCTCTTGATTGCACCCAAGATTATCCCTTATCCCCACTAAATAATATTTGCTAGATATTTGTTTAGTAGTTTACCTTAAAATTGATTACTAATACTCATATATTACACTAATAATATTAGTAATCTTTATGAACAAATTGAATCAAACTTCACAAGTTTTTAGAGGAAAAACTATGAACAAGAGAGAGGTTTTGTTGCATGTTCATGTGTTGAGAGTATGATAGATAAAAATAAGAACAAAAGGCTCTCTCACCATAAGGTGGTCCGACCCTATGCTCTTAATAAGAGCAAAATTGTCTTCCCAAAACTCTTTTTCAAATGCTTTATTGGTAGAGTGATTTTTGGTAGGTGCAACATTACAAGTGTTGCTTGTGTCATAAACTTTTATGACAAAATAGAAGACTTAGGACAAGTGTCCTATGACCTCCAAAAATCGGTGTATATGGACTAATTATGGTCCATTTTTGTCTTATAATATTTGTCCCACAAATGCTTATAAGTCTTATGTTTAATTATCTTATATAATTAAATATTAATTTGATCATACAACAATTATGACACAAATTAATAAACATATATTCACTCAACTTATTGAGTAATATTTTATCATTATATCAACATATAATGGGTCCCATAATAGTTAGTTAGTTAAATTTACAACCTCTTATAAATGTAAATAACTAATTACCTCTACCTCGAAACATTTATATAACCTCAACATAATTTAGTGAATTAACATATTAATCCACTAAATGTGATCTTATTTAATCACATTAACATAAGATACATATTTCCTCTTATTAAAAATAAATTGTTCATTTTTAAGGAATTAATCAACTTGTATCAACATACAATTAATTAACTTTATAGACAAGGGCATCATCCTTTAGGTGTGACCTTAAGGGATCAACTGACCACCACCGTCCCACGACAGTAACGTCAAACTCTAGCAAGCCAATCGTTACCGATTAATGTTGATCAGTTGACTATATAATTGAATCATCCCTTACGTATTCTTTATATGAGATTTAATAATGATATTTAAATCATGTGATCGCACTATTGTTGAGGACACATTTCCCAACACCAGGAAGGGAACAAGTTGGTTCGACGAAGTCGATCATACTGTGGTTGCTCCAGTAATGACGCATGAAGCCAAGACCACCGAAGAACAACTAGCAGAAATGAAACTCCTCCTTAAAAATCTTTGGAAGGATAATGAGGAGAAGGGGCGTCAGATTGCGTCGTTAACAAAAAAGTTGGTAAACGCGCAGAGTATGAAATTATCAACGAAGATGACGACGATGCCGATTCCGACGACGCCAAGGGTAAGAGCCAAGGAGGGACTTTCACAGTTCAACAAATTCAAGCCGTGAGGGCCATCGTTACGTCAAGCCTTATTCTAAAAGAATAGACCGTCTTCGAATGCATTTTGGGAATCAACCCCCAAAATTTCCGCAATTTGACGGAAATGGCAACACTAAACAACACATCGCCCAGTTCATCGAAACGTGTAATACAGCGGGCACCGAGGGGGTCCTTTTAGTCAAACAGTTTGTTCGCTCTCTTAAAGGGATGGCTTTTGACTTGTATACTGATTTGAATTCCGAATCCATTGACAATTGGGATCAATTAGAGGCAGAGTTTCTCAGTTGTTATTACACCACTAGGCGTATCGTAAGTATGACGAAACTTACCAACACCATGCAATGGAATTGAAAGATGAGCTTGTCATAGATTATATTAATAAATGGCGAGCTCTTAGTTTAGAATGCAAAGACCGTTGGTCAGAAACATCTGCCGTCGAGATGTGTATTCAAGGCATGAACCTAGACTTGGTCTATATCCTTCATGGGATTAAGCCAAGGACATTCCAAGATCTAGCCACGCGAGCCCATGACCTGGAGATCACTATAGCTAGTCATGGCGGACGACTCTTTAATCAGACGGAAGCAAGGTTAGAGAGGCGAGAATTCGAGAAGGTGGAGAAGACGTCAAAGGGAATGACCAAAGAGGCAATGACTGCAGTTGTCGTAAAACCAGTAAAAATCTTGGCCAAGCCAAAGGCGTATAAGAAAGAGCCATCATCTTCTAAAGAAACCTAGAAGAAACGCCCGGCCTTGAGGGAGTTGGAAAAGAAGAAATATCCTTTCCCAGTATCAGATCTCGCAAGAGGACTTGCTAGAAAAGAAAGTCATCGAGGGCAAGATAAATATTTCTAAACAATAAAGAGGAACAAAAATAATACGGAAAACAAGAGTTTTATTATTGAAAGATTAAGGGTTACAATTTCCGTAACTCTCTTGATTCTATCTCTAAGGATTTAGGGTTTTGATAGGGCTACGAGGGTCTTAACGACTTAATCTCGTAGGGAGAAAAGATGGGATCTTTTTGTGACTTATTCCATCCTACCTACAATTTGATAGTAGGAAGACGGGGTCGTTTGAGACTTAATCCATCTATGCTCCCCTTCTAACCCTAGAGATTGTAGTGTATTTATAGTTGTAGCTGGCTTAGAGGGCAAGATAAATATTTCTAAATATCCAAGATATTATCACAATATTTATTGATAATTATCTTTAAATACTAAAGATTTTGTTAAAATAAATAGATACCAAAAATATAAAATTTCGGTGTCTACATTACCCGAATCCAAGCGTCCATGCGAAGCAGGCCGGACCACAGATCCCTAGTACTGCAAATACCATAGAGTTGTCAGTCACCCGTTGGAGAAGTGCATCGCGCTCAAAGAGAAAATCATGCAGCTCGCTGAAGAGGGGAAGATTCTTTTAGACTTAGACGATGCCGCTGAATCTAATCTAATTATGACTACGGTCAACACTGTTTTCGTTAATGAAGGAGAAGTCCATGGAGAGACGCCGTCATCCTTAGTTTCAGAAGCAGAAAACAAGCTCAATGCGATTCTTGATATACTACCAGTAGGCGCAGGATGGCAGAGAATATTTCTCTTGCCAGAGGATTCAAGTATTAATAATAGTTTATTTAATTGGGACATTGTGCTATCTTTTGTTTTAGCCTTATATTATTAAAGATTAAAGATTGTGAGAATAGAGAACATATTTAAAGGGCAAAATAATTTTAATTGGGACATTGTGCTATCTTCATACTTTGTTCTCTTACTAGTTGGAAAGCCCGTGCGATGCACAGGGCTCCTATTAGGATTATTTGTAAAAATATATTTTTAAGTTAACAAAAAAGTTCAACTATGTTGAATCATTGATGAAAAAAATTCATCGTTATCATAGTTGATTGATGAATTATTAGTGACCGTAAAAATTTGACATTCAATAGTATTTATAACATCAAGTGATTTAGTTATAATATGTACTTTGTTTTTCTTTTTCGCAAGCACAACTGGTTTTTAATTCAATAAAAACGCTCTCTCTGTAAAGATAGTGCAACTCACCAAAATAAATCCTTAATAACGAAGACAGACCTTTATGAGTCTTGTAATTATATTAACCTACAACAACTAAATAAAACTTAATGATGTTACGTAAAACAGTTATCATAATTATATATAGTGTGTTCAAAGAAAATGCTAGATCTCTTAAACATAATTTTACCTTGATTATATATATTTACAATTAAGAGTATTTGCTCCTAATAAACTTCTCGCAACATCAAATCCAAACTGAATTTCAATAGAATTATTAGTCTCTAAAAAACAATCAACAATATCTGTGATTCTACAAAGAATTCACGGGGCAACATCATTTATTAGTTTTATGACATCATTTAAAATCGTTGACTTACTAAGTTAGTATTTTATGCATTACCATGGTCTGTTAATATAAAACTATTAAATTAACAAAAAGTCAAACCATGCTGAAAATGAGAGCAAACAAAATTTTTGGAGTTGATTTAGATGAGGAGTGATTAGTCATCAGTTCCCCTCACAAAAACGCAACAAAAATGTTGGCATTTTGTATTGACTATATCAATTGTATAACATTCACATATAATTGGATTGTAGACAGGGGCGGATTTATAGGGGGTGATGGGGGTGAACCCTCACCCCCATTAATCTTGAAAAACAAAAGATATATGTATAATTGTGTGCTTATATTTCAATTAACTCTATTGGTTTAGTGGTAGAAATAGTCACCCACCTTTGAGGCAAATTGGGTTCGAGCTCCACCAACTTCATTTTTTTCGTTTATTTTTAAATTTGCATATTAAAAATCAATTGAAAGTGCTGTTAGGAAGGATCGAACCTGCATCAACTTATTTGCTTTTTACCTTCATTCAACCACCATGACAATGATACTTTTAAGAAGCGTAATCATATTTAAAAATAAGTACTTCGGTGAACCTTGCTATCGCTCTCATTTATTATATTATTGTTTTAGTATTTATCAAGCATTAATTAAAAATTATATATTAGTATAAGTTATTGTTAAAAGTGGCTATATTTTAAATATCGCACAAGGCCCCCAAAATATTAGAGACGACCCTGATTTGAGTAATTATATTAAACACCCCCATTCCATAAATCCTAGATTCGCCACTGATTGTAGAGTTATTATTCTAATAATCTCGCGCATCATCGATATTTAGCAAAAATAGTCTCCCTTGGATGATGTTGTTCTTCACGCTTCTACGTAAAGGTGGCCATTAATAAAAACTGGTTTCAGCACATAAATTTCAACATGATTAAGTGATTGCCCGTGACTCTTGTTTATTGTCTAGCGTAGCATAGCCTTAATGTATATTGTCTCCGCTTCAGAACGAAAGGAATCTTTGTATCCGAGAAAGTCATTCTTATGCTCGGTTCATACCTTTTGCCAACTTTGGAACCCGTAATTATCTTCCTTTCTATTTTGAATTTCCCAAGACGATTGATAATAAGACAATGTCTCTTTAGATAGTCCTCTTACGGAGTTGATGTTCTTCAACAACATACTCGACATACCACACTTGGTAGATCATACCATTATGAGTTATGTTAAATATTCATCATATATACTCTCTTTCCTTCTTAATAAATATTTTTCCCATTGCTTCTCAAGGGTCAAACGTCGTTTATAACTTTGACCATTAATATGTTAAAAATCATGGCCAAACTAATGTATTGACGACTCTGCAAAAGCAATACATAGGATCATTGCGAAGAAGATGACGTACATTTAGTGTGAAATTCCTAAAAGATAATGAATTTTGCTCTCAAAGTCTAACGGGACTAAAATCAAGGATGTCATACGGGCGAGGGGACATGACGAATGTAGGCTTTCTCATACCCATATTAATTTGAAAAATTACATGCCCTTAGTTATCACAAGTAAAAATTTTCAAAACCATAGATCAACTTGTGTAAATCTTAAAATATTTCGTTCCATATAAATGTTATATTCTTGCTTATTCTATAATTTTCAAATATTTCTGATATTTTATTTACCGATGTCTAGCTAACACCCATGGTTGACATGATTTAAAATTAACTTTGAGTCTGAAACTTTATTTATATTCGCTGCATCCAAGACAAAAGAGATATAATTGGACAATTGTGATAGATTTTCCTTTTCATCAAATTTGTTTTTTCTTATCGTAGAGTTAATAATTTTCTTATATGGAACGCTACATATTTTGAACCAATTTATTCTATTTCTCATGATTATGATATATACGTATTTTGTGTTACAATGTCTCATTGCTAATATTTATTCTGAACCAATAGCTATTTATTTTATTAATCAAGCTTATAAAATTAAAAATGGAACATGAGATTAACTCCTATCAATAGGTTCAAAAGTAAGTCAACATGGGCCAAAAAAATTATCAAAAAGAAATTAATTTGATATTATGAAGGTCAAGAGATCATGAAATTAAAAAGCTCATATTTAGGCTTTGTTTCGAAAAAACAAATAAGCTTACATTTATCTGACCAAAATTTCATTTATCTTTTCTTGTTGTAACTATTTGGTGGATAAATTATTTACTAAAATAAGCGAAGCATGTGAGAAATAAGCTACCTGTTTTTTTTAATACTTCAATTTATAATATTAAATATGGAGTACTTACTATGTCCTTTTATGCCATATTATCAAAAAAAGCTATCTTTCGGTTAGTTTAAAAAGTAGTTTTTATCTAATCGAATAACTGATTGGTTTCGAATTTTCAGTTATCTTTTAAGCTCGTTTTTTAGGTTTCAGTTAATTTTTATAATGAAATCTGAGATATAGTATATGAATAATGTGTATTGACATTAATATACCATATAATTAGTTATATAGTGTGTTTTGAGTGTGTAGTACCTACTATTTCGTAATGTTTAGATTACTTGGATATATGCTGGTGGTATATATGAAATTTTGTAGTAGATGAAATTAAGTGATACTACTAATGCGTGAGTCTAGAATCGATCTTCAATTCATCATATGAATAAAACTATGAGTTGTTCCATTGTTACACAAAAGCTTTGAGTTGTTTAATCCCCTAAATTCTACTTCAGTTTTTCTCGGTTTCATTCCTCCATCTAATGATCTCCACATTCTTATAGAAAGTCAATTAGTTAAACAAAAATAGTAACATATACATATTTAGTGAAATGTTCTGTGTATTGATAACTTGGATGTATATGGAGGCATTTATGCTTATGATTTCTATACATACACTCCAATGATTATTTAGTGATTACATTTTGAAGAAATCGTAATTTATACTTCGTGTAATTACGTAAGATTACACTACATGATCTTAACATAACACTTTAATAAATAAATTCGTCTTTTATCCGCCAGCTTCTTGAATTTTGATGCGAGAATACAAACTGAAAATGTATGAGACCGTAAGTCCGTAACCGGGGGAAAATAAATGCGATAACTTGAACTATTATGAATTTCTATTATCTATTTGATAATTTTAATCTATTTATATTAAGATAATTTTATTAAAATATATTTGTTCTACTTATATTAGAATAATATTATTAAAATCTGTTTTAAACACTAATTAGGATAATTTTATTTATTTAACTTTTTTTTGAAATCTACTCTTATTAGGATTTCTAAAAAAGTTGGACTCTCTAATATCGCTCGAAAAGTTTCTGCTTTATATATATGTACTAGTTGGAAAACCCGTGCGATGCACGGGGCTCTCATTAGGATCATCTTTAAAATATATGCTTAAGTTGATAAAAAAAAAGGTCTAACTATATTGAATCATTCGATGAAACAAAAGTTCGTGGTTTGTTGTAGTTGATCACCTATGTTGCTTTTAGCACGAAAGGTTTGCTGTTTAATTAGTAGTAATCATATCATTTGTAAAACATCAAACGAATAGTTATAGTACGTCGCTACTACAGGTACCATCAATTTTTAATTAAATACAAAACCATGTCCATAAACATGGTGCAAATTACCTAAATGAACCCTATATAACTGAAACATACCTTTATGAATTTTCCAAATTATTTTAACCTTCAACAACTAAGTAAAACTAAACGGTGTTACGTAAAACAATAGGCCAGGTGTCATAATTATACTCCTTGTATCTATCATATGTGACAACATTAGTTATTAGTTTATAACTTCATTAAAATCGTTGGGTGATTGAATAATTATAGTGTTACAGTTCTTATCGCACTCACTATCTGTTTTTAAGCGAAGTAGTCTTTGATTATTTACAATAAGACTACTTATCCTTAAAAACTCTACGCAAAATATATAATATGAAATATAGTTTAATAAATTTGTGATTTTTTTTTTGTAAATAATGTTTTTCATGTGGCTTTGATACATAGGCAAAAAACATTGATGGGGCATATTCTGCACCCGCTGACCGAGTCAACATATTGAGCAAGGTCAAAGATATCCACAGCAAGTCAACACCTTAGACTGACTTTAGCCGACGTGCACTGTCGACTGTCACACGGGTCTCGGCCAGGCAACTAGCCAGCCGGGGTACATATCCGCGTACTCATATCCAAGACCCCTCGGCCGGCCTGCCATGGGTCCATCGGCCGAGGGTAGATCGGTCTTTCCACCTGTTAGCCACTTGGCCACTTGGCCACTACGTGACAAAAGGTGAAAGTCTATAAATACTCCTCAACCCTCATTGAGGAAAGGATGAAAAATATAACCTAAACACCTCATAATCTGGTAATATCTTCCTTATCTCTCTACAACATATACTTCGCCAAGTAACACACAACTTAATCCCTTTAAGTTTACTGACTTGAGCGTCGGAGTGAGTTCGCTCGGTACAAAGCCGAGCCCTCAGTTTGTTCATTTTTTCAGGAGACCGAAAGGAGGATTCAATCAAAGACGTCATTCTACAAGCCACGAGTGGTAACAAATAACTGCTTCGGAATTACACCCGGAACAAACATTAAAATGAAATAAATTTGATATTAGAAAGGTTAGGGGATCATGAAAAAAATCTAATATTTAAGCCTTGTTTGCAAAGCAAATAAGCTTAAGCTCATTCTTACCAAAAAAATCATTTACTTTATTTTTTTATAAGTATTTGTCATTTGGTAAGTAACTTATTTACCAGAATAAATGTAGCATGTGAGAAGAAATAAACTTACCTTTTTTTTTTTTTTTCCTATCCTTCAATTTATAATATTTCTTTAACTATTTCTTTATTTAGACTCCTAATGTGTACCCTTAGGGAAGACATTAGAAAAATCGATATTAAATATGGAGTACTTATTATGTCTTTCTATGCTATTTACCAATCATCAGCTACCTGTTAGTTTGCCAAATATTTTTTAGTGAACCAGCTAATTTATCAGATCCTAATTTTCAGTTCCTTATAAACTACTCACTCTGTCACATTCATTTGTTTACCTTTTTCATTTATGGGCGTTGTCTCATTCATTGTTTTACCTTTCTAAACTGTGACTGTTTTTTAAGGGTAATTTCATCATCTACTTAACCTATTGTCCACTTGTTGTCGTGAAATGTATTTTTGAGTGAATTACGGTCAAACTTTTCAAACTTTGATCTAGAAAAAGCAAATGAGGAGTTTTGTGTGAATTGGAGGGAGTAGGATATTAGGATACTACTCTTAAACTCGATTAGTTTAAGATTAATTTTATTAAAACTATAACTCAATTTTGTTTATTTGAAATGTCATTTATTAACAAAATCAAGTCTCATTATCTTACATTGTTATTCAGCTCTTTATTTATAATAATAAAATGAGCAAATTCTCAGAAAAGAGTTTCAATTTTAAAAAACTGACTTCAAATGACTAAATATATATGTACAATCGTTTCACTTCTTAACCAATATATATGCAATTAGTTGTTTTTATCGTAACGTCAAACTTATAAGTTTGACCTAATTTATTACACTAAGGAGTACCTTATATTCAACTAATTAAATCCATATAAGATACCTCATGGTTAACCATTTACAAAAAAGATGTATTTCCACTTTGGTGGCCTGAGGTTTAGCCTAATGGCTAATTCCACTTTAGTACCTCAAGGTTTGCATAACTCCACTTTGGTGCCTTGAGATTTTGACAATCCACTTTAGTGACCTATACTTACAAAAAATATGTTGAACATAACAAATCAACCACTTTTTTTTGCAATATTATGTTGATTATTGTATTTTATATGTAGTGTAATCTCCAATTTTGCACTTTATTTCACTAAAAATATAATTAATTAAGATTAAAGTTGACTATTAAATATTTTAGGTCACCAGAATGTAATTAATTAAGATTAAACTTGACTATTAAATGGTCGTTCAATTGGTTTTTAATCTTATGTGAATATTATTGGTAATCTAATCATACACATTTGATAAGTCATAGAAAGTCGGATTTAAACTATTTATGCCATCGTTGTAGTTGTTTATTTCTAATATAGTCATTATAGAAATTATTCTCATTCCACCGCCATTGTATAAGTCAAATGCTAAGTAAATGTCATTCTTTACTTCTTTTTTCTAATATGACATGTTACTATTTCCTGAATTATTTTTTTAAAATAAAAATCAGCTTTTTTTTAAAGTTTTTGTAAAAGATAATTACGTGTTTGGTTATAATTAACAACTCGAATCTTTGTAAATCTTTTAAATATTCAAAAAAGTGTTAAAATATAATTATCTTTATTACAACACGGGTTTCCCTAAGTAGTTAAAATCGAACAACTTAGATTTTTGACAATATTTTATATTTGTAAAAAATTAGGATCTTTTTTTTTTTTCTCACAAAGAGTAATTCTATGTTTATAAAATGTACAGTTAGTAGATTGTAGGATACAATTTGTGTAAAATGTAGGCAATTTGTATAATTCTCATATACAACTGGTTGTAGGATACAATTTGTGTAAAATGTAGGCAATTTTAACACTTTTATACGTTTATTAAATGACATTTTGCCTTATAAATATTTCTAAAATAAATATTCTTTATAAAGTTATTTTCCTATTATTAGATCCAGTTCTATTAGTATTATTTTTCTCATAAATAACGGATCTATTTCTAGTAGGATTATTTTCTCATAAATTATTAGATCTACTCCGATTAGGATAATTTTCTCATAAATTATTAAGAGAAAAAAGCTAGATCTACACTTATTAGGATAATGATAATAATTTTATATAAAACTTATTTTATATATAGGAATTCTAAAAAATTTGGACTCTCTAATATCGCTCGAAAAATTTCTGCTTTATATATATGTATTGATTGATTGATTGATTGATTCGTATTTTTGTTATTTGCAATTTTACGAATTTGTGTTAACACATTGATCTTTCAATATACAGAATAATTACAGATGTAGATATTTAAATTGCAACTGTTACAACCTTGTAAAATAGTGGTGAAGTTAAGATAATTCCATATTTAAAGGGCAAAATAAGTACAATAAGAAATTAAATAAATTCAATTTTTACATAGGATTCTCATATGGGACGACTGCTGGGAGATAAACAAATGGTTTGGTATGTAAATAGATAACGGTGATTTAACTACTTTGGTAGTAATTGAGATGTAATAATGTGATAATAAATTGACACATTGAATTTGACAAGTTGAATTTGATTTAGAAGTTGTAGAGAGAGCTAGAGAAGTAAAGGGAGGTCAAGAGCGAGCTGCATTATTGGACAACGTAAATTTTTATTGATGAAGGAGGTTTATATCAAATATGATAGATGAAATGAGTTTAGGGTGTGCCACATGTTGCTTCTAAAACTACTCAACTTGTCTTTTTATATTATCGTATAGATGGCTTGGAATTCCATACTACAAAGTAGACCTGTACTCGGGCTAGGCCGGGCAAGGGCCAAGGGCAGGCTGGCTGCAATTTTAGGCCCGGGCCTGGTGGGCCAATGCCAGGTCGGGTCGGGTCAAGTTGCATAAAATAACGTGCTAAGGCGGACCGGGTTGGGTCAGCCTGTGTTAATGGTCAGCTCTACTACAAAGGTAGTTAATTAGATCGTTTTTATATTTCGATATTTCGTCAGGAATCAAGTCATTTCTTAGTTTCTTGTAGTGGTCTCTTAATGTCTTTGCTTTAAGAAAATAAAAATTTGTGGGTTAGTTGGTCTTACACGTGAAACCAACCCGTTAACACAATATTACTTATTAGAGTATACAGATTACTTTCATAGCCTCTTTAGATACTCTACTCTTTATCCACTATCCAGCATAACGTGAATGAAACAGACGCAAATTAATATGGAGTAAATAACCAAACAAACACAATGCAGAATAACCTAAAAAGAATTTATTAGTTTGTAATCCCCTAATTAGGGTGATTAGCAATGCTTGATATATATACTAGAGAATGTACAATATTGTCAATATACGTTACCTAATTTACAAGGCGAAATATAATACGATAATATAATACGATATAAATATTTACATATTTACACTAACACGCCCCTTCAGTTGGAGCGGGAGGAGGACGGACGCTCAAACTGGATCGAAACCGATGAAAGAGATACCGGGGAAGTCTCTTTGTAAAGATGTCAGCGTATTGATGTGCAGAAGGGACATGAAGGACACGAACCAAACCATCTTGAACTTTCTCACGCACAAAATGAATGTCAATCTCAATATGCTTAGTGCGTTGATGTTGTACCGGGTTGCCAGCCAAATAGACAACAGAAATATTGTCACAGAAGACCAATGTAGCACGTGAAACAGGAACCTTGAGTTCACATAATAAATTCCGGAGCCAACTAGTCTCTGCAACGGCATTAGCAACACCACGATACTCGGCCTCTGCACTAGACCGGGAGACAGTCGGTTGACGCTTAGACGACCATGAAACAATATTGTCTCCCAGAAAAACACAATAGCTAGATGTCGAGCGGCGGGAATTAGGACACCCACTCCAATCGGCATCAGAATAAGCTGTAATGGACATAGATTTAGAATGGGAAATAGTAAGACCGTAAGCAAGTGTACCTTTGACATAGCGAAGCAACCGTTTCAAAAAATGCAGATGAGGCTCGCGCGGTGCATGCATAAATAAACACACTTGCTGAACAGCATAGGCAATATCAGGCCGAGTAATAGTCAAATACTGTAAGGCTCCAGCCAAACTACGATAAAGAGACAGGTCAGAAATTAAAGGACCGGCAGCGGCGTCAAGTTTAGAGCCCACATCAACATGTGTATTTGTCGGATTACACGCGGTCATAGAGGCGCGACTAAGTATGCTCTCGGCATATTTTTCTTGAGATAAAAACAGGCCATTACTGGATCGTGTAACCGAAATACCCAAAAAATGATTAAGGACCCCCAAGTCGGTCATAGCAAATTCCTGCGACAAAGAACCAATAATGCGCCGCAATGTACATGTACTAGAGGCAGTGAGAATAATATCATCCACGTACAGTAAAAGATAAGCAGTGTCAGAACCGGAACGATATATAAATAGAGAAGTGTCACATACACTACTTTTAAATCCCTGTGAAAGAACAAAGGTCGCAAATCGTTGAAACCAGGCACGTGGGGCTTGCTTAAGACCGTATAATGACTTACGCAGCGACAAACATGCGAAGGAGCTGATTTATCAACGAATCCCGAGGGCTGGTGCATGTAAACTGTCTCGGCCAAGTCACCATGTAAGAATGCATTTTTAACGTCAAGTTGGTGAATGGGCCAAGAACGGGATACGGCAATAGTGAGCACGGTACGAATGGTAGTAGGTTTAACAACAGGACTAAAGGTTTCATCACAATCCACACCAACCTGTTGAGATTTACCATTTACGACAAGACGGGCTTTGTACCGTTGTAAAGAGCCATCACTATGAAATTTGTGCCGAAATAACCATAAGCACCGTATCACATTAGTGTCAGCAGGCCGAGGGACTAAGTCCCACGTTTGATTTTCCTTAAGTGCTCGAAACTCGTCCTGCATAGCAATATTCCAGTTCGGGTCCCGAAGAGCCTCATGAGGTGATTTAGGTAGTGGGGAGATGGACGGGTTGGCTACAGGTGTAACACTACGGATTTTCTTTGGTGACTACTCGACCGAGTAGAGCCTACTCGGCCGAGTAGTCCTGTTGTCGTGTGTTGTTTTGGTTCTGCCGAGGAATACTCGGCCGAGTATAGTGAATACTCGACCGAGTAGAGGATACTCGGCCGAGTATACACTTACTCGACCGAGTATCCGGTCTGGCGGAGTGTTATTTCGACGGTTTGATTAGGGAATGTTTAGGGTATTTTATATTCCGCGTCAGTTTCTAAACATCATTTTCAAAGCTTTATCATTTCTACGTTACCCTAATTACACCCTAATCATCCCCTAATCTTTCCCTTAATCATTCCGTAGCATCGTCGTGTGGGTAATCTTCGTGACTCTTGCGTATAAGTTCTCGTTGCACTGTTAGTAAGTTCTATCTTTATGCTATTTGTACTCTTTGGGGTTACTGTATATATATATATGGAAATGGGATTATGGGAATTGTGCAATGTGTAATTGTGTTACATGATTATTGTATAGGAGAAGACTTCGTAGAGGAGCCATTTTGATTGTCCGTGTTGCATACTACTGTTGGTTGCTAAGGTAGGGTTTCCCTACTCAGTTTACTGTTCATTGTTAAGACATGTTGTTGTGTGATTATTGTTATCTGTTGATCATCGGAGTATGGAGATTGTTGTGACGATGTTGGTATGAGGGTGTTGAGACGGCTGTGATGTTGTATGATTGTGATTGTGGTGGAGTCACTTGCGGGAGTGGCTTCACACCCTAGTTCGCCCTCCGTGGAACCCGCCACGGGAGGGGATGTGCACATTAAGGGACAGGGATTGTTTATCGCTCATTGAGGAGCTGGACTAGGTGGGATCGGCTGCGGTCACCCACTGGCGGCGAGGATTACCTGTTGCGATGGGTAATCTGGCAGGGCTACACACTTTGGTGTGTAGTCGATTACAGTATGTGAACAAAGATTAGAATTGGAGGATGATCAGTTGATTACATCGTTTGTCTGTCTTATATTGTTTGAGTAATACTGACCCCGTTGTTGTTTGTGGAATCTGCGGTGATCCATTCGGGGATGGTGAGCAGGCTTGATGGTATTGCTAGCTAGCGATGGGCTTGGGACAATCATGGGAGTGTGTCATCACCAGTCATAGCATCACCGTCCAAGTCTTAGCTTTGATTTCTTTAGTTGTCAGACATTGCAGTTGTATTTGTTTGGATTAGTTTTGGATTTGGTTGATGTAAACTTTACACTTTACAGTACTTTAATAAATGTGCTCAGTTCAGACGCTTTTTGATATGTACTAACCTTGGGCAACCGAGATGGTAACACACTTTCATGGTAGGGTGGTCCTGGTAAGGCACCTTGGTATGAGGGGGTGTTACAAAGTGGTATCAGAGCCGAAGATTCCGGCACCTAAAACAAATGAATCTAATGAACCTAGGGAGTCTAAATAAAATGAACCCGGGGAGAGTTGTTTGGAGCTACCGCAAAGACTCGGGAGACGTCCCGGAGTCGCAAAACTAACTCAAGCCGGTAACATGGGAAGTGTGATGAGAGTTAGGTTCTGTATGTACATGTATGTGAAGATGCATGTTGGTAAAAGTTGATAGTTGAAAGTATGTGTGATGAAGTTCGTAAGTGTGGTGATGGGAGGAATGGTGGATGTGACGGGTTTGTGAATGTTTGTCATGTTGGATTTAGCATATGCATGAATTTTATGCTGATATGATTATAATGTGGCATTAAAGTTCTTGATATATATAACTTGTATGCTGATATGATTATAACATGGCATTTAAGTCCTTAATATTATGTGTTTGCTGCGGGAATAGTGAGCATGATAGGGGAACTTTATTCTGTATACCCGTTTATAGTGTGACTCGGCCGAGCAGGGCAGGTACTCGACCGAGTATGGAGTACTCGGCCGAGTAACCAAGCACTCGACCGAGTGTTGTTTGATGTAAAGTAGCAATCGCTACTGTATGTGATAACTCGACGGAGTATGTAAGTATACTCGACCGAGTAGTGTCTACTCGGCCGAGTGTTGTTTTACTCGACCGAGTGTTGTTTCTGGATTTTTGACGTTTGCTCCTGGAGTCGATACTCGACCGAGTATCTGAGGGGATACTCGACCGAGTAGTCTTTACTCGACCGAGTATGGTGTATACTCGGCCGAGTGTTCTTATGGCGGAAGATCGTTATATTTTGAGCCGTAGGCTTTTGTGCTTACGTTTCCTTATTTCTTATCAGCTCAAAATGCCGCCCAAAAGAACTCCTGCGCAGATCCAAGCTTCTGAGATGACTCTTGATGAGGTTGCTCGCATGATTGAGCAACAAGAGGCTCTCCTTGAAGCTCTCAAAAATGTGGGAAAGGGGAACGAGAAGTCGATGGATGCTACTCAGCTCAGCATCATCATTGCTCGCTTCAACCTTCCCACATATGATGGGGTAGGTGAACCAAAGCTACTCGAAAAATGGCACCGTGAGATTGAAGCTCTCATGGAAATGGTTAAGTGCCCCGAAGACATGATCGTCGAGCAGGTAGTGTACTACCTGAGAGGTGAAGCTGCAGTTTGGTGGCAAAACGTTAAGGAAGATGCTAGAGCTTTTTATCAAGCTGAGGGAGCTATTCCTTGGTCTGGGTTGAAGAGTGCTATGAGAGAACAGTTTATGCCGGAGCATATCCGACACAAGATGAGATCCGACTTTGATTCCTTCACCATGACCGAGGAGATGACAGTCACTGACTACTATCATCGGTTCTTGGAGTTATCTCGTTATGTTGAGGACATGCAGCTAGGACAGAGAGGTTTGGCTCTCCGTTTTGAGAGGGGTTTATCTGCTAAGATCGTGAGTCGTATGCTAGCCGGGGTTGCTATTGACCTCAAGGAAGTGTACCTGAGAGCGGGTCAAGCTGAGAGAATGATAGATCTCTCAAGAGAGATCGATGAGAGGACTGCTGCAGAAAAGAGGAAGGCTGATGGTGGAAACAACAGTCAGCCGACCAACAAGAAAGGGAACTTCAACCATGCTAAGGCTTTTTCTGGTGGAGCTGGTTTTTCGGAAGGATCTCGTGGCTGGGGAAAGAATGGGGGTCGGGCTGTGAGTGACAACTCCAACCTTACTTGCTTCAACTGTGGTGGTGTAGGCCACCGAAGACGGGAATGCACGAGTTATAAGCCCGGCACTGGTTCAGGAGCTCGGCCAGGGAACTTTTCTCAGGGGCCAACTCAGAGTTTTGCTAGTAATCGACCGGGAGGTTCATGGGGCAACAAAGGTGGACAGGGAAACCAGGGCAGTTACAACCGAGGTGGTGGTGGTGGATCTTATCAGCGCCAGAACAACATCACCACCCAGGATTCGGCAGCCAAGCCAAGTACCTCTAATGCTTCAGTTCAGGGTGGAGGACAGAAAAACAGTGGAAAGCTTTTCATGATGGACAAGCAGGAAGCACAAGATGATGCTCATGTAGTTACCGGTACCTTTCTTGTTCATAATGTACCGTCCTTTGTTTTGTTTGATTCCGGGGCTACACATTCTTTTGTGTTTAAGAGTCATGCTGTGTCTATGGGTTTGGGAAGTTTGAGGTTGTAAAAGATGATGTGTTCATACCTTCGGGTGGGAGTCGTGTCGTGTCTCAAGTTATATAAGGGAATATCCATGGTAGTTGGAGGGGTAGACTTACCAGTAGACCTGTTAGAGTTTCCTATGGATGGGTTCGAGGTGATTGTCGGGATGTATTGGCTAGGTAAGTATGATGCCAGGATAGATTGTCGACAAAAGAGAGTGTCTTTAAAGGGTCCCAAGGGTGTTAGGGTGTCCTATAGAGGGTTTATGGTAAAGCCTAAGTGTAGGTTCATAGTTGTGATGACTTTAAAGTCATGTTTGAGGAAGAAGTGTCCTTTGATTCTCTGTCATGTGAGAGACCACCGAGTAGAGCCGCCGACAGCTTCTGAGATATCTGTGGTGAGAGAGTTCGAAGATGTTTTTCCGGAGGAGATACCGAGTTTGCCTCCCAAGCGGGATGTTGATTTCAGCGTGGAGCTTAAGCCGGGAACGGGTCCTATTTCTAAAGCACCTTACCGTATGGCACCTAAAGAGTTGGCAGAGTTGAAAAAGCAGATACATGAGTTGCTAGGCAAGGGTTACATCAGGCCTAGTGTGTCACCGTGGGGAGCTCCAGTTCTTTTTGTAAAGAAGAAAGATGGGAGTATGAGACTGTGCATTGATTATAGAGAGCTCAATCGGGTCACTGTGAAGAACAAGTATCCGTTGCCGAGAATTGATGACCTGTTTAATCAGTTAAGTGGAGCAGGTGTGTTTTCCAAGATTGATCTGAGGTCGGGGTATCACCAGTTGAGGATAGCAGATGAGGATATTCCTAAAACAGCGTTCCGATCTCGATATGGTCATTACGAGTACGTGGTGATGCCTTTTGGGTTGACCAATGCGCGAGCAGCTTTTATGGATTTGATGAATCGGATCTTTACACCATTTTTGGATAGGTTTGTGGTTGTTTTCATCGACGATATCTTAGTCTATTCTAAGACTAAGGAAGAGCATGAGGAGCACTTGAGGATAGTCCTGCAGACCTTGAGAGAAAATCAGCTTTATGCCAAGCTATCCAAGTGTGAGTTCTGGTTAGAGGAAGTGGCTTTTCTGGGCCATGTAATATCTAAGAAGGGGGTATCTGTGGATCCTAGTAAGATTGAGGCCGTTACCAAGTGGGAATCGCCGAAGAATGTTGCTGAGATTCGGAGTTTCTTAGGCCTTACCGGCTACTACAGGAGATTTGTTAAAGATTTCTCTACCATAGCGCGACCTATGACATCCTTGATGAGGAAGGAAGTCAGATTTGTTTGGGATGAGAGTTGTGAGACGGCGTTTCAGACCTTAAAAGAACGTTTGACCACAGCTCCTATCCTAGCCTTGCCAGAGGGTTGTGAGAACTTTGAGGTATATACCGACGCTTCAAAGAATGGTCTTGGTTATGTTTTGATGCAGGGAGGGAAAGTCATAGCCTATGCTTCGAGGCAGCTGAAGCAATATAGGAGAACTACCCTACTCATGATCTGGAGCTGGGTGCAGTTGTGTTCGCTCTTAAGATTTGGAGACACTACCTGTATGGAGCAACTTTTAAGGTGTTCCTCTGATCATAAGAGTCTAAAGTATATCTACACTCAGAAAGAGCTTAACATGCGACAGAGACGGTGGATGGAGCTGATTGGAGATTACGATATGGAGATCATCTATCACGAGGGTAAGGCTAATGTTGTTGCAGATGCACTGAGTAGGAAGAGCGTTCATTCGCTATGTACTGTTATGTCCTTGCTGAAACTGAGGGATGAGATGTCTAGGTTGGGGATCTTTATGATTCGAGAGGGGGATACCATCGGGGATTTGACGATCGAGCCAGAGTTGTATGAGAACATCAAAAGTAAGCAAGAGCTTGATCCTAAAGTTCAGGAGTGGAAGTCAAAGGTAGAGAGTGGAACGGCTTCCAGGTTTCCTATCCATCCAGATGGGAGTGTTCGTTTTGATGGGAGATGGTGTGTTCCTGAGGATGCAGAGTTGCGGAGAGTGATCTTGACGGAGGCTCATTGCACTCCCTATTCAGTTCACCCGGGTGGTGACAAGCTTTATAGAGACCTTAAGAAGACTTTTTGGTAGCCAAACATAAAGAGAGATGTAGCTGAGTTTGTGGCCAGATGTTTGACCTGTCAAAAGGTAAAGGGTGAACAAAGGAGACCACAAGGTAAGATTCAGTCTTTGAAAGTACCCGAGTGGAAGTGGGAGTCTATCTCCATGGACTTCATTGTGGGGTTACCTAGGTCACAACAAGGTAACAACATGATTTGGGTGATTGTTGATCGGTTAACCAAGTCAGCCCATTTTGTTCCCATGAAAGATACTTGGTCTAAGATGCAGCTGGCATTGGGTTACAGGAGGCATGTGGTTCGGTTACATGGTATACCTAAAGATATCGTTTCTGATCGTGATGCGAGGTTCATATCCAAGTTTTGGCAAGAGCTGCAAGAGTTGATGGGTACGACTTTAAAGATGAGTACAGCCTTTCATCCGGCAACCGATGGTCAGACAGAACGGACCATCAAGACCTTAGAAGACATCGAGGGCATGTGTTATGGACTTTGGGGGCGATTGGGAAGACAGGCTTGATCTGATCGAGTTTTCATACAATAACAGTTATCATACAAGCATTGGGATGGCACCTTTTGAAGCTTTGTATGGCCGGAAATGCCGAAGTCCAGTTTGTTGGGATGATAGTTCCGAGACGGTGGTTTTAGGGCCACAGCTGGTTCAAGATATGGTTGAGCAAATCCAGTTAATTCGGCAAAAGATGAGAGCAGCTCAAGATCGTCAGAAGAGCTACGCCGACTTACACCGCAAGGACATTGAGTTTACGGTAGGTGACAAGGTTCTTTTAAAAGTGTCACCTATGCGAGGTGTTATGAGGTTTGGGAAAAAGGGTAAGCTAAGCCAAAAGTTTATAGGTCCTTATGAGATTTTGGACCGTATTGGCGAGGTGGCCTACAGGTTAGCGTTACCACCAGCTTTGGATATGGTGCATAATGTTTTTCATGTATCTCAACTACGGAAGTATGTGAGCGATCCGTCGCATATCCTTGAAATGGAGAACATCGAGCTTGATGAATCCTTGTCCTACGCCGAGATTCCTAAGGAGATTCTTGATCGCAAGGTTCGTAAGACCCGGAATGGTGAGACGGTCTTACTCAAGGTCCTTTGGTCTAATCATAATGTAGAGGAAGCCACATGGGAACCCGAGGAAGCTATGCGAGAACGTTTTCCTAACCTTTTTGATCAGGTATGTTTGGTTACGGGGACGTAACCGTTGTCTTTTTAGGGGGGTAGGAGATGGTCGCGGTCTTGTTTGGTTTTGTTTGTTGTTTTGCTTTGAGTCGGGATAATGATTTTTGTGGTGACTTGTATAGTTCCTTGGTGTTGTTATATGTGGTTAGTATAGTCTTGTGGCGCAGTGTTGTGCTTTGTCTTATAGTAGATTGTGAACTTCGGGACGAAGTTCTTTTTAAGTGGGGAAGATTGTAACACTACGGATTTTCTTTGGTGACTACTCGACCGAGTAGAGCCTACTCGGCCGAGTAGTGCTGTTGTCGTGTGTCGTTTTGGTTCTGCCGAGGAATACTCGGCCGAGTATAGTGAATACTCGACCGAGTAGAGGATACTCGGCCGAGTATACACTTACTCGACCGAGTATCCGGTCTGGCGGAGTGTTATTTCGACGGTTTGATTAGGGAATGTTTAGGGTATTTTATATTCGCGTCGGTTTCTAAACATCATTTTCAAAGCTTTATCATTTCTACGTTACCCTAATTACACCCTAATCATCCCCTAATCTTTCCCTTAATCATTCCGTAGCATCGTCGTGTGGGTAATCTTCGTGACTCTTGCGTATAAGTTCTCGTTGCACTGTTAGTAAGTTCTATCTTTATGCTATTTGTACTCTTTGGGGTTACTGTATATATATATATATGGAAATGGGATTATGGGAATTGTGCAATGTGTAATTGTGTTACATGATTATTGTATAGGAGAAGACTTCGTAGAGGAGCCATTTTGATTGTCCGTGTTGCATACTACTGTTGGTTGCTAAGGTAGGGTTTCCCTACTCAGTTTACTGTTCATTGTTAAGACATGTTGTTGTGTGATTATTGTTATCTGTTGATCATCGGAGTATGGAGATTGTTGTGACGATGTTGGTATGAGGGTGTTGAGACGGCTGTGATGTTGTATGATTGTGATTGTGATGGAGTCACTTGGGGGAGTGGCTTCACACCCTAGTTCGCCCTCCGTGGAACCCGCCACGGGAGGGGATGTGCACATTAAGGGACATGGATTGTTTGTCGCTCATTGAGGAGCTAGACTAGGTAGGATCGGCTGCGGTCACCCACTGGCGGCGAGGATTACCTGTTGCGATGGGTAATCTGGCAGGGCTACACACTTTGGTGTGTAGTCGGTTACAGTATGTGAACAAAGATTAGAATTGGAGGATGATCAGTTGATTACATCGTTTGTCTGTCTTATATTGTTTGAGTAATACTGACCCCGTTGTTGTTTGTGGAATCTGCAGTGATCCATTCGGGGATGGTGAGCAGGCTTGACAGGTATTGCTAGTGATGGGCTTGGGACAATCATGGGAGTGTGTCATCACCAGTCATAGCATCACCGTCCGAGTCTTAGCTTTGATTTCTTTAGTTGTCAGACATTGCAGTTGTATTTGTTTGGATTAGTTTTGGATTTGGTTGATGTAAACTTTACACTTTACAATACTTTAATAAATGTGCTCAGTTCAGACGCTTTTTGATATGTACTAACCTTGGGCAACCGAGATGGTAACACACTTTCATGGTAGGGTGGTCCTGGTAAGGCACCTTGGTATGAGGGGGTGTTACAACAGGGGGATGAGCAAGTTGAGCGGATTTCGGTAAGAGGGGTTTGAAAATACCGTGCATTCCCCGGGTTGTCATTTTGTGACTGGGTTGGGGTGGCAGTGGGAGTGGTGGTGGAGGAGAGGGTGAAGGGGAGGGGTGGCCAGGGGAGGCAGGAGTGGTAGGTTGGGTAGACATAGCGGGACTAGGTGTCGTAGGGGAGGCAGGGGTTGAAGAAGGTGCGGGTTGCTGGGTAGAAACAGGGGAGGCAGGGGTGTGAGGGGCAGGGGTCTGTGGTGGCATGAGGTTGGGCTGGGCAGCTGGTGGTGGTGGGATAAAGGAGTCGTAGAGTGAGGGGTGAAGGGAGTGGTCAAGGAAGGAGTATGAGGTGGGTTTATCACGAGGTACCTCGGCAAAAGGGAACTTTGATTCATCAAAAGTGACATGGCGCGAAATGTAGAGCTTACCCGTATTTAAATCAAGACAACGATACCCGCGGTGGTAGGGAGGTTATCCAAGAAATACACACCTAACGGACCTAGGGGCTAATTTATGTGGTCGTTGAGCAGATAAGTTTGGGTAACAAGCACAACCAAACACGCAAAGATGATCGTATGATGGTTCCTTAGAGAAAAGCACGGAGGTAGGGGAGCGGAAGCGGAGAGTTTTTGTGGGAAGAATATTGTGGAGGTGGACAGCGGTATGTAGGGCATCGACCCAGTAAGACGGAGGGACAGATGCGTGATAAAGAAGAGCGAGGACAATTTCATTTAACCGACGAATCATGCGCTCAGCTTTACCATTTTGAGGGGAAGTTTGTGGGCAAGAGAAGCGAAAGAGGAGGCCATTTTTACTCGCAAATTCCTTAAATTTATGATTGTCAAATTCCCGGCCTAAATCGCATTGAAATTGTTTTATTGGACATTGAAATTGAGTACGGACATAGGACGCGAATTGAGTAAATTTTTGATAGACCTCAGATTTAGCAGATAAAGGATAAACCCAAACAAATTGCGTAAAATTATCGATAAGCACAAGATAATATTTGTAATTACTCTTACTCAAAACTGGACTTGTCCACAAGTCAGCATGTATGATATAAAACGGAGAAAAAGTAATAGATGTAGAATCATTAAATGGCAATCGTTTGTGTTTACTAATCTGACAAGAATGACAAAGACTATTATTATTCGACTCTTTATTGCAATTAATAAAAGACTGACTCCTAAGATGCTGAAGAATGTTTGACCCGGGATGACCAAGATGGCTGTGCCAAACATCACTGGAATGGGTGAGAAAACTGTAACCATGGGCAGATAAGGGAGACTTGGACTCGGAAGATACGGGGTAAAGCTCGCCATTACTGTCACTCCTCATTATCGTAGTCCCATTCTGAAGGTCCTTCACAGAAAAACCAAACGGGTCAAACTCAACTGATACATTGTTATCTTTTGTAAATTGTCGGACAGATATTAAGTTTTTAATTATATGGGGTGTATATAGGACATTGGTAAGAAATAACGTGCGGTCTTTGGCAGGTAAGGTCGAGGTACCCGAGGCACGAACAGGAATGCTATTGCCATTGCCAACTAAAATAGAATGAATATTACTAGCACTTGAAGGAGAAATCAGCGTACCTGCGTCGGAGGTCAGATGGGACGAGGCACCAGTGTCCATAAACCAAGGGCCATCAGCGGGTGCTTGTAACCCCAATGCGTGAAGAGCTTGTCCGATATCAGTGAGTTGCGGAGTCTCGGTCTCAGCAACATGGGCCTGGGCAGAAGAGCCACGGCCAGCAGCCCTCATGGGACGTGGTGCACCCCACATTTGCCAAGGCGATGACCACCCTGGATACGTTGGATAGGGACATGGTGGGGATGTCCACGGGTACGGCAAGGGCCAGGAGCAGCAGGACACGACGCGACAGAAGGTGTCGAGCCAGAACCAGAAGGCGCATATTGTCGTGGTTTGCCAGTAGAAGTGCTGCGATTGTCGCGACGGCGATTAGAATTATTTGCATTAAAATTCGGATCATAATTATTACCTCGATAATTAGAGTTGCGAGGCGGTTGCTGGGACGATTTGGGCTTGTCACTCCACCCTAACGAATCAGGAGAAGAAGAGTTCGAGACGACTAGAGCCTCGGAGGCAGAGGAGTCATCACGGGCATTTTGCCTATTTGATTCCAATTCCAACATACTCCTGGTTGTTTCAAAAGTAGGGAGGGATTGGTTGATAAAGGATGCGATGGTGTCGTAAGATGATGGTAGACCTCGGACAAGTTGTAACACGAGTCGCTGATCGGTTACTGCCGCTCCAACGTCTTTCAATTGGCCAGCAAGGTCCTTCAACTTCTGGCAGTAAGCTTCAAGGGAGGGTAAATTAGCGAGTTTAAGATTGTTAAACTCGGTTTCTAAGGCAGCGGCACGCGCCCCCTTGTTGCTTAAGAAAATTGCAGAAACACGGTTCCACGCCTCATAAGCCGTTGACTCGTCTTCAAGGACCCGAGGAAGAAGGTCATCACTCATCGTTCCATAGATCCATTGGAGGACGTGAGCATCAATTTCACACCAATCATTGTAGTTTTCGGCAGTAGGCTCGGGTGGAGCGGTACCGTCGATGTGAGAGAGAACTTTATATGCCTTGGCGTGTAGCGTAAATAGGCGAACCCATGGCGCGTATGTGACCTTGGTTCCATCGAGAACACGGATCTTGTGCTGAATGTTTGAGACGGTATACACGGGATGGAGAGGAGGCTTGGATTGGAAGTGTGGTGTTTCGTTTCCTGTTTTGTCGCCCATCGAAACAGGTGATCGACTGCGGGGAAAAAGACAGCCGTGGAGAAGAAAGGTGCCGAAGCAAGGTGGTGATCGTTTAGGGTTTCTATTGTAACCTAGCTGATACCATATTAGTTTGTAATCCCCTAATTAGGGTGATTAGCAATGCTTGATATATATACTAGAGAATATACAATACTAGTTTGGATGCCCGTGCGTTGCAACGGGGTAATTAACTTAGTTAAAAAAAATTGGTTATAAGGTCTTAATATTTAAGTGATGTTAGGTTGATACCTAAGTTCCAAGGATGCCTCATATTTATAATCATAAGATCACTACATCTTATGTTAATCTTTCGATGTGAGACAATTCTATTATTTTTATATAATCCTACATTATTTTTCAATGTGGGACATATAACATACTAAGAAGTACACAATTTTATATATGTACAAATTATATGAAATTTATACGCTAATGATGTCATTTTTACCACGAATCAATTTATGTTATTTTGATAATTTTCTTAATGATATTTTTTTGCCAAATGAAATGTAAAATTTTTTATATAAAAATTTGAAACATCACTTGAATATAATATAGGAAATAAATTTTATAATAATTAAAAGATTCTCCACTTTATTTTTTACATCAAAAAATATTATTTATAATACTTTCCTAAATTAATTTTTAAGATCACCCACCGTATGTGAATTTTCTAATGTGGGACAATTCAACTATTTATATGTAGTATATTTACTACACCTACATTATTTTTCAATGTGGGACAAATAACACACGAAAAAGTACACCATCTTTTTTGCACCTATTTCGATATCCAACCCGATTTAATAATGAGAAAATATTATACTATCTATTTATATTTGTACGTTTTTTCCATTTTTTGTCATAATTAAAATATGTACAAATGATATGATTTAAATTACATTTTTTTTCCTAACACGACTTTTAAGATGTAATTAAGGGACAATAGAATGTATAAACAAATGCAAAATATTTCTTTTTTCTGGTGCGATTTTGATTAATGGTTAAAAATTATGATGTATTTTAGTTACTCACATGTAATGAGGCATAATAATTACCTATATTTGAAAGTTAAAAAGATTTAATTCTACTATTTATCAAAGTAAAAAAGCTCATTATTGATTTGTTTGTGGATTCAAGATCTTTTTATGCAACACTTGATTATATTATAATTCATAAATTTTCTATTTTAGTGCAGAGATTATCATTATATGACACAAACAAATTTATGTATATTTAGCACCCATTTTATTTTTTAATTATGACTTTGTCTTAAATAAAGTTATTATATTATCGATTGTCTTAAAATATACATTATAATATCACTAATATAGTAATATATAATCGCTTTTATAAATATCTACGTGATTAATATTTGTATGGTATTGTTGTAACTAAGGTTTGCCGTTAATACAAACTCTTATAATAACTCTCTAAGATAATTTTTAAGCGATTCAAAAGATTTGGGTTGATACCCCTAAGTTATGACTCATATTTATAATTATGTGATACCTCACCTCATGATAATCTTCTAATGTGGGACAATTCAACTATTTATATGTAGTATATTTACCACACCTACATTATTTTTCAATGTGGGAGAAACAATATACTTAAAAATACACCATCTTTTTCATACCTAATTCGACATCTAACCCAGTTTAATAATAATAATAAGCAAATACTATAGGAGTACTATTTATTAATATTCGTATAATACATTTTTTAACTTCTTATCGTAATTAAAATATGTGCAAATAATATGATACTATATTCTAATGCTAGCATTTATTTACCACGAATCTAATTATATAATTTTTCAAAAAAAAAAAATTATGTTACTTTGTTGCTAAATGAGATGTATAAGTTTTTATATAAAAATTATAAACATTACTTGGACATAATATAAAAAATATATATATCATATCGTGGAGTTAATGATATAAACTCTTAAGAGTTCTCCAAGACAATGTTTAAGAGACTCAGAAGGTTTTGGGTTGGTATTTAGGTTCTAAGGATACCTTCTATTTATAATCATATGATCACCCACCTTATGCTAAACTTTCAATGTGGGACAATTCTATTATTTATACGTAATATATTCACCACACCAACATATTTTTCAATGTGGGACAAATAACATACTTAGAAATACACCATCTTTTTCGTACATAATTCGACATCTAACCCAGGTTAATAATAATCAGCAAATACTATACTCCCTCGATTCAAGACCAAATACAACATTCCTTTTTTTACACTATTCATGAACGAATAGAATCTTTACGATTCCTTGCAATATGTAAGACAAAATATGGTCATGTGAGATCTTATTTGATTCACCTATAAAGTATAATGAGAATATCAAACTTTAAATTTTTTATAATGTAAACTTAAAGATATTTACGTTGTAATTTGTGTCTTGGCAAGTGTGTAAATGAAAATGTTGTATTTGGTCTTGAATGGAGGGAGTACTATTTATTAATATTCGCACGTTTTTTTTATAATATTTTTTTGGCAAATGAGATGTATAAGTTTTTATATAAAGATTATAAACATCACTTGAATATAATACATAATATAGAAAAAATATGTATATATCATACTGTGAAGATAATGATATAAACTCTTAAGAGCTCTCCAAAGCAATACTTAAGAGACTCAAAAGGTTTTTGGTTGGTATATAGGTCCAATGATGACTTCTATTTATAATCATAGGATCACCCACCTTATGTTAATCTTTCGATGTGGGACAATTATATAATTTATACGTATTATAATCACCACACTAACATTGTTTTTCAATGTGGGACATATAACATATTAAAAGAAGTACACCATCTTTAATACTCGTATGTGCAAATCATATGAAATCTATACTCTAATGAAAGCATTTTTTGCCACGAATCTAATTATATTATTTTCATAATTTTTATAACGACATTTTTTTGCTAGATGAAATGTCAAAGTTTTTATATAAAAATTAGAAACTTCTCATGAATATAAAATAGGAAATATAGATATTATAATAATTAAAAGATTCTCCACTTTATTTTTTATGTGGAAAATATTATTTATGAAACTTTCCTAAATTAATTTTTGATGATGTGGACGCTCTAGAATCGCTCGAAAAAACTCTCTTTTATGTATATATATAGATTGTCAATATACGTTACCTAATTTACAAGGCGAAATATAATACGATAATATAATACGATATAAATATTTACATATTTACACTAACAGAATTGCTTGATTTCCTATGTAAAAGTTCAAAGTTTTAAAAATCACGGCTTGCATACATTATTGCCGCAAGAATTATATTGCATGTCCGGAATTACAAATAATATTTTTTTTTTGGCGAAAATTTGACGAGAATTAATTAGATCAAAGAACTACCAATAATTTAAAATTGGGGAATAAACAGGATTGGCGGGGAAAAGGATGAGTACATATCATCACTTTCGTAAAATCGCCGTATTTTGTGACTCTTGACGTCAAAGACACCCATATGATGTCCACCCGGCCTTCTTACTGATGATCGCCAATACAAATCTAAATCATCAGTGAAATATATGCAATTACGTTGCAATCCGTTGGCATGTGTTACAGCGACGCACATGGAAGAATTACCACCTACGACCAATGCCACTTCCCCTAAATCTTCAATTTCCTCCCAACTTTCGTCTTCAAATTTAAATCTATACACCTTGAAATCTTTTGTCCTGCAAACATAATCAGAATCACCCTTATTATCGAGATCAGCATCATCCGCATCATCCTCATCCTCATCATCGTAATTAGTATCAACTTGATTATCGTGATCAGCATCATCCTCATCATCGTAATCAGTATCATCCTCATTACTGAATCCTTGCCTATATCTTAGCACCGCGAGGAGATCGCTACCTGATCCTACAAAATATGTGTGGTTTACACCCCATGTGTTAAATTCCACGAGAAATTCATGGCCACATGGTGAATAGTCTGCTGGTTTAATAAGCTCAAGAGCGTTGAATTCCTCGACATTCCAACACAAAATTGATCCGTCTCTATATAAAGTAAATACTTCATCACCCATTCCGACAACATCAAGCATTTGATGTTTTGATTTGACAAAGACAGGTGTCCACGATTGATCACCTTGCCTAGCGAAAACTAGGCTATCGTAATACTCATAAACTACCAGAACAACAAACTCGTAATTATTATTTTGAGGTACTTTAAGCACAATGAGCCTCTCCGCAAAACAACGCAAAAACCAATGCTGATGACTTTCACCATTCTTATCAAACTCATCACCATCATACAAAGGTTTTAGAGAAGGGAAAGGAATTTGTGCCTTAATAATTGGATTAAACAATTGAACATCAAAGTTCAATCATTGCAATCCAGCCATAAGACGAACCCCAACACCTTGCTCCAAAAGTCTCCGGAAGGTTCAAATTGTAACACTTGTTATTAGAAAGATTAAAAATCTTGCGAACACAATCGGGATTATTCTGATTGTTTTCAGCAAGTAATAGCCATGGTACAATTGGTTTAGCCTTCCATTGATGCTTTACTGAAGATGAAGCACTATTCCAGGAACGACATACAACAGAAAACTTAATATAATCTTCGAAGTTTTCAATCTTTAATGCAATGACACCAAGAAGATCAAGAGGCAACATCGAGAAATCGGAAGCCATATACTAGAAACAATTAAAAATCGAAGTACTTAGTTTGAAATTTAAAGACGATATAAGGGGGTAAACCTGTTGTGGTAATTGTAGAAGTTGTGCACTTCAGGTTTCTGTTTTCCGACATAAACTTGAATTAAATATACTCTATCAGAAATCAAAATTTGGAAATAAAAAATTTGAGTTGTGATATATCATTACCTATTTCTAAATTCTAATACGGAGTAGTAGATGTCTTGGTATCCATACTATAAAGGTATCTTGCTACTTGTTAGAACACACTTGATTGATGATGCCAAGTTTCATTGTTATTTAATTGTTTGCTTCTTAGTTATAATGTTTAGTTTTGAAGCACTCAATGAATTTCCAAAGATGATTCAAGAATGATCAAGATAAAGTTATGATAAGAAATCCCTTAGCCTTAGTCAAATGTTGTAAACGATTATAAATGTTTAGTGATTGAAGCAATCAAATTGACTCTCAAAGACGACTTAACATGATCAAGATGAAGTCAACAAGAAGTCAAGACAATGATATGATCCTAGCATTAAGTCGAAAAATGTAAGAGTAAGTGTAACATTCTCATTTACGTCAAGTGGCTGCAAAACCATGCAACAGTGCACTGCACTGTGGTTTCTGATACTACCGTATGGAGGGACTTTTATTCGAAATGTTTAAGTGTCAAAATCTTTACAAATTTCATATTCTCAAAGATTTTACATTTGAATTATCCCAGTTTGAAAACAAATCTGAAAAAATCAATTTGCAAAACTCACATGTGACTCCTCTAAAGTTGTGCATCTACTTTTACATAAATGGAAAGTTGATTTAGTCAAGTACTAAAGCACTCTTCCATTTGTGGTAAGTTGTCACTTGTCAAATGTGTTGAAGTTTTAAATCTGAAATTTTAAGTCATAAATCCACATTGATTAATCCTCTAGATTTGTGCATTTACCTTTTACTAAAATGGTAAGTTGAACTTGTCAAAGTTTTAAAGCTAGAAATGCTTTTTGCCATTTTGGTAAAATGTCACATGTTGAGTGTTTTGGGAAGAGTTTTCTGATTTTGATCAATGACTTGTGCTCCAAGCCTATAGCCTAACACTTACAATCACTCAAAGGCTATCTATTTAATATTGGATTTAATTAACCTAAGTTGTACTACTTAGATGATCAAATCCACTATAAATAGGGTGCCTTTGCATCATTTATTACCCAAGACTTTTATGAGCATTAATTGTTAAAACACTTTGCAAAACATCAGCTCTTGTTCTTCAACTTATTTGCAAAATTATTTTCTATTTTAAAAGTCTTCAAACGTTTTTCAAAAGGGTTGTAAATCTCCATGTACAGTTCGCTGCACTGTGACATAATGAGCTTGTTCCATGATTCTCGTGTTTAGGTCTTAATTGTGATCTCCATGTTCATTAAGTGAACGATTGAGATTCAAAGACTCTGTAAACCTGTGAGACAGAACTTAAGTCTTAAAGCGGAGTAGCTTTGAGCAAGTGAAAGTCTTGAAGCGGAGTAGCTTCAAGTAAATGCAACCGGAGTAGGTTGGCGAGTTATTTTAATTGTAAGGGGTTTAGTTGTTTGAGTAAATTTCTAAACAAGCAATAAAATAACGGTTGGACGTAGGCCTCGGAGTAGAGGCTGAACCAATTTTTTAAACATCGTCTTGTTTGTTCATTTACTTTTACGTTTGTTCTCCTTATTTATATATTGTTTATCTCGCAATCATCGTGTCACAGTGTTCAATCTCGTGTCTCGGACTATTTGGTTGATTCAATCTTGTGAACTTAAAACGATTAAGTATCTCAAGTTTTCAACTTAAAAGAGATTCACTTAAGATTTTCATTGCTAAGAGTATTTAACTTAAAAAGTATTCACTTAATATCTTCATTGTTAAGTTGAACAAAAAATACTCTTTCATTCATACTTTTTCTGTCGTCAGGATCGACTTTCTTGTGACATATATCTTAATTTGAATTCGTGTGTATATACTTCTAACTCAAATAGTTCTAAGTATAAACACCTATATCATTTAACGTATTGTCCATATCAGTTTAGTCTATTGTCCTAGATTTCAAAGAAGCTTAATTCAAGCTTAAAAAATTTAATTGGACACCTAATTCACCCCCTCCCCCTCTTAGGTGTTCTCGTCCTTGACTCTTCAATTGGTATCAGAGCCTCGTGCTCTTGATATTGGTTAATTACCAAAAAGTTGATCCTAGAGTCATGGACGGGAAACATACTAAGCATCCTATCTTCATTGGGGATAACTATTCATGGTGGAAAAATCGCATGGAACACTATGTTAAGAGTACAGATTATGAGTGTTGGTTGATAATCCAAAAAGGGCCCCTTGCTACCACGGTTACTAGTGCTAATGGTACTACTGCCCCAAAAAGTGAGGATAAGTATGTCGAGGCTGATTATAGAAAGGTCGAGAAAAACTCAAAAGCCATGTCCATTCTTCAATATGGCATTGGCGAGCAAGAAGTAAACCGGATTTCCGGATGTACCTCGGCCAAAGAAATTTGGGACACCTTAAGCCTTGCTTATGAGGGGACGTCTCAACTGAAAAAGCATCGTATTGACCTTCTCATGCAACAATATGAGATGTTCAATATGATGAAAGATGAGTCAATTAATAGTCTTTCCTCTCGCTTTTCTAGTATTGTTAATGACCTTAAGAGTCTTGGTAGAAATCTTGAATCCGAGGATATGGTCCGTAAAATCCTTCGAAGTTTAACAGAAACTTGGCAACCGAAGGTTACGGCTATTGAGGAGGCCAAAAACTTATCCACTTTAACCCTCAATGAACTAATGGGCTCACTTATGGCTCATGAGTTAACTCTCATGAAGCGTTTTGGTGAAAGCTCTAAAGTAAGATCAGGGCTTGCTTTCAAATCATCCTCAATTAATGAGGAAGATGATGGAAACGATGAGTTTGCAATGTTCACTAGAAATATTGCGGATATTGTTAATGGTCATAATCCTAAAAGGTTTAACAACAATTCTAGTAAGAAACATTTTTCAAAGAAGAGATCTATTTCCATTGTTGGTTGCATTAAATGTGACGAAAAAGGTCACCAAATGAATGAATGTCCAAAGTGGGGTAACATCAAATCTAAAGAAAAATGTGACTTGGCTAAGAAGGAATACAAGAATAAAGTAATGTGTGCTGTTTGGGGAATGTCCGATTCCGATGAGGACGAGATCCTTGAGGAAGAATTGGATGCCAAGTTGTGTCTTACTACTCGTCTTAATAATGATGCCCTTAGGTCTCCAAAAAGAGAAACATTCAAATGTCTTATGGCTCATCCCGATGATTCTGATTCTGACTTCGAAGATGAAGTAAATAATCTCAAGACAAAGGTTCGATCCTTCTCCAAAAGCAAAGTATGTTTACTCTTAGATAAATTCATTGATAAATGTCGTGTCCAAAACAATAAACTTGAAGCTATGCAAATTGAAATTGAAAACATAGCCGAGGAAAATGTTGGTCTAAGAGAGTGTCTAAAGGAGCTTGATAACATTTCACCTTGTCTTGAGAAACAAGTAAGGAAACTGAAAAGGCAAAATCTGATTCTTGTAAATAAGGTCAACTGCATTTGAATGTCACAGAGACACCCACTGTGACATATGATGCTGAAAAGGAAAACGAGTCTTTAACCAAACATGTTTCTATGTTAACACAAGAAAGAGACTCACTTTTAATTGACCTAACCTCTTGTAAAAGTCATCTTAAGGAACTTGAAAAATTAGCAGAAATGCTACACAATGAAACAAGTCATGCTAAGAGCGCCTTTGAAAATGTGCAAACATTAAATCTTGACTATCTTGCCAAAATTGAGATTTTAAACAAAGAGTTAAATGATGCAAAAGAGTTTTACAAGAAAAAGGAAGGAAGTCAAACTGTTTTAAAGTTTTCTACGAGTCAGTCACAACAAAGTGAAAAGAATCTTTGGACTCGTTTTCAAATGCTGTGATAACATGCACCTTTGTTGCATTCGAAAACCAAGAACCAAGCAAAACATATTTCCGAAGAAGAAAACATGTTGGATTTCCTGAATATGTTATTTGCAATTATTGTGGCAAGACTGGTCATGTATTTAATGGTTGTACAAAGAGAATGAATGGCATTAAAAGAAACATTAAGGTTGTCAAGCAAGTGTGGATCCGAAAAGACTTGGTAAAGGACATGATTCACAAGAAGGGACCCAAATTAATTTGGGTTCCTAAACTAAATGTTTGATTTGTTAAAGGCATTAGTGAGAGGCAGCAGCAATTGGTACTTTGATTGTGGACGGAAGTGAAAGCCAATCTCTCTCACTAGAAGCCTACAAAGGTGGCACCATGATGTTTGACCATAACAAAAAGAGGTGAAATTGTTGGTATTGAAAAGTTGGTAAGTCATCGTCACAACGTGTCGACAAAGTGTTGCTTGTCAAAGGTTTGAAGCACAATCTTCTTAGTGTCTCTTTTTTGTGTGATAATGATAATGTTGTTGAATTTCTTGTTAGTGAATGTAGAATTCTTGATGCAAAAACAAGGGAACTTGTTCTTGAAGGAAAACATGCTAATGATGTTTACTTGACTAATTTTTGTTCATTGTCCGGTCCAATCATGTTTTGTATGTGTGTCTTAAAGAATGACTCGTGGCTTTGGCATAAATAATTAGATCATGTAAATGTTACAACATTGAACACCCTTAGAAAGCTTGACCTTATTGATGACATTCCTAACATTAAAATTCAATTTTAAAGAGATGTATGATGATTGTGCTAGAGTAAAACAAGTAAGATGCTCCTTAAATCCAAAAATTATTTTTCTTGTACTTCTAAAACCTCTAAAACTCTTCTGTATAGACTTGTGTGGAGCAATGTATATTAAAAGTAGAGGTAGAAGTCGGTTCTTGTGCATGTGTGTTGATGAAATTTTATGATATGTTTGGCTACTTACTTTATCTTTAAAGATGGATCATTTGATGAATTTCTTATTTGGTTGAAAAGTGTGTAAAATAAATTTGATTTTTTTTTACCCGACCATGGAACGAAATTTAAGAATTCATCATTTGAAACCCATTGTGATGAACATGGTGTTAGTCATAAGTTTTCCAACGTAAAACACCTCAACAAAATGAGTTTGTTAAACGTATGAACCGTATCTTGAGAATATGGTTAGGACCATGCTTCTAAGTAGTAAGTTGCCAAAGTAGTTATTTTTTAGCCATCAACACTTTTATGCTTAATTTATAACCATGTTATGATACGTAAAATTCTTAATAAAACTCCCTACGATTTGTTGAAAAGAAGAAATCCCAATATTCCCTCTTAAGATGTTTTGGCTGCAAATACTTTGTTCAAAAATTGGGAAAGACAACTTGGATAAGTTCGATGTTCATAGTGACGAGGTCGTCTTTATTGGATATTCGGATCATAACATGGCCTATAAAGTGCACAATAAAAGAACCATTAAAATGGAAGAAAACATTCATTTCATATTTGATGAATCTAGTCCTTTTTGTGTCTTATGAACAGGTTGAAGAAGATTAAGATGATGATTTCGAGATTGGGATGATTTGTTAAGATATGGATCAAGTGGTGGAAGAGGCTGAGCAACAGTTGGAGCCACTGTTGCCTGAGGATGATATCCAAAATTCAGGGGGAACTAATCGTCCTCCAACACAAGAAGATACTAGCTCATCCAGGGGGAATGTGGATGGTGAAGAACAGCCCAACCAAATAATGAACGAATCACAATCATCCCCTTCAAATAATCCCCATGCAACAGTCACCTCGACTGTTACACAAGAACAAACCGATTCCTCAAACCCACTTATTCGAAAAAGGAAAAATGGAAACACCAAAGCTCACCCTCTCTCAAATCTAACCAGTAATCTAAATTTTGGAATGAAAACCAAATCCTCACTCCAAAACTTTTGTGCCTTCAATGCATTCCTCTCTCAAATTGAACTTGTCAATGTCACAGTAGCACTCACTGTTGCATACTGGGTGACAACCATGAAAGAGGAATTAAATCAAAGGAATGAGGTATGACATCTTACCCCTAGGCCAGTGTAATGTAATTGGTACAACATTGGTCTTTCGCAATAAGCTTGCTGATTTTAGCGAAATCGTATGGAACAAAGCTAAACTAGTGGTGCAAAGTTTTAACCAATAAGAGGGATTCGATTATGATAAAACCTTTGCACCGCTAGCTAGGCTTGAAGCCATACGTATGCTTATAGCTTTTGCATCTCATGTTGACAAAACCTTTTTCAAATGAATGTAAAAACTGATTTCCTAAATGGATATCTTGAAGAAGAGATTTTTGTCGAACAATCACCGGGCTTTATAAATAATGAGTTCCCTAACCACGTTTTAAAACTTAATAAAACACTTTATGGTTTAAAACAGGCTCATGAGCCTGATATGATAAGCTTTCAAAGTTCTTATTTGGAAAATGTTGTTTACGTGGTTTGGTTGAAAAGACATTATTTATCAAGTCACAGTGCGAGGAATTGTTGCTTGTGCAAGGATATGTCAATGACATTATTTTTAGTGCAACAAATGGCGTCCTTTTTAAATACTTTTTTGGATCTAATAACTTCTGATTTTGATGACCATGATGAGAGAACTTGGATTTTTCCTTGGTCTTCAAATCAAACAAAGTGAGAAAGGTACAATGATTCATCAACAAAAGTGTTTGAAGGAAATGCTAAGTATGTTTGAGTTGACTAATGTTAAACCTCTCGCTACACCAATGATTTCTAACATCAATCCTGACAAAGACGAAAATGGTAAGAGTGTTAGTGAAATCATGTATCGAGGTATGATCGGTTCCTTACTTTACTTAACCGCTAGTCGACCCGACATACAATTTAGTGTGTGTGCTTGTGCCCGTTTCCAACCAAATCCTAAAGAATCTCATTTCAAAGCCGTCAAACGGATTTTTAGGTATTTGATTGGAACACAAAGGCTATATCTTTGGTACCCAACTCACTACGAACTTGATCATGTAGGTTTTTCGGATGCGGACTATGCCGGTGATACATTGGATAGGAAAAGCACTTCGGGCATTGCTACTTTCCTAGGGCCGTGTCTCATTTCATGGGCTTCTAAGAAGCAAAACACTGTTGCATTGTCCACGGCCGAAAGTGAATATGTGAGTGCCGCTCTATGTTGTGCACAAATTCTTTGGGTACGTCAACAATTGCATGATTATGGCCTTATTTTCGAGACTACCCCTATATTTTGTGACAACACTAGTGCAATTAATACCTCAAAGAATCCAATACAACATTCTAAAACTTAACATATCGACATAAGACATGGTGTTTACATGATCAAGTTTTACAAAGGAATATTTGTCTTAGTTTTTGTAGAACGGAAAATCAATTAGCGGACATTTTTACAAAACCGTTTGAAAGAGAACAATTCGTAAAACTTCGGTTGGAAATTGGTTTATTGGGTGATATGTGAGTAATATTATTTTATTTTCCTTAATGATTGACTAAAGATGAGGACATACATGTGATTACCCTAATTGTTAATTAGTTTACTTCATACAAAAATAAGGTTCGAAAAATATGAATAATTATACTTGCATTTGAATTGTTATTGCATTGAACCACTCAACCCACATTCAAAAATCAAACCTCTCTACCTCTCTCATGTCACTAAAACCGTCCGAATCAACACTTCAAAAAAAACAGCCTCCAAAACCCTCATACGACCGAGACTTCAAAATCTTCAAGATACTTATGACCCAAAGAAAAGAGAAAATTCAAAGAAACAAATGCCTTCTCCCATTAAATCCGCTGCCACAAATGAAATGTTGGGAAGCTCATATGTCGAATTACCCATTTCCTCTAAGAAATCCAAGGTTATTTCTCCTCCCAAAGCTGATGCCACAGCATGTGTCACTGTGACACGAAAGAAACCACAACTCTAATTGAGGAAGATGACCAGAATATTGGGGTTGAAAATGAAGATGAAATTTATGAAGATGTTGGTAATTTGAATGAAGATAGTATGTTTAATAATAGTCTTGACCCATTGCCCTTACCACATGCTACAAATGAGAAAATCTTTGAAATCCTTAATGATGACTTGGAAAAAAACTAACATGATAAGCTCATTGTCACCAAGCGTTTTCCAAAAAAAAAAAAAATGGAAGAAGAAGATTTATGCCGCTGTCAAGGTGAATGTTGCATCTATACCTAATCCGCAATCATTCATCACCAACTCTTTTCCTAATCCTTGAAACTTGGGTAAGATTCTTGTAGCCATTACTCAATTGGTTAGTGAGAAAATTCGAACTTGAAATGAAGAATTTTTGGTACTTATTCAAACTTTGAGGGGAAAAGCTCCAAGAAAATTGATGATGCCTTGCTTAACTCCATTTCTAACCCTGTTCTCCATCAACATAACCCATTTTTGCTTAATGTTTTCCACATTCTTTTGCAAACCGTACTTATTTTATTTGTTGAACCTTGCCTTGTTTGTTGTTAAACTATGTCAAACTGTGTTCGTCACTATGTTTTGTCCTCCCTTGATGATGTCAAGAGGGGGAAGTAGTTCAATTATGTCTTATGTGTGACCCCTTAACTCTTAGGCTTGCGTTCACCGTAATATGTCTTGCGACCTTGGTTAGATGTTCTACTTAGACTAAGTATATTGACTCTTTCATGCCTTGATCATGTCTTGTATGTTTTATGTTGAATGCTTAAAGATCGGCTAACCATAGGTTAAGGGGGAACTTCACACATTATTAAAATTTGCCATCATCAAAGGGGGAATTTGTTAGAACACACTTGATTGATGATGCCAAGTTTCATTGTTATTTAATTGTTTGCTTCTTAGTTATAATGTTTAGTTTTGAAGCATTCAATGAATTTCCAAAGATGATTCAAGAATGATCAAGATAAAGTTATGATAAGAAATCCCTTAGCCTTAGTCAAATGTTGTAAACGATTATAAATGCTTAGTGATTGAAGCAATCAAATTGGCTCTCGAAGACGACTTAACATGATCAAGATGAAGTCAACAAGAAGTCAAGACAATGATATGATCCTAGCATTAAGTCGAAAAATGTAAGAGTAAGTGTAACATTCTCATTTACGTCAAGTGGCTGCAAAACCATGCAACAGTGCACTGCACTGTGGTTTCTGATACTACCGTATGGAGGGACTTTTATTCGAAATATTTAAGTATCAAAATCTTTACAAATTTCATATTCTAAAAGATTTTACATTTGAATTATCCCAGTTTGAAAACAAATCTGAAAAAATCAATTTGCAAAACTCACATGTGACTCCTCTAAAGTTGTGCATCTAATTTTACATGAATGGAAAGTTGATTTAGTCAAGTACTAAAGCACTCTTCCATTTGTGGTAAGTTGTCACTTGTCAAATGTGTTGAAGTTTTAAATCTGAAATTTTAAGTCATAAATCCACATTGATTAATCCTCTAGATTTGTGCATTTACCTTTTACTAAAATGGTAAGTTGAACTTGTCAAAGTTTTAAAGCTAGAAATGCTTTTTGCCATTTTGGTAAAATGTCACATGTTGAGTGTTTTGGGAAGAGTTTTCTGATTTTGATCAATGACTTGTGCTCCAAGCCTATAGCCTAACACTTACAATCACTCAAAGGCTATCTATTTTAATATTGGATTTAATTAACCTAAGTTGTACTACTTAGATGATCAAATCCACTATAAATAGGGTGTCTTTGCATCATTTATTACCCAAGACTTTTATGAGCATTAATTGTTAAAACACTTTGCAAAACATCAGCTCTTGTTCTTCAACTTATTTGCAAAATTATTTTCTATTTTAAAAGTCTTCAAACGTTTTTCAAAAGGGTTGTAAATCTCCATGTACAGTTCGCTGCACTGTGACATAATGAGCTTGTTCCATGATTCTCGTGTTTAGGTCTTAATTGTGATCTCCATGTTCATTAAGTGAACGATTGAGATTCAAAGACTCTGTAAACCTGTGAGACAGAACTTAAGTCTTAAAGCGGAGTAGCTTTGAGCAAGTGAAAGTCTTGAAGCGGAGTAGCTTCAAGTAAATGCAACCGGAGTAGGTTGGCGAGTTATTTTAATTGTAAGGGGTTTAGTTGTTTGAGTAAATTTCTAAACAAGCAATAAAATAACGGTTGGACGTAGGCCTCGGAGTAGAGGCTGAACCAATTTTTTAAACATCGTCTTGTTTGTTCATTTACTTTTACGTTTGTTCTCCTTATTTATATATTGTTTATCTCGCAACATGCCGTGTCACGTGTTCAATATCGTGTCTCGGACACTTTGTTGATTCAATCTTGTGAACTTAAAACGATTAAGTATCTCAAGTTTTCAACTTAAAAGAGATTCACTTAAGATTTTCATTGCTAAGAGTATTTAACTTAAAAAGTATTCACTTAATATCTTCATTGTTAAGTTGAACAAAAAATACTCTTTCATTCATACTTTTCTGGTCTGTGCAACAGTCGACTTTACTGTGACATATACTGAGCTGAATTCGTGTGTATATACTTCTAACTCAAATAGTTCTAAGTATAAACACCTATATCATTTAACGTATTGTCCATATCAGTTTAGTCTATTGTCCTAGATTTCAAAGAAGCTTAATTCAAGCTTAAAAATTTTAATTGGACACCTAATTCACCCCCTCCCCCTCTTAGGTGTTCTCGTCCTTGACTCTTCACTACTTTTGTTTTTCGGTATTTCGTCCGAAATTATGCGACTTCTTAGTTTCTTGTAGTGGTCTACTGGTTTCTTACCGCCTTTGCTTAAAAATAAAAATAAAAATTAAAGGGTCGGTCTTACTATATTAAAGTTCGGAGTATATGTATTAGTGTATTTATTCGAGTATATTGACGGTATTGGAATGTACCGATGGAGATAAGGCATATGCGGAATTTGAAAGAAGTTCCCATATATAATCCACACTAACTTAGGACTAGTGTAAAATTGTAGGGACATGTATAGACAGGGGCGTCTAACACCACGTGCAACCACGGGCGGAGGAACCGGGCCTCCGATTTTGGACACCGAATTTATAAGCCTTTTTGATTAAATTCAATACAAAAATCGAAGTATAATACCCTTGTGCATTCGTATTTGGGGTCTCATTTTTTCTCGGTGCACCGGGCCTCCATTTGTTTTAAGACGCCCCTGTGTATAGAAAATATATAAAGTCATTTGAAATTTATAATTATAAAATTATTCAATATTATAGTATAAATGTACACCATTTTACACATAAAAATCAAATACAATGTTGAATTGAGATTCAACATTTATAATACTCCTAACATTCAGACCAAATTAATATATAATTGGTATAATAATCGGTGAAGACGTTTCTCATATCTTAACCCAAGCATTTGTAATTCAATCATTAATGTGCTTATACTCCTGCGTTATTTCATATCGAACTTTGAATGTAAGCGAATCACTCGTCCCATAAGTTAATTAAAAATCATTAATTACAAATATTTTCTTAACTCACGTAAACTTGAAACATCTTTGATGCGTAGGTGGATATTAGCCCCATCCTATCACCCATCATGGGTGGAATATTTGTACCCGTTCCCTTTCGAATAGAAATTCCAAGGGAATAGTCAAGGCACTCATTCCGAATGCTCTACCCATACATTCCCCAATGGAGGCGGGTGTAGTGCGGCACCCATTATACTCGACCAACTAATTATATTTCTATTCCTTATTAACAATCATACTATACATGATCTAAATAATTATAATTATAATTAAAAGCTACACATGTTTGTGAAATTAACTAGTGATCAACCTCCACTGTTGAGCTCATAAAGCTTGGAAAGGAAGAAAACAGAGGTAAATAAAATGCAGTATATTATTGAAGATATTTTGTGTTTATAATTCTGTTAAGTTAGTACTGCAATAGAATGAATGCTTATATACAGATGATTCTAAACTAACACAAATACTAACTAACTATGTTGCCAAGTCAGCAATCCGTGTGCTCATTCATGATTGGCAGCTTGAGTGTCTTTATTATTTCCACACACCCCCTTCAAGCTGCAACCACCAAGAAATTGTAAACCTAGACTTTCTGATAAGTAAGCATGTTGTTGTCCTCCAAGAGGCTTAGTCATTAGGTCTGCAACCTGCATACTGGACCTCACATGCTCAGGTGTAAGAAGTCCTTATATCCTTTCCCTGAAATAATGACAATCTATGCCCAAATGCTTTGTTCTCTCATGGAACACAAGATTGATGGCAATATGTTCTGCTGCCTTATTATCACAATAAAATCTGATAGGTGTAGGTACTTCAAGATTTAAATCCCTTAACAATATTTCCATCCAAACCACCTCACTTGCTATATAGGACATACACCTATATTCAGCTTCTGTTGAACATTTGCTCACTATTTTTTGTTTTTTTTGTTTTCCAAGATACTTAGGAGTCCCCAAGAAGTACACAGTATCCTGACAAGGATCTACAGCTGAAGGCACATTGCCCCTAGTCAGCATCAGAAAATGCTGATAAATTCAAAGTGCTATTAGCTGAGTAGAAAAGTCCTGCATTTGCAGATGGTTTTAGGTACCTTACTACATGTAAGGCTACCTGTAGATGTGGAACTCTGGGTTGGGTCAAGAACTGAGATAAATGCAAGAGATATCAAGTCTTGTAAGGTACAAATATAAGAGTACGTCTCTCAAATAACCTTCTATATTTTTCTGGATCAGGCAAAAGTTCACCTTGATCTGTGGACAACTTCAGTCCTCTTGGCAAAGGAAATGAAGTAGGTGAGCAATTCTCCATTTTCAGATCTTTAATTATATCAGTGATGTACTTTCTCTGGTTTAATAAAATTCCTGTATAATTTCTTGCCACCTCTAAACCTAGAAAGTATCTCATTAGTCCTATATCCTTTATAGTGAAGGTCCTGTCTAAACTTCTCTTCACCTCCTTTATTTCATCTTCATTGTCTCCTGTGATGATCAAATCAACTACATAAACCAAGATGACAAGAAAACTCCTTGATTGCTCATTCTTCTTGGTAATTAACAAGGAGTAGTCATGCTTTGATTGTATAAAACCTAAGCTTGCTTAGTCACTGAATGTTCCATTGTCTGCTGGCTTGTTTGAGGCAATACAAAGATCTCTTCAATTTACATACTTGGCCCTCAACAACCTTTGTATACCCTCGTGCAGGGGCAGATCCAGGAATCAAATGTACGGTGGGCTAGAAATTTTGCTTACTCATAAATTTTTTTTATTTCGAGACGCTATTTAAAGAGGGTTTAAAATTATTATGCTTCATTTTCTTCATATTCGAGCCAATAATTTTAAATTATGATTTTTGACACTTTATGGACATTATAGTACCCAAGTACCTATATGCTAATTAAGCTTACGTATAACTATAACTATTCTTCTTATTATTCTTCCGATAAATTCTTAAAGTTATAAGTTTCGACGAAATTTTTAGATAATAAGCCCTTCATAAACAAAGGAGAGTAATAAAAGATCGTGACAGAAAATAAAAGTACACGAAAAAAATTCCGTATCTTATAGAAACTACGAGATTATAAAGCTTACATATAACTATTCTTCTTATTATTCTGCCGATAAATTCTTAAAGTTATATGTTCCGACGAAATTTTTAGATAATAAGCCCTTCATAAAAAAAGGAGATTAATAAAAGATCATGACAGGCAATAAAAGTACACAGAAAAAATTCCGTATCTTATAAAACTACGAGTTTATAAAGTATAAAACCCAAAAAAACACAAATTCCAACAAGTAAAAATGGTTAAAATAATTACTGTGTTGGAAATCACAATACTTTGCCACTAAGCCAAGAGCATAATTTTGTTTATTAATTACAATGTTTGCTTATTAATAATTTTTTTCTCAAAAAACAGGTTGGGCTCCAGCCCATATAGCCAATGGGCTGGATCCGCCCCTGCCCTCGTGGAGGCGTCATATAAACCTTCTCATCAATATATCCATGCAAAAATGCATTGTTTATGTCTAGTTGATGCAATGGCCAACCTTTAATAGCAGCAAGAGCTAATAATGTCCTTACTGTAGCAAACTTACCCACAGGGGAGAAAGTGTGTTTATAGTCTTTGTCTTTCCTGATTGTATCCCTTGGCCACAAGCCTTGCCTTGAATCTTTCAATGCTCCCATCAGCTTTGTGCTTGATTTTAATTATAAACCTAATTTGATCCTATTGCTTTCTTATTTGCAGGTAAATAGGTCAATTCCCAAGTATTATTGGCTTCAAGTGCTGCCAGTTCTTTACCTATTACCATAACCCATCTGGCATGTTTCTCTGCTTCAAAGAATGAACCAGGTTCATGCTCTTGGAACACATGACTTAGAGTGCTAACATACTCGGGATCAAACATGGAAAGTTCATTCAGTAACTTTTCTTGGAAAACCATGGAAGCAAATGCTGTGGGTTTAAAGGGTAGTTTGACTGAACAATGATATTCCTTCAATCTGCTTGAAATTTGTCTAGGTCTTTCTGATTTTCTAGGAGCTTCAGCAGGGTTTGAAATATATTGAGTTGTAGTATGTTCTGTGACTGTGTCCCAGTAGTGGTATTTGTGTTTGGTATTATTTGTTAATTTCAAATAATATACAAAATGAAAAAAAAAAGGTCACACTTTGTTGATTTCAAATTTTTTTAAAGAAAAAAAAAGCCATTTGGACCATGTATAACAAGTAACCTCATGCAATTACAAAAAAAATTTGTATGACTAATTTGGCATCAGGTCGAGGAGGATTGCACCAAGCACTGTTGGCGACAAGGACAAACCATGAGCTTTAACGTGATGTCCGTATTTGATATACTCCCTCCCAGTCGTCATAATGTTCCCCTTTGGTAATGGCACGATACTTAAGAAAAGTGAATATAAAAGAATAAAGGACAAAGGTAGGGTTTATTGGTAGGAGAGAGAGAGAAGAATAGTTAGTAGTTAAATAATGTAATGATCTTTGGTAATTGTTCCCTCCAAAAGGTTAACACAAAACTGCACATGCTTAATTAAATTGCTAAACCGTCTTATCTATATTAAGACTAACAACTGATTATAACTAATTATAGTACAAAACTTGGTTGTTTAACAACCATTACATACGGAGACATGCCTCCGTTTACCAATAATACTACGTACAGTATTAATAAAATCAAATTACACATGATTAGTACCTGATTACTAAACAAAATACAGAATTTTTTTTTTTTTTAAAAAAAAAGACGAGAAGTAGGTGATTAGAGGACTTCAGTAATCAGTATGGATTTCTCCTATCTTGGCAGGCAATTAGGTTGTCCTTGAACCAAAAACCAAAGTGTCAAAGTCTTAATCCATCAAAGCAAGTTGCCTCACATATGAAAATTTGGCACCAAATTCAAATTAGGAGCCAAATATCACAAACATTTCAGTTTTGCGCCCAAATTTAGTCTAAAACAGTGTGCAAAGTTCATGGGTATATAATTGGAGAGGCTGAGATCATTTTGCCTCATTTATTTGTGTAGAGCCAAAACAATCCTTTCTAACAAAAACATTGTCACTAAATTCTCAATAAAGACTGCAAAAAATGAAAAAACCAAATCTAGATAACTTGGAAAGAGAAAAAATCTGTCATCTTTTACTAGAAAAAACCAATGATGGAAAACTAAAACATGGGGCAATGAATGAAGTTGCAGCACAGTTTGGCGTATGCAGAAAAACAGTTACCAAACTTTGGAAACAGGCTAAGATGCAACATGCAGCAGGGCATGGGATCAGTGTAAATAGCAAGCTCAAAGGAAGACAAATGCCAAAAAGAAAGGTGTTTGACACGAAAAAATTAGAGAGCATTGAGTTACTAAAGAGGACAACTCAGAAAGGAGTAAGCAAAGGGATGGGTGTTAGTCAATCAACAGTCAGCAGATGGGTCAAGGCAGATCTCATAGATTCACATACAAATGCAATCAAGCCTCTTTTATCAGATAAGAACAAACTTGAACGATTAATTTATTGTCTTTCACACCTTCATTATGATAAACACACAAAACAGTTTATTTTCAAGGATCAAAGTAATGTGATTCACATAGATGAAAAATGGTTTTTTATTACAAAACCAAGTCAAAGGTTTTATGTAGGAAAAAAAGAAAGGAGACCTTTTAGATGTACCCAATCAAAAAGATTCATAACTAAGGTTATGTTTATGTGTGCGGTATCAAGACCTAAATATGGTGAAAATAAAGAAGTAATTTGTGATGGCAAAATTGGTATATGGCCATTTGTAATGGAGGTACCAGCTAAGGGAAAATCAAAAAACAGAACTGCAGGCACATTAGAAACAAAGAATATAGAGTCAATAACTAAGAAAGTAACAAAAGAAATGTTGATTTCTAATGTGCTGCCTGCTATTAAGGCTAAATGGCAGGATAATACTAGTAAGAATGTTCTGATACAGCAAGATAATGCAAGACCCCATATAACTAACATGGATGAGGATTTTAGAAGGCATGCTAATGAAGATGGGTGGAACATTCAACTAACTTGTCAGCCTCCAAATTCTCCAGACTTAAATGTTCTTGATTTGGGGTTTTTCAGAGCCATTTAGGCACTTCAGCAAAAGGAAAAAGCAAACACACTCCAGCAACTTGTTGACAATGTTATGCAAGCTTATGAACAGTTAGAAGCAATTAAACTTAACTATGTGTTCATTACTTTGCAGGCATGTATGATAGAGATAATGCAACTCAAAGGTGGGATTGACTATCCTATACCTCATATGCACAAATCAAAACTAGCAGCACAAGATTTATTACCTGAATATCTAACTGCTAACACAGAACTGGTGAAAAATTGCATACAATATGTAACAAATCTTGGTCATGCAAGTAGTATAAGTGAACTGGTAGATGAAATTAATAGTGCAGAAAATGATTTGGAACTAACAGAGCATGCAGGTTGCAGTAATGACCCAACAGGCCAAACTGAAGTTGTTGGTAACATTACTGTAAATGAAGGGAACATTAGTGCAGAACCAAGAATGATAGACTGAAGGACAAAATACTCAGCTTTTTGAAGATAGGCAGATGAATGCATTCAGAGTAAACAACAAGGAATGATAAATCAGAATCAGGCAAGTCAACTTTTTGAAGACAACAAACTGAATGCAATCAGAGTACAAGCATGTAGAGCAGAAAAACAGATGTATGCAGACATGCAATTTATGTACCCTTTTGAACTTTGCACAAGTTTTTAAATCCTTTTGGGCAGTTGATGTAAACTGAAGTAGTTAAATGGCAAATGTGCTATGGCAGTAAAACTTCAACATCATTGAGTTTTAAGTTAAGATAACCACAGATCACAATCCATGCGTAGCGTGCATCACAATTTTTTATGGTGGCGTAATGCATGGATTGTCATCATTTAGCTCTCAAATTATCATTGAGCATCGAAAAAAAGGAGTTAATCTAATCCATAACAGTTTATTAACATCATTAGTCCATTAAACCAAATTTAAAAGATAAAAATAATAAATCAGGAGAAGAATGAGTGATAAAATTAGACCTCCCATCGTATTCGCCTTCCAAATCAGGCAGAAACATACTCGAAAACTGAGAATCAGGGACAAACGTATCAAGTTCCCCATAGGTGTCAGGAACAATATCACAAGAGTCGAAAATGGGTTGACTGTAACCACCAACATCAACAAAATCCTCATGCATGACTTCATCTCCCTTCACACCCTCGTCATCCTCACTTTCAATGGCAAACATAGGATCAATTTTCGCCATCTGAGTCAAAACCAAACGACGGTACTCCGGGCTTTCACGCCTTTCCCTCAAAATCTTCATCCTTCTCTCAACATCAACACTCATAAAGGATGCCATCACTTCCCACCCTTTCTCAAACTCAGTCTTCCTCTTCTGACCCCCACAATCATCATCAATCTCAACAACATCAACGGAGTTGTTGAACAAACAAGGACCGTCATCAAAATCATCATCAACATACCTCAGATCTGGAGCACAGTTGAAAAAAAATTCAAATTTATGGCGATTTAGATAAAAATCCATTGACATATTGAATTATTGAGAGACGATTTTAATTGTAGATCAGAAGGGAGGATAAAAGATGAGAAACGAAGGATTTTAATGGAGATTGACAGAGAAGTAGATAGAGAAAGGGAAAAGAGAGTGGCGGAAGAGAGTGGCGGAAGAGAGAGAGGGTGAGATTAGGGTTTAGGTGATTAGGGCCTTAAATATGGCGGGTACAATTAGGGTTAGGGATAAATGGGCTGGATTAGTTAATGGGTTAGTATTAGTGTTAATTGGGTGGGTTAATAAGGTGGGTTAGTGTTTGGGTTAGGAAATAAAGTGTAGGTATAAAGTGTAAATATAAGAAAGAAGTAAGGATAGAATGGTAATTGTATAGATGAAAAAGTTACTAAAAAAGGAAAGGGGAACATTATCTGAATAATCCGTTTCAGGAAAGAGGGAACATTATAGCGACTAGGAGGGAGTATTAGTGAAATAAAGGAGCGCGCGGCTAGAGACGAAAGAGAGAATAAGGGTTTGAGAATAAGGGTATAAGCTCAATTAAATAATTCTAAAGCTCGATTTTTTTCTATACAACTGGTTGTATAATTTATTAATTGATTAGTAATAGTTGAGTTCTAAAAACGAGAAAATTTATAATAGATTGTTTGGGTAATGAGATAGGTATTGATTGCAATTTGTATTGTAGACCAGGTATAATGGGCTGGGTGATTTTCTCTGATTTGATGCTACCGACTACGGAGTAGACGGTTAAAGATTGGTCGATCCGATAAGGCTGACCCGGGACCCGAAAATGATTTGAAGTCAATCGAAAGTGTCTAAAGACCCGAAGTTACCCGACTTGAGAGTGAAGCAGAATGACCCGATTGACCGAAATGACTTAATTATGTCAAAGTCATGACTCGAAATGACTTAATTATGCCAAAACCATGACCCAAAATGACCCAATCGACCAAGATTGACCCGACTCGAAGGTGACCCGATAAGTTGTTGGCTCGAAAATGACCCGATCCTAAAGACCGATTTGTCAGGTCCACTATTAAGTATTGACAACTCCTCAAATTTGAGTTGTCTAATAGGGAGTTGTATATTGTCGAGTCTTTTTTGTTTCAATGGAAATTGTTTTGTATCCATTTATAAATTTTCCTTTACACAAAATGTAATAGTTAAATTTAATATTATCATTTTTAAATGTACAACTCTATATAAATTCTTTTACATAAATTAATTATAATTCATTGTTTTTTTTTCAAAACCTTATAGCATAAACACAATAAAATTGTATACGGCAGAATTATGCTTTAATTTTATGTTTTAAAAAGCGAAGTAAATTGATCCTTCAAGGCATAGGAATGCAATGTAACATCTAATCGGCGGGTAAACGAGAAATCGCTACATGATGAGGCGGGTAAATAGGTACCTAGAAGAAAGTGGTGGGCACATTTGTTATGTCCTAAATACGAAGCGGATTGATATTAAATATCTTACTGATCCCCACTTATGTAAAGAGGTACGACTACGCATTTTACTTTTGCGGGCGCAAGTACGAACGCTTTACATTTTATTTTTTACAAAAATATTATTAATTAAATTTCAAAACAAAAGGCATAATTAATTTAAAATTATAGTGTTGTATAGTTCTAATATATGACAAGAACAGAAGGTATGATAAATCTGTATCTTAAGTTAGCACCTATCTTTCAAGCCCAATTTCACTCATGAGTCATGAACAACTTTTTTTTTTTTTTTTTTTTTGATTTCCAGGGTCACGATTAAGCGAGACAATAAACTTTTGATTTGCAATAGTGAAAAGTGTACATCGAAGTTGGTTATAAAAAACATCGAATATTTTTTATTTTATTATATTTATTTAAACATCATATTAGTAACTTTTGATAAAAAAAACCCCTACATATCCAATTTCCTATTATCTTCCCTCTTTCCTTTTTCACACAAGTTTGATTATCTTCCCTCTTTCCTTTTTTGGTAAGTTTCATTCATCTTTTATTAATTTCTCTCTCCTAAAAAATCAACAACTCTCATTACTTTATCTATTCTTTATTCATCATTTATTCTTTATTATTTTCTCTCAGCTATAAATTTCACAACTTATAATACTTTTGTTAGGCCCACTTTAGCCTGGTCTGACTCTAACTTGGCCTGACCTTACTAGGCTGATTGAGACAACCAGAGACCGGACAAATCTAACCACTATTCGGTAGATGAAGAGTATTACAGGATAAGTAGGCTACTAAATCCCAGAAGAAAAGCCTGATGGTAAGCACGAAATAGCCTGGCAGCACACCTAAGCAGACTGGATTAAGCTAAAGAGCAGCAAAACGGTTATATGAAGATAAATGCTCATGTCCTATTCTCAAGGAAGACCAAGTCTAAACTATAAGACTATAACATCTCCATGAATCAAGACGTGCAAAAAGGAATTAAGTTAAAGAATAGTTAGAGGAGAACGAGTCAACCGGATTAATAGGGAATGTGCCCTATTAATCCGGTAACAACTCCGACAATAGAGAAGGACGTTGAGATCAATACAACGTTAGTATTTTTAGAACTATAAATATTGTAATCTGACACTTTGTAAGACGATTCATTATTTATTGGTTATTCACACTTTAATTCTCATCCCTTCTTGAATATTCAGTGATATACACAAATTATTACTTAGCTTTCCAGAGTAATACGGGCAACATTCTTATATATAACTCTTTCTTATTATTTATATTGTTATTCTATACCTATTGAACTAGATACCCTAATTATTCAAGCCGGATCCTATTCAGGGAAAATCCTGCTAAAACAATTGGCGCCCAGCGTGGGGCATCTAGTTCTTTAATCAAAAAAAAAAATCCTTTTACCATTCTCCATTTAATATTCACATACAAAAATGGTGGAACTCACCTCAGAACAACAATTAGCGGCTGCCCTGGCCAAGATCAAAGAATTGGAGACAATTCAAGAGAAGGCACCAAGCGTAAGGTAAAAATCGAGGGTGAAAGAATCTGAGTCTAGCCTGAGGAAAAAATTGGAAAATCAGGCTTCAGGCTCCAAGACCAGATTCGAACCAGGAACCCCATTCTCATCCATTATCAAAAATATTGACTTTTCCAATTTTGGAACTCCGTAGAAGGATACATTATCCGGTACCCAAATCATTTCCAATGATGAAACGAACAAAATCAAGCAAAGAATAATGATGGCTATGCTTCAGAAATCCAAAAACTCCACAACAAAATAGAAAATATACGGAGTGCCGGACACTCGTGGTGAAGTAGAAGTTGATAGCTTTGCAGATTCACCCTTTGCAGATGAAATTGCAAAGATTGATCTCCCCAAGAAATTTACCGTCCCATCCATGAGAACTTATGATGGGACCTCTGATTCACAAAATCACGTTGCCATATTCAAACAGAAGATGTTGGCTGCCTCAATACCCAGTGAACTCAGGCAGGTCTGCATGTGTAAAGGCTTTGGTACAACCCTAACCGGAGCAGCATTACAATGGTTCATTAATCTCCCAAATGGAGGTATCAAGAATTTTGCAGAATTGATCAATGCCTTCAATCAACAATTCGCAAGCAGTAGAGACATGGCCAAGAGACCCAGTAACCTGTTCAGGGTAAAACAACTTCCTGAAAAATTTCTCAAAGAATTCCTGGCAAGATTTGTCAAAGAGAAGGTAGCCATTCCCAGGTGTGACGAAGAAACAGCAGTAGAAGCCTTGTGCAAGGAGTCCTGCTTGACAGTGACATCTATGCACACTTAACCAAGAAAGCATGCCCAACCTTTGCCGCTGTTCAATCCATCGCCTTAGAGCATGTCAGATTGGAGGAAGATCTCAACTTCAGGACAAACTCATCCGGAGGAAAGCAAGGCTATGGACACACTAACAGGAAAAGCTCCTACCAGAAAGGAGGCAATACCAGATCAGCACCCTATTCCAGGCCTGAACGATCTGAAGTCAACATGACACAAGAACACAAAGGTAACTTTTCTACCCTACCAACTATTCCTGAATATAACTTCTCTATAAATACTGCAGGGTTAATGAAACGCCTGGAAAGCTTGGGAGATACGGTCAAATAGCCTAAAAAATCCGACAACCCCAGGAAAGATCCAACGAGATGGTGTGACTTTCATCAGGACATCGGGCACACCACAAAAGAATGCATCCAACTCAGGAAACAAGTGGCATACCTCCTAAAGAAAGGCTATCTGAAGGACTTAATCCAGCAGCCAAAGAACAAAGATGAAGGACAAAACAAGAGAGATTCAGGGAGCGGCAGAGATCCTCCTCCTCCTCCCCCCCATCTATGAAGTCAAGTTCATAAATGGAGGATCATAAATCTGTGGTCTGACCAGCTCGGCTGCCAAAAGAATATCCAGGGAGTCTAGACTTCAGCCCCCTCTTAGACCTAAGTCATTTCCTGCTATTACTTTTGATGACTCAGACTTGCAGGGAATATCAGATCTACACCATGATGACTTGGTAATTACCATGCAAATTGGCACAGCTAAGGTATCAAGAATCCTGATAGACGGAGGCAGTTCAATCAGTTTGGTGATGCTTGACGTCCTCAAAGCTATGAAGATAGATGAAGGAAAGATCATCAAGAAATCCAACGTCCTGGTTGGGTTCAACGGAGAAACGAAGAACACCCTGGGAGAAATTAGCCTGCCAACCTATGTGGAAGGCGTGGCTTCATATGAAAGATTCGGGGTAATGGATTGTCTATCTTCATATAACGTAATCCTGGGCAGACCATGGATCCACAACATCAAAGCAATCCCATCAACATACCATCAATGTGTGAAAATACCAACCGAATGGGGGATAACCACCATCAGGGGAGAACAAAGGACGGCTCAGGAATGCTACACCCAGGCTTTGAAACCCTCAAAGTTAGGTAAGTCCCTTGCATAGCAATTAAAGTCACCTGTCAGGGAAGAATATATTGCACAATCACAGATGGAAACAGGAGAGGTCATTTTGGACCCAGAATTCCCTGACAGGAAGGTACTTGTAGGGTCAGATGCACGGACTCGGTCGGACCCGATCCGGTCGCCTTTCTCAAAACTAAAATGTCTGTTTTGCTTGGTCACATTTTGATATGACTGGTATAGATGCTAATATTATAACCCATAAGCTAAATATTGATAAATCATTTAAGCCTGTACAGCAAAAGAGAAGAAAATTTGCTGCAGAGAGGCATGAAATCATCAACCAAGAAGTTAACAAGCTACTGCACATGGGAATGATCGGGGAAGTAATGTACCCGACGACGGCTTGCAAATGTAGTAGTCGTCCAAAAGAAAAACGGCAAATGGAGAGTATGTGTAGACTACACCGACCTAAACAAGGCCTGCCCCAAAGATCCATTCCCCCTGCCACACATCGATGCAATGGTGGATGCCTGCTGCAGCCACGAGATTTTAACATTCATGGATGCCTCCAGTGGATTCAACCAAATAAAGATGCACCCTGCAGATCGGAAAGTACTGACTTTCATCACCGAAAGAGGAATATCTTGTTATCTTTGCTATGCCCTTTGGATTAAAGAATGCGGTGCAACCTATCAAAGGTTAGTCAACATGATGTTCAAAGACCAAATAGGAGATACCATGGAAGTCTACATAGATGACATGGTAGTCAAGTCAAAAAGGCCGAAGACCACGTCAAAGACCCGGAAGTAGCCTTCCAAATCTTTGGAGAAATTCAATATGAAGCTCAATCCACAAAAATGCCATTTTGGAGTCTCAGCAGGCAAATTCTTGGGCTATATGGTGACAAAAAGAGGAATAGAAGCCAGCCCTGAACAGATCAAAGCTATCCTGGAGCTAGCACCACCAAAGACAGTCAAAGACATACAAAAGTCGACTGGAAGAATAGCGGCTCTGAACAGGTTCATTTCAAGATCGTCAGAGAGGTGCAAATCATTCTATAATCTGCTAAGGAAGAACAAAGACTTTCAGTGGACCACCCCTGATCATCAGGCTGCCTTTGAGGACCTGAAAACATACCTATCCTCTCCTCCCTTGCTGGCTAAACCAGTCAAAGATGAACCCCGACAAGTATACATCGATCCACAGCTTCTTTGTCGGTGCGGTCTTGGTCAAAGAAGCAGACGGACAACAACACCCTGTCTATTACGTAAGTAAAATTCTCTTTGGATGCAGAGATCGGTATGGCCTGCTGCTTGAAAAATATGTTTTAGCTTTAATTATGAGTTGCACAAAATTAAGACCATACTTTGAAAGCCACCCTATAATAGTCAGAACCAATCTTCCTATCAAGTCCGTACTTAGGAAGCCAGAATTGTCCGGACGAATGTGCAAATGGTCATCAAAGCTAAGCACATACAACATAACATTTGAACCAAGGACAACAATTAAGTCACAAGCACTAGCAGACTTTGTGGCTGATTTTAGTCCGACCCTAGAACCCGACCTAATAAAAGAAGTAAATAAACTGACCAACGACCAAACAGACCTAGAATGGACCCTATTTGTCGATGGTGCAGCCAACATGAGGGGCACAGGCCTGGGGGTAGTACTAAAATCGCCACAGGGGGATAAGATAGTACAAGCTATAAGCTGTGCATTTGAAGCTACCAACAATGAGGCAGAATATGAAGCCTTAATAGCTGGATTAAAGGTATGTATTGACCTTGGTGTGCAAAACCTAAAGGTACGTACTGATTCCCTCCTTATTTCAAACCAAGTAAATGGAATATATACTGCAAAAGACTCAAAAATGATGCTTTATTTAGAAGCTGTCCAGAATTTAAAATCAAAATTCCGCAATTTTAATATTAACCAAATTCCCAGGGACTTGAATACCCAGGTCGATGCCTTAGCCGGCCTAGGATCCAACTTCAGTCCCCTCGACTTTGACAAAATACCCATCGTACATTTATTAGAACCTGCAATAAATAAGCAAGATGAAAGTTTCCCAATATATGTTGCCAACTCTTGGACAAAACCTTACTACGATTGGCTACAACAGGGAATCCTTCCCCTAAATAAGCAGGATGCCAGGGCACTAAAAATAAAAGCTGCTTCATATACTATTATTAACAACGTGCTTTTTAAGAAATCGCAGGCAGGGCCATACCTCAGATGCCTGGAACCACAAGAAGCTGAACAGATATTATCAGAAATCCATGAAGGATACTGTGGAAATCATAAAGGCGGAAGGAGCCTGGCAGGCAAGGTACTCAGAACAGGTTATTATTGGCCCACCTTGAGGGCCGATTGCCTGGAATTTAGCTCTAAATGTAAAGCTTGCCAGATTCACGGACCATATATCCATCAGCCGTCTGAGGAACTACATTCCATATCCGCACCCTGGCCATTTATGAAGTGGGGCATGGATATAGTAGGGAAACTACCTCAAGCACCCGGACAAAAAGTTTTCATGCTAGCAATGACTGACTACTTCTCCAAGTGGATAGAAGCTGATTCATACAGGCAAGTCAAAGAAAAGGATGTCATAGAATTCATCAAACACAACATCATATGTAGATATGGCATCCCCTCTGAAATAGTATGCGACAATGGCACGCAATTCGTGGGAAAAAGAACAGCAGCCTTCTGTGCTCAATGGAACATCAACCTGGTAACCTCCACGCCAGGATATCCAAAAGCTAACAGCCAAGCAGAATCCAGTAACAAAGTAATAATCAGCTGCATAAAGAAGAAGCTAGAAAGAAGGAAAGGAAGATGGGCTGAAGAGCTCCCCTTGGTCCTTTGGGCTGACAGAACCACGCCTAAAACATCCACAGGCCAAACCCCATATTCCTTGGTCTATGGATGTGAAGCAGTAATCCCAGCTGAGGTCGACATTCCATCAACCAGATGCAGCCTGAACACGATAACAAGCAATATACCTCTAATGGAGGACAACCTGGACTTAACGGAAGAGCTAAGAGATGCAGCCAGCAATAGAGTGGCAGCATATCAGCAAAGAGTTGCAAAAAGCTACAACAAGACTGTCAAAGCTATGGTATTCAGGTTAGGAGACCTTATCCTCAGGAAAGTCTTTCAAAACACAAAAGAGAAGAATGCTGGCAAATTGGCCCCAACCTGGGAAGGTCCCTACCTAATTGACTTAATAGTCGGCCAGGGAGCTTATAGATTACAAACCCTGGATGGCGAAATGATCCCAAGAGCTTGGAATATTGCACACTTAAAACTATTTCACATATAGAATATATCTCCCAGTCCAGGTATAATTTTCACCTTAACATTTCTTGCCTGACCTGATATGAAACTAAATGTATGATACTTGCCATTATATGAATAAATGTCTTATATAATTTTTCCATTATGTGCCCAAGTACTTGTCAATATTCTCATATTTACTTTTACCAAGTAGAATCTTCAATATTTGTTTTACATACTGCATTTTACTTAAAACAAACCTTAAAGATTGGGGGTCACCCCACCAATATCCAACTGATACTCAACTTTCAGTTGCAAAAACAGGCCTTAAAATGTTGAGCTCCATTTAATATACAAATCTGGAAAACCTTTTCCTGGATTGTATAACATAGATGGGTCATAAGCCCTCCAGACAGGCAGGGGACGTAAGCCCTCCAGACAGGCAATAACCCCACCCATAACACAACGAACTGGCCAGATCCAGCACAAAAAACTGGCCCGATCCAGTCGAATAACTGGCCAGATCCAGTAAGACATCCAATACTACAAAAGTACCTTATTAAAACACAAAAAGGAACCAACAACGACCAAATATTTATTCATCCAAAATAGCCGGCCTTGCCACATACCTAATAATTATCCATTCCAGGGACATCCCCTCTGGATGGGCCAAAAAAATATCTAAATATTCACTCCAGGAACATCCCCCCTGGATGGGCCAAAACGAAGAGGAAAAACATAAATCTAAGTAGGTTTTGAGCCAGTAACCGACTCACAACCATCCACCATTTCCTGATCACCAGATTTCTCCTTGGAAGGAGGAGAGTCCACTTCTTCTTCTTGACCCATGTTGGCCAAATCAGGATACTGAGTGTCTAGAGTTGTCTCATCCCGATCCGGATCCCAATTAGCCCGGTCAGATTTCGGATCCCTCATAGCATCAACCCGGCCTTTCCCAAAGAAATACTGAGCAGCATCAGCAAGCCGCGCCTCCACTAATTCCTTTTCAGCACCAAGCTCTTCATTTTTCCTCAGCTTATCCTGCATTGCCTGCTTCTCAGCAGCCAGCTCTCCCTTGACAGCCTCCAACTCTTGCCTGACAACCTTCTCAACATTTTTTGCAGCCACCTCACAAACTATAGCAGCCCTGGATGCCTCTCTAGTTGTCCCCAGCTGAGATTGAAGTACTACTTCATTACCTCTGGATGTGTGCAACTCACGGTTAATCTTATCCAATTTCTCTTCCAAGCTAGAAACCCTGGCCTGGGCATCCCTGAGCTGACAAGCAGTAACCAACCTGACATCCAATCCTTACAAGAAACAAAATCAATCAGCCAAATATAAAGCAACACAAAGAACACATAAAAACATCCCTTTACAACTAACCTCCTTAGCTTGAGAAACAAGTTCAGCAGCCTTTGTCACAAGAGAAGTCAAGATAGAAACCACTTTAGTAGAAGACTCAAGGGTATTAGTAGACAAAAGCTGGCCGCCCATTTTAGCAGAAAATTCATTTATCCGTGCCCGGGCAGCATCCATATCGTCAATCCTAGCAGACACTTGACTGACACTCCTGATTGGTTGAGCTTGAATAGGCTCTTTCTCTCTCCCTTCCTCTTCAAGAATAATATCTTCCCTCCTCCTCTTGGAAGCCTGAACAACCTCCGGTGATACTAGCCTGGGTGGATCCTGAAGAGGCTGGACATCAGAAACCAAAATATCAAGCGTCTTGTCACTCCCACTAGCCTCCTGGCTCTTGGACTGTTCAGCAATTCTAGCCACCCCGGCCTTCAAATCTTTTGCAGTAAAGCTGGCCAACCTAGCAGAAGACCTGAATACTGAATATATAAAGAATACACATAAATATCAGATGAGAAGCGATAAAAAGACAACAATTGACATAAAGACATATAGAAGACGTACAAGAAAGAGCAGTGGAGCTAGGCTTGCCTTTGGGTACTTTGACCACACTCAGCTTGGTCTTCATATACCGGGGCAATAAATCCCTACCCAGACTAGCAGGCCAAGCCCTCTCTTCCTCAGGAATAGAAAGGAAAGCCTCTATCCTTGAAACAGCCTCCTCGTCAAGAGGGTTGAAGTTCCAATCAGGAGCTACAAATATTACCAAAAAATGCACAGGTATAACTTAAATATCCTACTTTCGTTTAAATATAAATTGCAAATTAAGAGTGCAGGAAACCTACCACTCTCCAAAGGAGGATATCTCAAATAGTCAAAGCCTGACCCCGGACTCTCGGTCCGGATAAACAGGAAAGTCTTTGCCCAGCTTTTATCATCTCCAGAGTCCAGGTTAGTAATTAATGGAGATATTTTCGACTTAATTCTCAAATTAAAACGACCATTAACAGGATTTTTCATATGATATATTGCCTTGATATCATTAATAGTAATTACAAGTTTATGCTTAGCACATAAATTCTCAATAGAGTGGACAAGTTTCCAAACCATTGGCATGATTTGGAAAGGTGATACCTTCATAGCACGAATGGTATCAATCATTAAAGGAGTAAAAGGTAACTTACAACCTGCTTTGAACGCCCATTCAGAAATACAGAACCAACCAGGTGACACCCAATTAGCTCTGACTGGACAAGATTCAGGAATCCAAACCTCAGTCGAATCAGGAATTAAATTTTTCTCCCTTAAAACCCTATCATAGTTCGTCTTCAATAAGTTTTCTTCAGGGAAGTAAAGATCCAGAGATTGAAGAGCAGAAAAATTAGAATCCTGATATTTAAAAGCTATAGCACGAGCAGGAGGATCAACTTCAATCACCTCCTCCTCCTCGACGTCTTTGGGTTCAGGTTCAGCAACAGCTTTCTGGGGTGCAGGACGCTTTTTGGCTCCCATATCCTTTATTATTTAGTTTATTGTGATGAATTTTATTTAATGAAAAATTATAAGTTAGCAGAATGGAACTCCTGGGAAATAGGGGAGAATTTTAGAGAAAATTTAGCAAGGAAAGTGGAAGAAATTTGGTGAATAACAAACTCATCGCAAATACCATATTTATAGAAGGGGAGTAACGGTGCAAAAACCCTAGAAAATGCAAAACTGTCAGCATGACATCATACAATTAGACGTTGTAGTATTTAACGGTATCTAGGAGTCTAAGAGTCATTGAGCAAATATAATTCTTTTTTATTGTTTAACCCGGTAAAATTGACATCTCACCCCTGGCCTGATCCAGCACGGGTAAAATGTCAAGGGGCAATTGTTAGGCCCAATTTAGCCTGGTCTGACTCTAACTTGGCTTGACCTTACTAGGCTGATTGAGACAACCAGAGACCGGACAAATCTAACCACTATTCGGCAGATGAAGAGTATTACAGGATAAGTAGGCTACTAAATCCCAGAAGAAAAGCCTGATGGTAAGCACGGAATAGCCTGGCAGCACACCTAAGCAGACTGGATTAAGCTAAAGAGCAGCAAAACGGTTATATGAAGATAAATGCTCATGTCCTATTCTCAAGGAAGACCAAGTCTAAACTATAAGACTATAACATCTCCATGAATCAAGACGTGCAAAAAGGAATTAAGCTAAAGAATAGTTAGAGGAGAACGAGTCAACCAGATTAATAGGGAATGTGCCCTATTAATCCGGTAACAACTCCGACAATAGAGAAGGACGTTGAGATCAATACAACGTTAGTATTTTTAGAACTATAAATATTGTAATCTGACACTTTGTAAGACGATTCATTATTTATTGGTTATTCACACTTTAATTCTCATCCCTTCTTGAATATTCAGTGATATACACAAATTATTACTTAGCTTTCCAGAGTAATACGAGCAACATTCTTATATATAACTCTTTCTTATTATTTATATTGTTATTCTATACCTATTGAACTAGATACCCTAATTATTCAAGCCGGATCCTATTCAGGGAAAATCCTGCTAAAACAACTTTATTCTACTTTATTCCTTCTTTCTTCCCCTTTCTTAATTTTTGTGCCCAAAAAAAGGGAAGATATAAGGAAATAGGAGGGAGTATATGTTCTATAACAAATTTAAATAACCAACCGTGCAATTACATTTATATCCATGTTTTTTTCCAGGAATCGGTATGCCCTGTATATTCGACACTTATGAAAAATAGTAGGGAGTAATAACCCGAGACTTAAAAGAATAGTGGCAAAACTAACGGGGAAAATCATGCTACATAGTCCGATGACAACAACGAGATGAAAGACTAATTAAATGCATGAGGCTGCTTCATCGTCTATCCTCGACTGATTACTACGAGTAAAAATTCTTTTTTTTTTTTTTTTTTTTTTTTTTGACAACGGAAGGAGAATAACTTACAGTGATCTACGGATTACAATGTAAGCTACTCGACTAGGTAGCACCAGAAAACCGAAAGCTAAATCTAGCACTACAAAGTCATACCTATCAATAGCATAATAATCGTAAAAAACTAGAGCAACAACATTAAGATAAACTATAACAGCGGAGCCTTGATGGTGACGGACAGAAGAATGGCCAGGAGCAAAAGGACCAGCTTCGTAAGCATATGTGACCTCCAAAAACCGTCGATACCTACGAGCAGCGGAGAGACGATAGCAAAGTGTACTTACGCTCTTACGAAAAGAGCGTAGAAAGACAAAGTGACTGGCAAGACAAAGAAGTCTGTCGTCGACGGAGTAAAAACTCCTACACCTTAGAGATCGGCTTCTTTGATCGTAAGACCAACTGAACGAGAGGTACATCATGCAGTGAAGAAGGGAGTATATTTAACAATGAACTGATGCCTTTTAGTGCTCAAATTAAACTAGTCGTCTACTTTCAATCTTTGTAGCCTCTAACATCTAGTTGACATACATTATTGCCGCAAGAATTAAATTGCATGTCCGGAATTACCAATAAATTAAAATTGGGGAATAAACAGGATTGGCGGAGAAAAGGATGAGTGCATATCATCGCCTTCGTAAAATTGCCATATATTGCCATTCTTGAAGTTAAAGACACCCGTATCATGTCCACCAGGCTTTGTTACTGATAGCCAACACATATCTAAATCATCAGTGAAATATATGCAATTACGTTGCAACCCGTTGGCATGTGTTACAGAAACACACATGGAAGAGTTACCACCTACGACCAATGCCACTTCCCCTAAATCTTCAATTTTCTCCCAACTTTTGTCTTCAGATTTAAATCTATACACCTTGAAATCTTTTGTCTTGCAAAAATAATAAGAACCACCTTTATTATCGTGATCAACATCATCCGCATCATCCTCATCCTCATCCTCATCCTCATCATCGTAATTAGTATCATCTTGATCAGCATTATCGTGGTCAGTATCATCGTCGTGATCAGCATCATCCTCATCCTCATCATCGTAATCAGTATCATCCTCATCATCGTAATCAGTATCATCCTCATTATCGAATTCTTTCCTATATCTTAGCACTGCAAGGAGATCGCTACCTGATCGTACAAAATATGTGTGGTTTACACGCCATGTGTTAAATTCCACGAGAAATTCATGGCCAGATGGTGAATAGTCTGCTGGTATTATAAGCTCAAGAGCGTTGAATTCCTCGACATTCCAAGACACAATTGATCCGTCTCTATATAAAGTAAATACTTTATCATCCATTCCCACAACATCACACATCCGAAATTTCCGAAATTTTGAATTGACGAAGACAGGTGTCCACGATTGATCACCTTGCCTAGCGAAAACTAGGCTATGGTAATCCTCATAAACTACCAGAACAACAAACTCGTAATTATTATTTTGAGGTACTTTAAGCACAACTAGCTTTGTCCGCAAAACCGCGCAAAAACCAATGCGATGACTTTCACCATTCGATCAAACTCATCACCATCATATAAGGGTTTTAGAGAAGGGAACGGAATTTGTGCCTTAGTAATTGGATTAAACAATTGAACATCAAAGTTACGGTCAATCATTGCAATCCAAACCATAAGACGAACCCCAACACCTTGCTCCAAAAGTCTCTCGGGAGATCGAATTTATAACACTTGTTATTACTAAGATTAAAAATCTTGCGAACACAATTGGGATTATTCTGATTGTTTTCAGCAAGTAATAGCCATGGTACAATTGGTTTAGCCTTCCATTGATGCTTTGTCAAGACGAAGCACTATTCCAGAACGACATACAACCGAAAACTTAAAAAAATCTTGAAAGTTTCCAACTTTAATGCAATGACACCAAGAAGATCAAGAGGCAACGTTGAGAAATCGGAAGCCATGTGCATACACTACAAACAATAGAGAATTTTTTATTTCCAAGGACGGTATGTAGTATGAAATTTAGAGACGATAAAAGGGTGTACGTGAAATAGACTATACAGTAAGGGTTGTAAGAACTTGTGTGCTTCAAGGGTTTCTGTTTTCCTTTCCTTAATCAACTCGAATTAATATACTATATAATGAATCAAAATTTGGAAATAAAAAATTTGAGTTGGGATATCTCATTACCTATTTCTATAGTTAATCCCAAGATAAGGACCTAAACTTTGTTATTTTTTCCAGTTAAGGACTTGAACTTTTTACAGTTAACAAAATAAAACCAGAGGCTTTATTTCCTCTCCATATGAGTTATGACCTTGTCTTGCGTCTCTTACTTAGACCCGGCAAAAGCAACCCGAACCGATTGACCCGACCTAAAAAAGCTGACCCGAGACCCGAAGTGACCCGAACTACATCACCCGAATGTGACCCGAAAATCCGAATTAACCTGACCCGACCCGAACATGACCCGAGCTTTCGTGACCCGCACTGGCCCGACCCGAAAATGACCCGATCCGAAACCACCAAACCCGAAAATAACCCGACAAAATATAACTCTAATTGAACCGAAAAGACTTGAAATGACTATTTCTCTATTATTCATTGACCCGAAAATGACCCGACCCGAAACAACCCGACCCGCCTGACCCGAAATAGACCCGAAACCCGAAAAGACCCGTCCCGACCCGAATTAATACGAACTGAACGAGAGACCTGAATTGACCTGACCCGAACCCGACCCGTTGACCCGTTTTATCAGGTATACTCTTACTTACTTAGAGAACTAAAGAGAAACCATAGCAAAATCTTTATGATTGAAAAATGTCTAAACTATTCTATTACCACTATTCTCTAAGCAAAATGATTGCGATGAGAAGCTTTGATATGTGGAAGTAGAAGGTGATTTTCAGAATTTGGCCTGAAATCCCGGAAAATTTGACGTGAAGGTACGATTTTACCGTTTGCACACCAAGTGTCCGGCGAATAGCATAAATTGATTGAACTTTGAAGCAATAAATCAATTATTACAGATCGTAATACCTTGTATAAGAAATTGACGAAGTACAAGTTAATGTATAGTTGTATACGGAGTATTAAGTTATTAAACAAAAAATTGGCTGTATGTCAGATTGGTACAAAAGTACAAAATCTCAAGCAAATGTAAAGAAATTCTAGATTGAGGGGCAACTGTATTTCTTTCGAAAAGTTTTTTTCAAATGACAAGGAAATTTAGAATGTGCTATAGTTAGTGAAGGTAAAATGTTATGTGAATTCCGCTATCGGGTTTTTATACGAATTTGGCCACGATTTCAATATACATATTCAAATAAGAGCCAGTTTCAAACTGAGCAATTTCACCATAAATGAGCTGACTTTATACTTCATAGTCCACCCGTTTTTGCTATATATACGAGTAGTAGATAGTAAAGAAGAGATTGAGATGGAGAGAGACGAGAAAGAATTGTGTATTTTGATTATACAAACCAAACAAATTTCGTACAAAACAGTGTAGTGCTATATATTCCATTTTTCTGTTCTTTTTTCCATTAATATGCGCAATGGTAACGGAAAAAGTAACGGTGTTAGTCTAGAGTCCCTTAACTGTAAAGTTATGAATTTTAGGTCCTTACTTGGAAAACATTTGATAGTATAGGTCCTTCTCTTTGGATTAACTCCCTATTTCTAATACGGAGAAGTAGATGTCTTGGACTTCCATAATACCGTCTTTGAAATAAAAAAATTGGGTTGGTATTTTGATCCTTTGTTTTTTTGGTATTTCCTTCGAAATCATGCTATTTCTTAGTTTCTTGTAGTGGTCTCTTACCCGTCTAAAAGAGCCCAACTTTCGGGAAAAAAACAACGTGTACATTCTGAATCAAATTATCTTTTTTTTTTTTTTAAAATTAATCTTTTCATCAAATTATATTTTTTTTGAGTAAACTCTAATCTATAATATTTTAATTAAAATATTTTAATAAAAAAATTGTATCAAACTATGATTTACTAAATATTGTACTGATTCTATTATTTGAGAATGACTTGACTCATACTCTGTATAAAACAAAATTATAACCGTTTTAATTACTTTTGAGACAAAAAATTGAGAAAATTTATAAATTGGATTCATAACTTTGCGGTATAAAAAAATATTATTTACAAAAATACATTTCAACATGCCACTCAATTCTTTTAATTAATTTTCAGTTTCAATTTTTTATTTCTCAAAGCAAAATGCAATGATGAGAAAAATAAACACCTAATGAGATACCACTGTTATATATCTAATTTAGTACAAATATAAAAAAACTTTATAAACCGTGCATTAATGCACGGGGTCAAACCTAGTTTCACTATTATGCTATTACATTTATATCCATGTTATTTTCAAGAATTGTATTCCCTGTATATTCGACACTTATAAAGAATAGAAGAGGAGTAATAACCCGAGACAACAACGAGATAAAAGACTCTTAATTAATTAAATGCATGAGGTTGCTTCATCGTTTATCCTCGACTGATTACTACGAGTAAAAATTCAATACTCGGTAATCATTTGTAGCATACAAATGTTATTGTCCATTACCACCCTCGACGGACAAATTACAAACTAGGGAGTATATTCAACAATGAACTGATGCCTTTTAGTGCTCAAAACTAAACTATTCGTCTACTTTCAATCTTTGTAACCTCTAACATCTACCCGACATATATTATTGCCGCAAGAATTATACTGTATGTCCGGAACTACCAATAAATTAAAATTGGGGAATAAACAGGGTTGGCGGGGCAAATGATGAGTGCATATCACCGCCTTCGTAAAATCGCCTTATATTGCAATTCTTGAAGTCAAAGACACCCGTATCATGTCCACCTGGCTTTCTTACTGATGTTTTCCAACACATAGTTAAATCATCAGTGAAATATATGCAATTACGTTGCATATTGTAATTTGGAGAATGCAAGATAATATGTTTATTCACTTGTTGTGTTTCAACGTGTTACAATGCATTGGTATATATACTGATAATTACATGGTATAAGGAAAGAATTATAACAGCTATAAAATAAATCAAATAAGGTAAATATACATTCACTACCATATATACAAAAGTAGCTGTTGGAGCAAGATATGGGAATCGTATTACCCCCCCTCAAGTTGGAGCGTGTAGGTTGACGACGCCCAACTTGGATAGCAGGTCTTCGAACAGGGGACGTCCAAGCGCTTTTGTGAGAATGTCGGCCAATTGGACCTTTGTAGGAACGTAGCTTGGACTAATAAGGCCTTTCAAAATCTCATCCCGAATAAAATGGCAATCCACCTCAATGTGTTTGGTGCGTTCATGAAAAACCGGATTGCGAGCGATGTGAAGAGCCGACTGATTATCGCATGAGAGAGCAATGGGCGAGAGGTGTGGTATACCGAGAAAATTAATAAGGCCTTTTAGCCACTTGAGTTCGCATACGGTATAAGCCATAGCTCTATATTCGGCCTCAGCTGAGGACTTGGAGACCGTAGATTGTTTCTTTGTTTTCCACGATATTGGGGAGTTCCCAAGAAAAATGATGTAAGCCGAGAGTGAGCGACGACTGGTTGGGCATGTAGCGTAGTCTGAGTCGCAGTATCCATGGAGTAGGAGGTCGGCTTTGGAAGGAAGAAGCAAGCCTTGGCCGGGGTTATTTTTGAGATAGCGGACCACTTGAAGGGCGGCCTGCCAGTGGTCGGTGCGGGGTGTGGTCATGAATTGAGCGAGGATATGGACCGAGTAGGTTAGTTCGGGCCGTGTAATGGTGAGATAGACTAATCGACCCACGAGGCGACGATATGGTTGTGGGTCTTTAAGGACAGGGGACTCGGATTCAGCGAGGCTATGATTTGGGTCCATGGGGACTAGCGCGGGTTTTGACCCGAGTAGTCCGGTTTCAGTGAGAATTTCTAATGTATATTTTCGTTGTGAGATAGATAGTCCACTTGAGTTCCGAGCAATTTCTAGACCAAGAAAGTATTTGAGGGGACCCAAATCTTTCATGTGGAAACACGTGTTTAAGTATGTTTTGAATTGTTGAATTATAGTTGCGTCATTTCCACATATAACTAGGTCATCGACGTAGACAAGAACGTGTATCTCAGCATTTGTTTTGAGAATGGAGAAAAGGGAATGATCATAGGGACATTGTGTAAAGCCGTATTGTTTAAGAGCGGAAGCAAGCTTTGCGTACCAGCATCGGGGGGCTTGTCGAAGTCCGTAAAGGGATTTACGGAGGCGACAAACTCGGTTGTCAGAGGAGGGATGAAACCCGGGTGGCGGTTTCATATATACTTCTTCTTGAAGATCGCCATGTAGAAAAGCATTGTGTACGTCCATTTGATCGATGTACCAATTCTTTGCGGCTGCAATAGTGAGAAGAGTTCGAACGGTAACCATTTTAATAGTAGGAGCGAAAGTTTCTTGAAAATCGACCCCTTCTATTTGTCGGTTGCCCATGATGACTAGACGAGCTTTGTATCGCTCAACTGACCCATCCGCATGATATTTGATCTTATAGACCCATTTAGAGCCGATGGCCTTTTTGTGGGGTGGAAGCGGTTCAAGAGTCCATGTATTATTGCGTTCGAGGGCATCAATTTCATTCTTCATTGCCTCGCGCCATTGGGGTACCTGCATAGCTTCTTTGAAGGAACTTGGCTCGTGATTTTTTGTCACGGCCGCTAAAAAACTTTTATGGTTAGTAGAAAATTTGTCATAAGCAATAAAATTAGAGATAGGATATCGAGTACCTGAAGATGATGATGCGGTGGCGAGGTGAGTCGAGGGGCGTATTGGTGGACGAACATAACCAGTGAGACGGGTGTTGGGAATTTTAGGTCGATGGCCTTTGCCCATATTGTCACTGGGAGTGTCGGTGGAGGATGTGGACACGGCAGTGTCTGGTGGGCCCGTGTGTGTCGCTGCCGTGGTTGTAGGGGGATCAGAAGGTGGGTCGGTTGGGGTTGCGTGGGTGGTCGATGGTGGAGGGTCCGGGTGAGCCGTGGAGGGAGATGTGGGACTGCTTGTAGTGGAGATAATAACATGTTCTATGGGTTGTAGTGTATCATCGAGGAAGGAGGTCGTAGGGGTGTCATGTATGTTTAGGGATTGATACGGAAACTCATGTTCGACAAAGACAACATCTCGAGAGGAAAAATAGGATCCCGTATCTAAGTCATAAACTAGCCATCCCTTTTTACCAAATGGGTATCCTAGGAAGACGCATTTCCGACCACGGGGAGCGAATTTGTCATGAGGTCGATTTATATTTTTAGCATAGCAAAGACATCCAATGGTTCGGATATGGCCCATTGGTGGGGGTTCGTTAAACAACATTTCGTAAGGAGTCTTACCCTTGTGAATTGTGGAGGGAGTTCGATTAAGGAGATAGACGGCCCCCAAGATGCACTCCCCCCAAAAACGAATGGGTAAACTAGCTTGAAAAAGAAGGGCACGAGCAATATTTAAAATATGGCGATGTTTTCGTTCTACTCGGCCGTTTTGTTGAGGAGTGTCAACATTGGAGTTTTGAAAAATAATGCCATTTTCACGAAAGAATTGTTCAAATTGATGAAATTCACTGCCATTGTCGCTTCTAAACATTTTTATTTTCTTTTCAAATTGACGATCAACCATAGCAAAAAAATTTAGTAAAGTTTGACGAGTGTCACTTTTCCGACGCAATAAATAAACCCATGTGGACCGAGAAAAATCATCAACGAGAGTAAGAAAATATTTCGACCCACATGACGCATTTTCTGAGTAAGGACCCCACAAATCACCGTGTAAAAGATCAAAAATGCCAGCAGCTTTATTCGTACTTAAAGGGAAAGGGGCACGAGTTTGTTTAGCACGAATACAAATATCGCAATGTTTGCTATGAAAATGAGAACTAGAAAAATTTGTCTGAGAAATAAAAGGAAGAAAACGTGAGATTGTGGAGGACGGGTGTCCCAACCGACGATGCCATAGCTCGAGAGTGTCTAAATTCCCAACGGTATAAGCATGTACCTTGTCATTTCGAACACCTTTCAAATAATAAAGTCCCTCGCTTTGTTCACCCGCACCAATCACCATCTTCGAGGTACGGTCCTGAATTAAACAAAGATGATGGGAAAATTGTATAGTTAAAGAGGTATCCAATAAAAGGCTTGAAACAGAAATGAGGTTACATTGTAAATGTTCTGCATATAGGACATTACGCAAGATTAGTCGAGGAGATAAACAAATATCGCCACTGCGATTTGCAATAGCTAAGTCCCCGTTTGGGAGACCGACAGATAATGGTTCAATAGAATGTAAATTAGTAAAGTGAGAAAGACAACCCGACATATGATGAGATGCACCCGTATCAATAATCCAAGATAGAGTAGAAAATTTACCACTTAGACGATCATGAGTCTCAGTTTTGCGATTCTTCCACATGTAACTCAATTCCTCGAGTTCGCGGGCATCGAGCGTATTAAAATCAATCCTGTCAAAAGTATTAAGAGAAGGGCGAGGAACGGATGTACCATTACCATTACCAGTAGGAGTGCTGCTAGAGGTCGAGGCCATGTGAGCACGCGGACCCGAAATGGCCGTAGTGGCAGGAGGTTTGGTACGCTCCTGTTTTGTTCGTCGCGGGTCAGGAACAAAAACAGCCTGACTGAGGTCGGTTGCATTTGGATCGATGTAGACACGGTCACGAGGTCGATCGCCCCACCAGTCAGGGAAATTTCCCGTGACGCTATAACAATACCGCAAATAATGACCATGTTTTTGACACACAATACAGTAAGGACGATTAGGATTGGTATTGGCAGTAGAGTTCGAAGTATTGGGGCGATCAGTTGAGATATCCCGATGTCCCCCTTTACTGGATTTCGAGCCATAAGAGGCTTTGGCCGCAAAAGCCATGGGTTCAGGACGATTTTCAGAGGCGGGTTTGGAGAGGGATCGAACCCCTTCCTCTTGAAGCAACCTATTATATACTAGATTAAGATTGGGAAGGGGAGTGAGACCAAGAATTTGTGACCGGGCAGTATCAAATCGATCATCTAATCCCATTAAAAAATCACGTACCCGATCTTTTTCACGACGAGAATCAAAGATGCTTACCCAATCACAAGGACATGCCTTGCACGAGCAGGAGGGAAGGGCGTCATGCTCCATTAGTTCGTCCCACAAACTGGTAAGACGTCCATAGTAGACCATAAGAGACTCGTTTGGTGCTTGGCGGCAGGAGGTAATTTCGGCCTTCAAGCGATAAATTCGGGCTTCATTTTCTTGACTAAAACGTTGTCGGATATTGTCCCAGACCAGTTTGGCCTCGGGGCGATAAGAAATCGACTTTGCGAGGTCTGTTTCAATGGAGCTATAGATCCAGGCTGTGACGAGGGCGTTGGTTGAACGCCAGGTCTTGAAATCGTCAGCCGTTTCAGACGGTTTGTTGATAGTTCCGTCAATATATCCCAACTTATCTTTAGCAAGAAGGGCAAGACGGAATGATCGAGACCATTCATCGTAATTATTACCATTGAAGGTAATATGTGTGATTTTGATGCCCGGATTCTCGAGTTGTACAACTGAGACCGAGGGAGTTGATTGAGAAGTTGTTTGTGATGTATTTGTCATGATGAAGATGTTAGGGTTAGGGAGAACGATGGATGTGGAAGGAAATCAAAAGATCCTGGTAACTGATACCATATTGTAATTTGGAGAATGCAAGATAATATGTTTATTCACTTGTTGTGTTTCAACGTGTTACAATGCATTGGTATATATACTGATAATTACATGGTATAAGGAAAGAATTATAACAGCTATAAAATAAATCAAATAAGGTAAATATACATTCACTACCATATATACAAAAGTAGCTGTTGGAGCAAGATATGGGAATCGTATTATTGCAACCCGTTGGTATGTGTTACAGAAACACACATGGAAGAATTACCACCTACTACCAATGCCACTTCCCCTAAATCTTCAATTTGCTCCCAACTTTCGTCTTCAGATTTAAATCTATACACCTCGAAATAATTTGTCCTGGAAAAATAACCAGAATCATCCTTATCATCGTAATCAGAATCATCCTCATCATCATAATCACTATCATCATCATCATTATCGTGATCAGCATCATCCTCATCATTGTGTTCAGCATCATCGCCATCCTCATCATCGTAATCAGTATCATCCTCATCACGGACTACATCATTATCATGATCAGCATCATCCTTATCATTGTGTTCAGCATCATCCTCATCATCGTGTTCAGCATCATCATCATCCTCATCATCGTAATCAGTATCATCCTCATCACGGACTTCTTTCCTATATCTTAGCACCGCAAGGAGATCGCTACCTGATCGTACAAAATATGTGTGGTTTACACCCCTTGTGTTAAAGTCCACGAGAAATTCGTGGCCAGATGGTGAATAGTCTGCTGGTTTAATAAGCTCAAGAGCGTTGAATTCCTCGACATTCCAAGACACAATTGATCCATTCTCATACAAACCAAATACTTTATCCTCCATACCCACAATATCAAGCATCGTAACTCTTGATTTGACGAATATTGGAGTCCACGATTGATCACCTTGCCTAGCGAAAGCAAGGCTTTGGTAATACTCATGAATTACCAGAACAACAAACTCGTAATTATTATTTTGAGGTACTTTAAGCACAATGAGCCTGTCCGCAAAACTGCTCAAAAACCAATGCCGATAACTTTCATCATCCTCGTCACTCTCATCACCATCATATAAGGGTCTTAGAGAAGGGAATGGAATTTGTGCCTTAGTAATTGGATTAAACAATTGAACATCGAAATTACGGTCAATAATCATAGCAACCCAGCCATAAGACGAACCCCAACACCTTGCTCCAAAAGTCTCCGAAAGGTTCAAATTGTAACACTTGTTATTACTAAGATTAAAAATCTTGCGAACACAATTGGGATTATCTTTATTGTTTTCAGCAAGTAATAGCCATGGTACGTTTGGTTTAGCGCTCCACTGCTGCTTGACTGACGAAGAAGCATGATTCCAGCAACGACATACAGCAGAAAAATTAATAAAATCTTCAAAAGTTTCTAACTTTAATACAATGAAACTAAGAAGATCGAGAGGCAACGTAAACCAATCGACGGCCATCTAAAAAAGAAAGAATATAAACTGAAAAGTAAAATAAAGAAAGTGAAATTAATTTAACAAACACAACTAATTAAACAATTTATAGTAACCGTGAGCCTGACGAATTCGAGTTGGAGTCTTGTGGGATTTATCAATTTTTATATAGTGGTCCAAATTTTTTTAGGTTATAGTGTAATTAGTCAAATTTAATTTCCTTAATCTAGATATTCAACTTAAATAATTTTTTTATGGAAAGCGGTTTTATGTAAGAAGTTTATAACTAAAGGAACACTCAATCTGAATTGTGTACCCGAAACCTAATTCAATCTTTAGTTCAATGATACTAAGTAAGAAGATGGATCAAGAAGCAACTTCGAGAAATCGGAAGTTATTGGCGGTGAATTTATTATTTATACAATTTTTTTAAGGCTGTCTTAGGTAACAAGTTTGTAAAATACGTGTATTTTACAAGACTAAACTTTTGTTTATAAATGACTTATTTTTAGACCTCTTCTGAACTTGAAAAATCATACGAAAATATCTGAATTGATAAATCAATCGAACACTTGATGATATGAGTAGCTTAAATAGTACTTGGAGCTCAATTCAATCTGAATGGAACCAAAATCAAAGCGAATTCAATATAATCGAATGATAGACGAAAAGGAGTCTCCTAACAAACAAAATAGACCAGAAGCCATCGCTAACCCTCAAACGACTACTCCATTTCATGTAACTAAAAAAAAAATTGTACTTCGTATGATAAAACATTTTAAAATTGGGGAATAAACAGGGTAGGTGGAGAAAATATTGAATGGATATCATCACCTTCGTAGAATGGCCATATGTCGCCACTCTCGAAGTCAAAGACACCTGTATCATGTCCACCAGGCTCTCTTACTGATCCCCAAAACAAATGATAATCATCAGTGAAATATATGCAATTACGTTGCAATCCATTGGTATGTCCTACAGAAAAACACATGGAAGAATTACGACCTACGACCAATGCCACTTCCCCCAAATCATCAATTTCCTCCCAACTTTTGTCTACTGTTCTAAATCTATACACCTCAAAATCAATTGTCTGACAAAAAATATCATCATCGTCTTTCTCATTACCCACTTGTTCCCTGTATCTTAACACTGCGAGGAGATCACTACCTGATCGGACCAAATATGTATGGTACACATGCCCACGGTTGAACTTGACGAATAATTCATGGCCACACGGTGAATAATCTACTGGTTTTAGAGGCTCAAGAGCGTTGAATTCCTTGACATTCAAACATACAATTGATCCGTCGTTGTATAAAGCTAATATATTATCATCAATTTCAACAACATCAAGCATCCGACCTTTTGATTTGACGGAGACAGGTGTCCACAATTGGTCGCCATGCCTAGCGATGGCTACACTATGGCAATGCTGACGAACTAACATAACAACAAACTCGTAATGATCATTTTGAGGTACTTTAAGCACAATCACCTTGTCTGCAGAACTATCCAAAAACCAATTCTGGTAACTTTCACCACTTCGAGGATTAAAATATGTACGTGGGGGCTTTAGAGAAGGCAACGGAATTTGTGCCTTAGTAATTGGATTAAACAATTTAACATCCAAGTTACGGTCAATCATTGCAACCCAGCCATATGACGAACCCCAACACCTTGCTCCAAAAGTCTCCGGAAGGTTCAAATTGTAACACTTGTTATTACTAAGATTATATATCTTGCGAACACAATCGGGATTATCCTGATTGTTTTCAGCAAGTAATAGCCATGGTACAATTGGTTTAGCTGTCCATTGGTGCTTTACTGAAGACGAAGCACTATTCCAGGAACGACATACAACAGAAAACTTAATATAATCTTCGAAGTTTTCAATCTTTAATGCAATGACACCAAGAAGATCAAGAGGCAACATCGAGAAATCGGAAGCCATATTGTACTAGAAACAAAACAATAGAAATTCAAGTACGTATTTTGTATGAAATTTAAAGACGATAATTAAAAGGGATCGAAGTACATGTAAAAGACTAAATTAACAACTTATATAGAAGTTGTGCGTTTTAAGGTTTTTGTTTTCCTTGATCGACTAGAGTTGGGATATCATTACCTAATACGGACTATTTCTTTTTTTTTTTTTTTGTTCAAGCCAGCTACTTAAGGTGTTGAAGTCAGCCCATGAATTCTAATTTTAATAATATCATCACTTATATCGATGTTTTTTTTTCAAAAATAGAAATAGAAGGGAGTAATAATCCATGACATAAAGAATAGGAGGGAGCAAAACCCGGAGTATACGGAGTACTATGTAAACAACGAACTGATATTTGTACAAAATCAAACACCCAGACAAGCCGCACATTATTCCGGCATTGTACTGAATCTAATTCCAACATTGATTGTCATAGTTTCATCTATTGGACCACCTACAATGGCTACAATGGCAATCTTGTGCCTTGAATTTGTGTCGAATACGAATTAAGTAAAGGCAAGAAGCCGGAGATAAGCTAAGGATGAAAAGACGAAGCAATGACCCGTAAGTCTCGCGAGTCGCATGGCTATATGATGCCATGAGGCCATGACCGACTTTCGTGATTGAGTATGTAGTATGGCTCACTTTGCTATACGCGAGTTTGTGGAAAGTGAGTGGGTCCCATGCACTTTCCTAGTTTGTTTAGTCTTTGAGCTTGTTTCCTAATACAGATTTTGGAAATTAATTGTTTAATTTCCTAATATTCTTTGTTTCCTAATTAGTCTAGATCTCTTATTTAGGGTGGAATAAATCTATATAAAGGTCCTAATATTAGTCTAGGTTAATTAAGGAGAGGGAGATAGTATTTGTGAGCGCAATCTTATAAGAGGAAGCTTAGGTTTGTTCCGGGCTTCCATGTTCAACTTACTTCAATATTGTTTCCTCTAGTAAATGGCTGCAGATTGGTCTACGTTGCCTCTTGACGTTGTTGGCGTCATTGCATTAAAGTTACAAACTTTCGAAGATTTTATTAAGTTTTCTGTTGCATGTCGTTGGTGGAATCGTGCTTCGTCTTCAGTAAAGCATCAATGGAAGGCTAAACCAGTTGTACCATGGCTTTTACTTGCTGAAAACACTAAAGATAATCCCGATTGTGTTCGCAAGATATTTAATCTTTCTAATAACAAGCGTTACAACTTGTATCTCCCGCAAACTTTTGGAGCAAGGTGTTGGGGTTCGCCTAACGGTTGGATTGCAATGATTGACCTTAACTTTGATGTTCAATTGTTTAATCCAATCACTAAGGCTCAAATTCACTTCCCTTGTTTAAAACCCTTACATTGTGGTACACCACCTACGAGTGGTGAAAGATACGAGAGTTGGTTTTTGCGTTGTTTCGCAAACAGGCTTATTGTGCTTAAAGTACCTCAAAATAATAATTACGAGTTTGTTGTTCTGGTAGTTTACGAGTGGTACCAGAGCCTAGCTTTTGCTAGACAAGGCGATCAGCAGTGGACACCCATATTCGTCAAATCTGAAGTTAAGATGGTTGATCTTGTAGCGATAGAGGATAAAGTATTTGCGCTATATGAAGATGGATCAATTGTATCTTGGAATGTCGACGAATTCAACGCTCTGCAGCTTATAAAACCAGCAGATTACTCACTGCATGTCAATTTAGTTTTCGTGAAGTTGAACAAAAGTATAAATCAAATATACATGGCACAATCAGGTAATGAGCTCCTCCTGGTGTTAAGATACAAGGATGGAGTAGGGAATGCAGATAATACTGATTTCGATCACGACATTGTTTATCGAACAATTGGATTTGAGGTGTACAAACTTAAACCTAAAGACAAAATTTGGGAGGTAACTAAAGATTTGGGGGAAGTGGCATTGGTTGTAGGCGGTAACTCTTCCATGTGCGTTGCTACCGGACATGCCGAAGGCTTGCAACGTAATTGTATTTATTTCACAGATGATGATTATGTGTATTGGAGGTTGGTAAGAGAGAAGGGTGGACATGATACGGGTTTCTATGACATCAAGACTGACGTCCTGCAATTTTACGAAGGTGATGATATGCGCTCCTCATTTTCCCCACCCACCTTCTTTATTCCCCAACTTTAAAATTATCGTAGTTCGATTGCATACCATTAATTGTAGCTACTTTTTAAAATTTATTCGATGTAATAGTTTTTAGTCAAAAATTTGACGTGTAAGCAATTGGCTGAACAATAATATTTGGGTAGTTTTATGTAGAGTAACTAAGGTGATACTGAACCTTAGAATATATGGGTTGATTTGATGATTATAATGGAATCTTACATTTTCAAAAAAAAAAAAAAAAAAAAAAACAAAATTTACTACTATATCACAAAAATCAACTAAATACTGCTAAAAATAGTAAGGTTAAAGATGACCATCCATTTGAGAATTTTTCCTTTGTTAAAAAAACTTAGTTGTGTTGGAGTTAGTGCTTCAAAAGAAGCAAATGGTAATTCCCAATTTAGTCATGGGATAGTTTTCCAAATTGATTGTGCATTCTCCCATACTTGATTTATGAGATTTTCAACATTGATTGTGTCGTATCCTAAAATTACCATTTTACGATACTAACTTTGTAATTTACCATACCCATTTCACTACTATATAAACCCATCCCTACCACACAAAAAAGAAACAATCATTCTTTCGTTTATTCCTCTCTAAAATATTTCTCTTGTATAAAGCTGATATTTGGCAACGTTCTGCAAGTAGTCCTCATTCTGAGTCTTTGTCGTACACCTTAGACTCGGACGTCGTGTAACCCTGGGGGTTGGTTGCCAAGAGGCCGTGTGTATCGAGCGGGGCAAATTCAACTTTAGGGCAGTGATTCTATCACGCCACGACATCTTTCCTTTCAAGTTCTGTAAGTCTATTTTTTCTTTGTTCGTCTAACAGTCATACCGCCTATAATCTAAAGTTAAAATTTGAAAAATTTTGCTCTTTAAATTTTTATCTAAGGCGATATGGCGATGTCTATTTCTACTTATTCATCACCAAAAGTCGAATTTTCTTGTATCCTTTATAAATTTTGTTGCGATGAGCAATAATATATACCAAGGATTGGTTTGTCCAGTAGGAATGAACTGTCCTTCTCATTAACCTTTTGATTTGTCATGAAGTACGTGTATGCAGACATACAATTCATGCACAAGTTTGACAGTAAGACTATAAAATAAGATAAACTTTTTGATTATAAATAATTAGCCATATTTGTATTTGTGATTTTGCTTGCAAAGATCTTTTAAACGTATGAATTCTGTGTTAAATGTATCGAGTAAGAAGTAAAATAGTCAAACGTTATGAGACGGAATATAAATTTCATTTTGAACCTTTGTCAACTAGTGTTGTATTAGTTATTAATCTTATCCTCTTTCCTCCTAGGGTCAGTTGCTCTTACCATTAATGAGGTTTATGGAGTAATTTTGCGTTTCCTTTCTTTCATCGTCATTTATTTTAATCCAGCCATTATATTTCCCCATCGGTTTTTGTTGGCGGTGAAAAGGGGGTTGAGATTTCTAATGACATTTGGCTATGTGAAGAGTTAAGAACGATAAACACCTAAGAGGGGGAGGGGGTGAATTAGGTGTACCTTTTAAAAATTTTCTCGTTTACTTGGTTAATGACTAACACAAGTAAGATCTATTAGGTACGAGTTTGAGAAATTTAATGGATTGTAAGTTCACAAACAGACAAAGCAGTCTATGCAACAAGATGATGAATCGTTGCACAAAGACTGCAACGAGATAGGTAGATAAAAATGCAAAGGATAAACGAATGTAAAAGTAAGTAAACAAACAAGACGATGTTTTAAAAATTGGTTCAGCTCCTACTCCGGAGCCTACGTCCAACCGTTATTTTATTGCTTGTTTAGAAATTTACTCAAACTTAACTAAACCCCTTACAATGAAAATAACTCGCCAACCTACTCCGGTTGCAATTGCTTGAAGCTACTCCGCTTCAAGACTTTCCCTTGCTCAAAGCTACTCCGCTTCAAGACTTAAAGTTCTATCTCAACGGTTTACAGAGTCAAAATCTCAGTGTTTCACTTAAGAACATGGAGATTACAATTAAGACCTAAACACGAGAATCATTGAACATATTCGTATGCAACAGCTTAAGTTTAACGCGATACTTGGAGATTTTCTGACTTTGAAAAACAAGTGAAGACTTTTGAAAACAGAAAACGGTTTTGCAAATATTTGAAGAACAAAGCTTAAAATGCTGAAATGATTTTGCAAATGTTTTACAATGAGTGTTCTGAAAAGTCTTCCAATAAATGATAAATGAAGTGGCTATTTATAGAGAAAGGTAGTGTGTAAGAGAAGGATCTTAACACTACTTTAATCTAATGTCCATAGGTTTTTAGTATGCATTTTCATTTAAAATTATAAAAGAACAATCAGATTTGTGAGGCTCAACGTGGCTGTAATTTTCAGAAGCAAAGGAGTGTTTTCCATAAAATTTATGGGAACTCACAATTTTGCCACAAATGGAAAAAGCATAAGTCCTATTTTTAGCATGAAAAACAACTTGCACAAATGGGATTGGCATCTTTAAATTATTGTGCAAGCATATTCTTTTTGTTCTTTTTTTTTTGTTCTTCAGTTTTGAAATAATGTTCCACTTGAACATAAAAAAACTTTTTAAAGAATTTCAAGCACTTGTGAATTTTCCCGAAAATTCTCCATACGTTAGTACCAGAAACCATGGTGCAACAGTCACAGGAACTGTTGCATGGTTTTGCAATCACTTATGCATAAAGAGGATATGTTTAACTACCTCGTTTACAACATTCATTCTAGGCAATGGGCTTTCTTGTCTTGCCTTCATCTTGATCATCTTGTTACTTTGATTAACTTGTGGACTCTTTGATTGATCATCAATAGCTTCAATTTTGCTAAACAATTTAACTAAGAAGCAAACAATTAAATAACAAATGAAACTTGACATCATCAACCAAATGTGTTCTAACACTATGTTTCGACTTTTGGCTTGCTTCTCTGTTATGCTTGCTTGCGCGATTACGATATTCTTGTTCTTGCCTAATTGGCGGCGATGTTTGTACCAAAGTGATAGATGCAGACGATACAGCGTAATGCTTAACTCATCTCCCATAGCTGAAGTGGGAAATAACAAAATTTAATGTTCATAGATAAGTACTATTATTTTGAAACTCACATTTGTTTTTTTCACACATGCTCAAAACCTATTTTTTCAACCCAAGCATATCGTAATTTGTAATCTGTGTAAGTGTTGGGTGATGTAGGTTGTGTGAAGTGCATTTTGTTTTGGGTTGCTAAAAGTTAACGTGATTTTTGATAGTTAAATTAAAACCGTCATGTTTGTTACAGAGTACGTGTGATTTCTCTAAGTTATTTGTGATTTTGAGGTTTGCATGTTACCAAAGTTTTGTTATTATTAATTTAAACTTTTCGGTTAAGATATACGGAGTTTGATAGAATTTGTTAGCAATGCACATGAATTAGCGGAGAATTGATTTACTTCATATGCAATCTATGATAAAAGGAAGTGCCATTCATAGCTAGATATCTAAACATTATTAACGTGCTACATGTGTGTTAAATGTAAGCATCAACGTGCATTGTTTAGACAGAAAATAGACGGCTTCTATCAGTATATGCACCCAGTAAGACTAGTAGACATTTGCAAACTTTGATACTGTCTTTGAGGTTTTGGGTCAGTGATTTAATTTGGCGGTTGGTAACATGTTTAGATTTGTTTATGTCAATCAGATAGAATTGATGGATAGATGAAATTTGACGGTGTAGTGTAATGTATGTCAGTATGTGCTACTGTAACTCTGTAAGCTGTACATGGGTGAGAATTTTTGTTAATGGACATTTATGCATCATACCAATTATATAAAGATGTTGTTTAATGTGTTTATATGATTGATCAGATCAATATATTCATGACTTTTTTATTGTTGTGTTGTCACTTATGTATAGTATGACAACATGTGGGGGAAGTAGGTAAGTGTTCTATACCTATTATTTGAGTAAACTTTGAAAAGTTGTGTTTCCTCTCTAAGTTGTGAAAAAACGTATTCCTTATGTGATATATATGGAAATATATGGAGCGTATTTTTCTATCATCATCTTATGTCATCTTGAATGTTAGCCTTGAGCTATAAAATATTGACCATTTCCACTGCTTTGAAGTTTTGTTGTTGAATTGAGTCGGACATTTTATAAACTTTATGTAAGATTACTTTGTCAATTCTTATGAGAGTGATTGGTCCGATTAGAGGATGTTTGCCTAGCTAAGACTTTGAGATAAGTCAAGGCTTGTGGGGGTGTCTAGCAAAGGTAAGACTTCCTTTATTTTTGTCGTAAAATATTGGGTTTCAGTGTTGGAAGTGGTTATAATGACAATTACATGGGATTGGTAGATAGATGTGAATACTCTGACATTGAGATTGTATAAACTTATTTCTCCGAATAAGGATTTATGTATGGTTGTTCCATAATACATGTGTTGGACTAATTACGTTTTATTTGGTTTAAGTGCTTATATTAAAACAAGAAAGGGTAAAAGACGCATAATCTATATTTATTTGGTTTTGATTTTGGCGATGTTTCTTTAACGGATATTATTTGTGATAATTGGATCACTAATATATGAGTTATTTAAGATGTATTCTTGAGTTTATACATGACAAGATGAAATTGGTGGAAAGGTTGTTACATTCATATATATGATGTTTGTATGCGTTGTGAGAGATATGATATAACTTATATCGTTGTTATAAGTAGATGGACACCATGGTTTTTTGTAAGCCAATCCATGAAAACAATTGTATCTTTGGGAATGAGTTTACATTTTCATTGAACGTCGAATAATTATGATATTTATTTGACAAACGGTGTCTTTCATAATGTTATATCATGCAAGTTATAGATGCACAACTACATTGTTGAATATGTAATGGAGTATGAATATATTGTGAGAAATTTGCAGGATAAAAAGCTGAATGGCTAAGTGCTGGTTGTATTCCTTTGTGGGAATATTTTGACTCCATTAATTGTCATGCATCATAATCTGAAGCATTAGGTTTTTTGGCAGATTATCAAGAGTGATGGATAATCTGATCGGATAATGGGTTCACAAAGGTTGTGAATTGTAAGTGGGCAGTGAGATCCCTTACACAATGTGATATCATGATAGTACGTACGTAAATTGTAAAGAGGATATTGAGATCCTCCTACCAATGGCCATGGTAGAAGTTGGTGTTGGTGGCACCACAAGGAATGGGTTTAAAGCCTATTGGGAGTGAATCGTGACGGGGCTCCCCCACTTGGGTTTACCAAGTTCAATGGGTCAAACGAAGTCACGAGGATCTCATGTTGTAATACTACTACCATTCCTATTTTAATAAAAGTGATGTAGTATTTTTTCTATATATTGAGCTATTTTCTGTCATGTGAGGAAGGTTGAGTTAAGCTCTTAATAAGTCCATAGTCCTTGTTTAAGGATGGTTTGTGACAGTCAAACCTGATGGAGTTACTTATGTGAATGTGGGGGAAATGCCCTACCCCCTATGAGGTTCTTAGGCTTTAGGACCTCTAGAGCGTTCACGAGATCCCAGGCATGTGAGGGGCACCTTATATGACATTTCGCGAGGACGAACACAGATTCGAATGCAGGTTTGTGCGCAGTTATCCGTTACAAACCACCGTGGAGAGTCCAATGCCGAGAGCAACTCAATACGGCTGTAGCAGGTAATTGTATGCACTGGGTGACAATTCAATTCCTCAGGAACATTGTCATCTTAAGACTTACGTTCCGTTGCCTTATATCAGCTATTCTTGTTCACTTCTTTTGAATCATGTAGGGGATTGTTGGAGTTAGTGCTTCAAAAGAAGCAAATGGTAATTCCCAATTTAGTCATGGGATAGTTTTCCAAATTGATTGTGCATTCTCCCATACTTGATTTATGAGATTTTCAACATTGATTGTGTCGTATCCTAAAATTACCATTTTACGATACTAACTTTGTAATTTACCATACCCATTTCACTACTACATTTATATCCATGTTATTTTCAAGAATTGGATTCCCTGTATATTGGACACATATAAAGAATAGAAGGGAGTAATAAGCCAAGACAACAACGAGGTAAAAGACTCTTAATTAATTAAATGCATGAGGCTGCTTCATCGTTTATCCTCGACTGATTACTACGAGTAACAATTCAATTCAATACTCGGTAATCATTTGTAGCATACAAATGTTATTGTCCATTACCACCCTCGACGGACAAATTACAAACTAGGGAGTATATTCAACAATGAACTGATGCCTTTTAGTGCTCAAAATTAAACTAGTCGTCTACCTTCAATCTTTGTAACCTCTAACATCTAATCCACATACATTATTGCCGCTAGAAGTAAATTGCATGTCCGGAATTACCAATAAATTAAAATTGGGGAATAAACAGGATTGGCGGAGAAAAGGATGAGTGTATATCATCGCCTTCGTAAAATTGCCATATATTGCCATTCTTGAAGTTAAAGACACCCGTATCATGTCCACCAGGCTTTGTTACTGATAGACAACACATATCTAAATCATCAGTTAAATATATGCAATTACGTTGCAACCCGTTGGCATGTGTTACAGAAACACACATGGAAGAGTTACCACCTACGACCAATGCCACTTCCCCTAAATCTTCAATTTTCTCCCAACTTTTGTCTTCAGATTTAAATCTATACACCTTGAAATCTTTTGTCTTGCAAAAATAATAAGAATCACCTTTATTATCGTGATCAACATCATCCGCATCATCCTCATCCTCATCCTCATCATCGTAATTAGTATCATCTTGATCAGCATTATCGTGGTCAGTATCATCGTCGTGATCAGCATCATCCTCATCCTCATCATCGTAATCAGTATCATCCTCATCATCGTAATCAGTATCATCCTCATTATCGAATTCTTTCCTATATCTTAGCACTGCAAGGAGATCGCTACCTGATCGTACAAAATATGTGTGGTTTACACGCCATGTGTTAAATTCCACGAGAAATTCATGGCCAGATGGTGAATAGTCTGCTGGTATTATAAGCTCAAGAGCGTTGAATTCCTCGACATTCCAAGACACAATTGATCCGTCTCAATATAAAGTAAATACTTTATCATCCATTCCCACAACATCACACATCCGAAATTTCCGAAATTTTGAATTGACGAAGACAGGTGTCCACGATTGATCACCTTGCCTAGCGAAAACTAGGCTATGGTAATCCTCATAAACTACCAGAACAACAAACTCGTAATTATTATTTTGAGGTACTTTAAGCACAACGAGCCTGTCCGCAAAACCGCGCAAAAACCAATGCTGATGACTTTCACCATTCTGATCAAACTCATCACCATCATATAAGGGTTTTAGAGAAGGGAACGGAATTTGTGCCTTAGTAATTGGATTAAACAATTGAACATCAAAGTTACGGTCAATCATTGCAATCCAGCCATAAGACGAACCCCAACACCTTGCTCCAACAAAAGTCTCAGGGAGACTGAATTTATAACACTTGTTATTACTAAGATTAAAAATCTTGCGAACACAATTGGGATTATTCTGATTGTTTTCAGCAAGTAATAGCCATGGTACAATTGGTTTAGCCTTCCATTGATGCTTTGCTGAAGACGAAGCACTATTCCAGGAACGACATACAACCGAAAACTTAAAAAAATCTTCGAAAGTTTCCAACTTTAATGCAATGACACCAAGAAGATCAAGAGGCAACGTTGAGAAATCGGAAGCCATGTGCATACACTACAAACAATAGAGAATTTTTTATTTCCAAGGACGGTATGTAGTATGAAATTTAGAGACGATAAAAGGGTGTACGTGAAATAGACTATACAGTAAGGGTTGTAAGAATTTGTGTGCTTCAAGGGTTTCTGTTTTCCTTTCCTTAATCAACTCGAATTAATATACTATATAATGAATCAAAATTTGGAAATAAAAAATTTGAGTTGGGATATCTCATTACCTATTTCTATAGTTAATCCCAAGATAAGGACCTAAACTTTGTTATTTTTTCCAGTTAAGGACTTGAACTTTTTACAGTTAACAAAATAAAACCAGAGGCTTTATTTCCTCTCCATATGAGTTATGACCTTGTCTTGTGTCTCTTACTTAGACCCGGCAAAAGCAACCCGAACCGATTGACCCGACCTAAAAAAGCTGACCCGAGACCCGAAGTGACCCGAACTACATCACCCGAATGTGACCCAAAAATCCGAATTAACCTGACCCGACCCGAACATGACCCGAGCTTTCGTGACCCGCACTGGCCCGACCCGAAACCACCAAACCCGAAAATAACCCGACAAAATATAACTCTAATTGAACCGAAAAGACTTGAAATGGCTATTTCTCTATTATTCATTGACCCGAAAATGACCCGACCCGAAACAACCCGACCCGGCTGACCCGAAATAGACCCGAAACCCGAAAAGACCCGTCCCGACCCGAATTAATACGAACTGAACGAGAGACCTGAATTGACCTGACCCGAACCCGACCCGTTGACCCGTTTTATCAGGTATACTCTTACTTACTTAGAGAACTACAGAGAAACCATAGCAAAGTCTTTATGATTGAAAAATGTCTAAACTATTCTATTACCACTATTCTCTAAGCAAAATGATTGCGATGAGAAGCTTTGATATGTGGAAGTAGACGGTGATTTTCAGAATTTGGCCTGAAATCCCGGAAAATTTGACGTGAAGGTACGATTTTACCGTTTGCACACCAAGTGTCCGGCGAATAGCATAAATTGATTGAACTTTGAAGCAATAAATCAATTATTACAGATCGTAATACCTTGTATAAGAAATTGACGAAGTACAAGTTAATGTATAGTTGTATACGAGTATTAAGTTATTAAACAAAAAATTGGCTGTATGTCAGATTGGTACAAAAGTACAAAATCTCAAGCAAATGTAAAGAAATTCTAGATTGAGGAGCAACTGTATTTCTTTCGAAAAAATTTTTTCAAATGACAAGGAAATTTAGAATGTGCTATAGTTAGTGAAGGTAAAATGTTATGTGAATTCCGCTATCGGGTTTTTATACGAATTTGGCCACGATTTCAATATACATATTCAAATAAGAGCCAGTTTCAAACTGAGCAATTTCACCATAAATGAGCTGACTTTATACTTCATAGTCCACCCGTTTTTGCTATATATACGAGTAGTAGATAGTAAAGAAGAGATTGAGATGGAGAGAGACGAGAAAGAATTGTGTATTTTGATTATACAAACCAAACAAATTTCGTACAAAACAGTGTAGTGCTATATATTCCATTTTTCTGTTCTTTTTTCCATTAATATGCGCAATGGTAACGGAAAAAGTAACGGTGTTAGTCTAGAGTCCCTTAACTGTAAAGTTATGAATTTTAGGTCCTTACTTGGAAAACATTTGATAGTATAGGTCCTTCTCTTTGGGTTAACTCCCTATTTCTAATACCGAGAAGTAGATGTCTTGGACTTCCATAATACCGTCTTTGAAATAAAAAAATTGGGTTGGTATTTTGATCCTTTGTTTTTTTGGTATTTCCTTCGAAATCATGCTATTTCTTAGTTTTTTGTAGTGGTCTCTTACCCGTCTAAAAGAGCCCAACTTTCGGGAAAAAAACAGCGTGTACATTCTGAATTAAATTATCTTTTTTTTTTTTTTAAATTAATCTTTTCATCAAATTATATTTTTTTTGAGTAAACTCTAATCTATAATATTTTAATTAAAATATTTTAGTAAAAAAATTGTATCAAACTATGATTTACTAAATATTGTACTGATTCTATTATTTGAGAATGACTTGACTCATACTCTGTATAAAACAAAATTATAACCGTTTTAATTACTTTTGAGACAAAAAATTGAGAAAATTTATAAACTGGATTCATAACTTTGCGGTATAAAAAAATATTATTTACAAAAATACATTTCAACATGCCACTCAATTCTTTTAATTAATTTTCAGTTTCAATTTTTTATTTCTCAAAGCAAAATGCAATGATGAGAAAAATAAACACCTAATGAGATACCACTATTATATATCTAATTTAGTACAAATATAAAAAAACTTTATAAACCGTGCATTAATGCACGGGGTCAAACCTAGTTTCACTATTATGCTATTACATTTATATCCATGTTATTTTCAAGAATTGTATTCCCTGTATATTCGACACTTATAAAGAATAGAAGAGGAGTAATAACCCGAGACAACAACGAGATAAAAGACTCTTAATTAATTAAATGCATGAGGTTGCTTCATCGTTTATCCTCGACTGATTACTACGAGTAAAAATTCAATACTCGGTAATCATTTGTAGCATACAAATGTTATTGTCCATTACCACCCTCGACGGACAAATTACAAACTAGGGAGTATATTCAACAATGAACTGATGCCTTTTAGTGCTCAATACTAAACTATTCGTCTACTTTCAATCTTTGTAACCTCTAACATCTACCCGACATATATTATTGCCGCAAGAATTATACTGTATGTCCGGAACTACCAATAAATTAAAATTGGGGAATAAACAGGGTTGGCGGGGCAAATGATGAGTGCATATCACCGCCTTCGTAAAATCGCCTTATATTGCCATTCTTCAAGTCAAAGACACCCGTATCATGTCCACCTGGCTTTCTTACTGATGTTTTCCAACACATAGTTAAATCATCAGTGAAATATATGCAATTACGTTGCAACCCGTTGGCATGTGTTACAGAAACACACATGGAAGAATTACCACCTACTACCAATGCCACTTCCCCTAAATCTTCAACTTGCTCCCAACTTTCGTCTTCAGATTTAAATCTATACACCTCGAAATAATTTGTCCTGGAAAAATAACCAGAATCATCCTTATCATCGTAATCAGAATCATCCTCATCATCGTAATCACTATCATCATCATTATCGTGATCAGCATCATCCTCATCATTGTGTTCAGCATCATCGCCATCCTCATCATCGTAATCAGTATCATCCTCATCACGGACTTCTTTCCTATATCTTAGCACCGCAAGGAGATCGCTACCTGATCGTACAAAATATGTGTGGTTTACACCCCTTGTGTTAAAGTCCACGAGAAATTCGTGGCCAGATGGTGAATAGTCTGCTGGTTTTATATGCTCAAGAGCGTTGAATTCCTCGACATTCCAAAATACAATTGATCCATTCACCATTCTCATACAAACCAAATACTTTATCATCCATACCCACAATATCAACCATCTTAACTCTTGATTTGACGAATATTGGCGTCCACGATTGATCACCTTGCCTAGCGAAAGCAAGGCTTTGGTAATACTCATGAATTACCAGAACAACAAACTCGTAATTATTATTTTGAGGTACTTTAAGCACAATGAGCCTGTCCGCAAAACTGCTCAAAAACCAATGCCGATAACTTTCATCATCCTCGTCACTCTCATCACCGTCATATAAGGGTCTTAGAGAAGGGAAAGGAATTTGTGCCTTAGTAATTGGATTAAACAATTGAACATCGAAATTACGGTCAATAATCATAGCAACCCAGCCATAAGACGAACCCCAACACCTTGCTCCAAAAGTCTCCGGAAGGTTCAAATTGTAACACTTGTTATTACTAAGATTAAAAATCTTGCGAACACAAATGGGATTATCTTTATTGTTTTCAGCAAGTAATAGCCATGGTACGTTTGGTTTAGCGCTCCACTGATGCTTGACTGACGAAGAAGCATGATTCCAGCAACGACATACAGCAGAAAAATTAATAAAATCTTCAAAAGTTTCTAACTTTAATACAATGAAACTAAGAAGATCGAGAGGTAACGTAAACCAATCGACAGCCATCTAAAAAAGAAAGAATATAAACTGAAAAGTAAAATAAAGAAAGTGAAATTAATTTAACAAACACAACTAATTAAACAATTTATAGTAACCGTGAGCCTGACGAATTCGAGTTGGAGTCTTGTGGGATTTATCAATTTTTATATAGTGGTCCAAATTTTTTTAGGTTATAGGGTAAGCAGTCAAATTTAATTTCCTTAATCTAGGTATTCAACTTAAATATTATTTTATGGAATGCGGTTTTATGTAAGAAGTTTATGTTAGTCGTAAACTGCAGTAACAATGAAAAGCAAGAAAACCAGAATAGAAATAACCCGATTAGTAGTGCCGTGGTAAGGTAGCCACTGCCTTGAAAACTATATTCCGGTACGACCGTGGTGGTGGCGATCGCCTAGTGCCTAGGTAGTTCCCCAAGGATAACACTACAGTCTCCAACTCAGTTTCGCCCACTCGGAACTGTGAGACTTGGAACGACAGAATCTATTACTTCACCCAGGAATTATAGAGGAGAAGATAAGAGAAGAAGAGATTAGAGAGAAGGGAGAGTGATTGCTGTTGTAATTAATGCTGAAGAATGTTGATCTATTTATAGCAAAATAGATCAACGAGTCACTGTCAAGAGCAGGTCCACTGCAGCATTATTAATGCAGCATTTACACAAGTGGAGAGGAGCCTATCGGCACTAACAGGTCGGTGCGGGGAGCCTAACAAAGACTACCAACAAGACTTAACGATTAGTGCATAGAGCAAGCAATGACAAAGACTGGTACTCTTCAGTCAAAAACAAACGGCTCTGGCCCAAAAAGATAGGCAAAGCCCGCCGCAGGCGAATCCCAAATCCCAAATCCCGAATCCGGATCCGGATCCGGATCCGGGCCGGGCCGGGCTCGGGCACGGGCCGGGCCGGGCCGGGCTCGGGCACGGGCACGCGCGCGCGCGCGTGTGCGAGCTGAATTAAGCACCTCGCAAAGCTTCCACAAAAGCCTCCCATGACCCACTAGTGATATGGTAAGGAGTGTGGTCATATATAAACACAACACAAACACTATTCCTCACCAATGTGGGACAAAATGGAAAAAAGACTATGCAAATAGTAGCCCCTATTTCCAACAGTTTATAACTGAATGATAGCACAGAAGGAATTTCACAACTAAAGGAACACTCAATCTGAATTGTGTACCCGAAACCTAATTCAATCTTTGGTTCAATGATACTAAGAACTAAGAAGATGTATCAAGAGGCAACGTCGAGAAATCGGAAGTTATTGGCGCTGAATTTATTATTTATACATTTTTTTTAAGGCGGTCTTACGTAACAAGTTTGTAGAATACATGTATTTTACAAGACTAACTGTTATAACAGAAAGCAAGAAAGAACTGATAAAAACAATAAAGAGACAAACGCACAGATTTACGTGGTTCACTAACGGTGTGTTAGCTACGTCCACAGGGCAGAAGGGAGAGAGTTTTATTGATATGTGAGGAGTTTTCAGATTACAGATTCAGACGGTATGACTGCTAGGTAGAAGCTTAGAGAGTTTATATAATAGAATCAAGGCACAAACCCAACACTAACTTTCGTCTATAAATGACTTATTTTTAGGCCTCTTGAAATAAATTCTGAACTTGAAAAATCAAACGAAAATATCTGAATTGATGAATCAACCAAACTCTTGATGATATAAGTAGCCTAAATAGTACTTGGAACTCAATTCAATCTAAATGGAACAAAAATAAAATCGAATTCAATATAATCGAATGATAGAAGAAAAGGAGTCTCCTAACAAACAAAATAGACCAGAAGCCATCGCTAACCCTCAAACGACTACTCCATTTCATGTAACTAAAAAAAAAATCGTACTTCGTATGATAAAACATTTTAAAATTGGGGAATAAACAGGGTAGGTGGAGAAAATATTGAATGGATATCATCACCTTCGTAGAATGGCCATATGTCGCCACTCTCGAAGTCAAAGACACCTGTATCATGTCCACCAGGCTCTCTTACTGATCCCCAAAACAAATGATAATCATCGGTGAAATATATGCAATTACGTTGCAATCCATTGGTATGTCCTACAGAAACACACATGGAAGAATTACGACCTACGACCAATGCCACTTCCCCCAAATCATCAATTTCCTCCCAACTTTTGTCTACTGTTCTAAATCTATACACCTCAAAATCAATTGTCTGACAAAAAATATCATCATCGTCTTTCTCATTACCCACTTGTTCCCTGTATCTTAACACTGCGAGGAGATCACTACCTGATCGGACCAAATATGTATGGTACACATGCCCACGGTTGAACTTGACGAATAATTCATGGCCACACGGTGAATAATCTACTGGTTTTATATGCTCAAGCGCGTTGAATTCCTTGACATTCAAAGATACAATTGATCCGTCGTTGTATAAAGCTAATATATTATCATCAATTTCAACAACATCAAGCATCCGACCTTTTGATTTGATGGAGACAGATGTCCACCATTGGTCGCCGTGCCTAGCGATTGCTACACTATAGCAATGCTGACGAACTAACATAACAACAAACTCGTAATGATCATTTTGAGGTACTTTAAGCACAATCACCTTGTCCGCAGAACTATCCAAAAACCAATTCTGGTAACTTTCACCACTTCGAGGATTAAAATAAGTACGTGGGGGTTTTAGAGAAGGGAAAGGAATTTGTGCCTTAGTAATTGGATTAAACAATTGAACATCCAAGTTACGGTCAATCATTGCAATCCAGCCATAAGACGTACCCCAACACCTTGCTCCGAAAGTCTCAGGGAGACTGAATTTATAACACTTGTTATTACTGAGATTAAAAATCTTGCGAACACAATCGGGATTATCCTGATTGTTTTCAGCAAGTAATAGCCATGGTACAATTGGTGTAGCTGTCCATTGGTGCTTTACTGAAGACGAAGCACGATTCCATGAACGACATACAGCAGAAAACTCAAAAAAATCTTCGAAAGTTTCCAACTTTAATGCAATGACACCGAGAAGATCAACAGGCAACATCGAGAAATCGGAAGCCATATTTTACTAGAAACAAAACAATAGAAATTCAAGTACGTATTTTGTAAGAAATTTAAAGACGATAAAAGGGATCGATGTACATGTAAAAGATTAAATTAACAACTTAAATAGAAGTTGTGCGTTTTAAGGTTTTTGTTTTCCTTGATCGACTCGAGTTGGATATCATTACCTAGTGAGATTACCTAATACGGAGTATTTCTTTTTTTTTTTTTTTGATTAGGTAATACAGAGTATTTCTATTTCTAATAGTAAATGTCTTGGAATTCCATACTACAAAGGTAATTTTTTTTTTAGATGTGTCAGACAGCCTTACGACCATCCCAAGCCCAGTAATGGTCTAGGGAACGATCATCTACAGTGAACCGACAATCTTACAATATCTTACAATTGATGGCCAGTCGTTGTCAATCACGCTCTGGTCGCAAGGCTAATGGTTCATCAACCACATGCACCCAGTCACCTGCCTCTGTAGATCTCAAGGATACAGAGGTACAACCCTATAGGAAAGATCCTGTTCAAGTAAGGTCATTACTACAAAGGTAATTTGATCCTCTTCTTTTTTTCGATATTTCGTTGGAAATCATGTCCACTATATTTCGTCTTTGAAGATTTTAGTGAATAGGAGGAAGTACATTGTTTAAGTTATGTTTATGTAATTATTTATTATTTATTATTGTTAACACTTGATTTTTTTTTGGGATATTCTACCGTGTAATCCTGCGTTTTTCGATTTCCTATGTTATACCCCTCCTTTTTTTTTTAAGTCTACGTTGTACCTCTAAACTTCTTAGTTTTTCTCCATCATAACCTCGTTCATAACCTCGTTTAACTCTTCATTAACTTTATTATTATCAAACGACGATACTTTGACCTTTATTCTAACTTATTAATGTTGTATTACCATTGTATATGAGAAACATCATAAATCACTTTTAATAATCACCAACTACTATTAAAAACATATGTTATGAGTCATGGCATGATAATGAAGATTTTTTTGAACTTTTAGTTAGTTTCGTATACTATTTCTGTAATACCCCGTATTTTTATATAATAAAATTAATTAAACGGATATTATTTTATATTAATTATTATACATTTATATTACTAGTTATGTCGGGTTAATTGTTAGTCGAGAATTATGTTAAGTTATCGAGCTAAGTTAATTAAGACGGGTTTATAAGGATTCGAAAGGTAAACTAAATAATTAAACATCGGACCCAAAATAATTATGGGAAACCGTATTAGGGTGGTGTTTCGTGCCCATGAGACAAACAAAAGGCATGCTTGATTATTTTATGAACCCTATACTACCCATACTCCCTTGTTCACATCAATTCCCGCACCATACTCCACGCCTACTTCAAACACCCATACAAACCATACTTCATGGTTCCTCTTCTTCCTTATTAAGCCCGACAACTCTACCTATTCTCTTCCATGATTACACACCCCTCACGCAAACGAGAGAGAGAGAGAGAGAGAGAGCGGGGGGTTGTGGCGCAGCGACAAGGAAGGCCAATTGGCGGTTGTCGTCGGCCGTGGACAGCCCCGGTGGTGTTATGGCGGCAGGATAAGGTAAGAGCCAACTCTTTCCTCTGTTTTCTTTATTATGTCGAGTTTTGGGTGTCATTTCGTGGCTTAGGGAAGCGTTACTGGTGGTTGATAGCAAAGTCAGGGGGTAGGGTGGTAAGGGTCGACTAGGGTGGTGGTCATTGTTGAGGTGGTTTTAGGTGATGGTGGTGGTAGAGAAAGGAGGCGGCGATTGAGGGGTAGCATACGGGTTTAAATGCGTTTCAAAGCGAGTTAGATTGGTTGAGTTTGGGGTGGCGCCACCGTGGACTCGGGGGAGGTCGAACCGGCGGCGCCACGACACGGGGTACGATGCATGACGGCGAATAGGATAGTGGTTGTTTGGCAGGAGGTAGTGGTTGGTTGCGGTGGTGATAAAGGGAAAAACAGAGGGGTTTTGTGGGGTTGTCACCTGCGTCCGGTGATGTTGGTGACCGTGGTCAGACTCGCCGGCCTGAGTCGACCACGGTGGTGAGGTCCAGTGGGGTCCAGGCAGTTGGGGGGACCACGGTGGCAGTGGCGGCGGCCACTGCTGGTGGCTACTTCCGGTCGTGGGTAAGGGTAGTCGGGGTCGGGTTGAAATGAGGTACAAAGCGTGGCTTCAAGTTCGTAATTGAGTCGGGACGATAACCATTGTGATATTTTGTAAGCGTTTTAATATTAGTGCATAAGTCGGGTTTGTTATTTATAAAATAAAGGGTTAGTATTATTATTAGTGAACAAATTAATTGTCGTCACTAGATTACTTTTATTAATAATTAATTCGGGTTTCTCTTAATCGAATAATCCGTTTGATCTTTTAATTATCATATCGGTTATTTAATTTAATTCCCGAGATATTAAATTAATTAAAGATGGGTTTTGAGTCGGGATTGTTGAGCTGTTCAATGATTGATTTGGGTTTTTATTAAATCACACAATTCGTTTAATACTCTAATTATCATTTGGCTTAGTCCCGAGTTATTGGAAATAAAATAATAATTAATAATAAGTAATTAATTAAAGACGGGTTAATGGAAAAGTTACTATATCGGGAAGTTTCCATTTTAAGAAACTATACTTTAATAACTGTCTATTTTGGGAAGTTGAGTCAAATGCTAATCGGGTTATTTTAATTATCAGCCGGGCATAAGTTGGTGTCGGGATTGTATTTCGGGAAGACTCCTAATTGAGAGATCTCTATATTTAGTAGTTGGTAATTATAAATATTATAATTGTTTTAGGTGGCGGATTCGTGAAGGATCGATAATCAAATTCATTACTTTATTTCTGGACTGCTTAATTGGATTTGCTGGCACTTGAGGTAGGGAAATACACTTGTCCTATTATCGTCATTGTTGGATTGTGTTGACTTGATTCCTGGTTGTTGCTTTACGTTATCATTTATATTCGGAAAGGTGATTGACTGATTTGATCGTATTGAGTATGGTATCACAACATCGGGTAACTGGCATGATTTTACGATTCATCAGTTCATTGATTTATATATATTGTTTTGCATCAATTTATTTTGAACATTCATATGCATTGGAGTTGGAGGATGATCGTATTGAGTATGATATCATTGATTATTCAGGGTATGTGATACGGTGTGGAGATTATTCAGGGTATGTGATACGGTGTGGAGATTATTCAGGGTATGTGATACGGTGTGGAGATTATTCAGGGTATGTGATACGGTGTGGAGATTATTCAGGGTATGTGATACGGTGTGGAGATTATTCAGGGTATGTGATACGGTGTGGAGATTATTCAGGGTATGTGATACGGTGTGGAGATTATTCAGGGTCTGTGATATGGAGAGGTGGAGGATGTGACGAATTGGAAATGGAGTTATGTATTTTGTTGTTGTACTTATTTTGTTTTCCCTACTCAACCTCGTGGTTGACCCTGTGTATTCGTGAACACCTGTGATGATCCGTTTTATGGGGAGCAGTCTTGACAGGTTTAAGAGATAGGACGGGAGCTTGATGGGCGTGAGACATTGGATCAGACGACTTAGTGACTAGATCATCATCTAGAAGACTTTCACTTTTATTTATGTCAGTTCTTGTAATCGAGTTGAAAAGAGGTTTGTAATAATTAAGTTAAAATATTATATAATTGCCTTGGAGTTTAATTTGTTATTCACTACCTCGGGAAACCGAGATGGTAACAGTCCGTTTTATTAGAGAATGTCTTGACGAGGACTTCTTTTATAAACCGGGGTGTTACAAAGTGGTATCAGAGCATAGTGGATGGCGTTAAAAGTTAATTTAATTTTTCTCTAATATACTCGCATGAATATTTACAATAATTTTGTTTAAAAGTTTACACATGGATGGTGGTAATGATCGTGTTTAAATGTCCACCCATGTAGGGTGTCATCTGAGTTTTCAAGACTTTCATGTGAGTTGTGTGCCTAAAGTTATACTTATTACCTTCATTGCATTCAAATATTTCAATTGAACCTAAAACCTATAACATGATAATAAGCAGTGTTGTTAATTCTTAATGGATATGTTCATCATTATACCGTCATAAAATACTAAAGGGATCCTTGCAATTGTAGGAGCATGATATAAAGGAAATTGTTTGATATAATACGACATTTGAAATATCTATATTCTCGAGTCGTCACTAGCAATTATATTTTAATAAAGATTGTTCATGATAACTATGTTGGCAATATTATAATGGGATAACCCTTTAATGATTCATATGATATGCGCTGGTTTAAATGATAGTTGTTATAGTTAAGTTTAATTGAGTCGTGAATATAACTGAGTAAAGAAGTGCAACTAAAATCCTGATGATTGAGGTAATAGACGTTCATTAGTAAAGATAGGACTGAAATGAATAAGCTGAATCTGTAAGATTCTAATATATGAGTCCACACCTCAGCTTGTTTTGTTTAAAGGAATTGAATTAAGTCTATCTGATTTTGAGTTTGTAGTAAGCTGTAAATGGATTCTATGACGGCCCTGTTATAAGATTATGTTAAGAAAATTTAATCACCGTCCAGTATGAAAGTAAAAGTTTGAAAATGAAGCTAAATTTTGTCGTGTGAGTATAAATTCGGTAGGAGATTTCCAGCTAGTGTCTGGTTGAATGGTTTCATGATAGTTGCTAAGTCTGGAGTAATGAAATTAGAACGGAGTCACAAGTGGTGAGTCAAGTTAGTCATGTTGTTCGTTCACATAGCGAATTGGTGGGTTGTGGTTGGTTACGAATGTCGAAACGGGAAATGTGATTTGGTGATTTAAATGAGTTACGTGTTAACATGGTAAGTTGATATTAGCATGACAGGTAACGAATAATGGTAAAAAAAAAAAAAAAAAAAAAAAAAAAAAAAAAAAATTGGTGTCGTTAAATACATTAACCTTGTATGTCATGGTGTTGAGTGCAGTTAAACATATTTAATACCAATAACGAAATTTTATGCATGATAGTCTTGTATGTTAACTTCCCAATAACGAGGTTTACCCGCTTGTTTGACTCGACCAATATGTTTGTAGAATTTGTCAATCAAGGCGCATTCGTCATTTGTGAATAATTCCTAAACCCTTTGTTATAAGAATTGAAAATATTTCTGGGACGATAAGTACTGCGAAACTGGTTGTCTTCATTTGTTATCGGTGATTCTGTGTCTTGACCTGAATTTGTACAATTGTGTAAAGGAAAGTTGGATTGGACCTATTAGGTTATAAATTTTAATAAGATCGATTTACCAAAGTGTTGACCCTAATTCTTTCCTTATGGTGATTGATCCCCTATATTCTAAGGTATGAAATTACAATGATTGGTGAGGTGAATAATTACTAATGATTTTTTTTTTACTGGTAACGGTAGCATCCTTGAAAGAGTTGTATATCGATTGTCTTTGGTAAGAACCAGTTATCTGGAACGTGAGTTGAGAACCTTTTATTCTTTTTAAGTTGTTAGCAGTAGTTTGAGACCGTTGTTATAATAATGAAGGTTACGAGGACGTAACCATGTTTCTAGTTGGGGAGGATTGTAAAATCTTGATGCTTAATTTGCACTTGTTTGTAGGTTATAGTTGACCAAGTTGACGTTTAGTTGTAGGGTACGTATGCAAATGAGTTCTATATGTTTTGTTACTACTTCTGTTAGTTAATTGATGTGTAAAAGGAGAGTTTGATTAAACTGCTGGTAATGAGTTATGAGTGGCCTATGAGCCGAGTGATGATTACGGGAGATATGTTTGCGGTCCAGTGCGACCATGGTTAATGAGTTTATGTCGAGTTTGAGATCGGAATTGAGATGAAAAGATGATGGTGTTCTCAGATGAGGATTTAATTGTTATACAGTTGTGTTCGCCGGTAGTTATTAGTCGTAGTTAATTGGGTTAAGTAAAGAAGAGCTAAAACTTCGGGACGAAGTTTATTTTTAGGAGGGCAGAATGTAACATTTCGTTTTTGTTATGTTTAATTGATGTGTCAAAAGTGTGAGTTAACCGTGTTAGAAATGCGTGACGTTTGTAAGTACGATATACAATACCATTTTGAGGTTTGAGTATGGGAGCGAACTTCGGGACGAAGTTCATTTTAAGGGGGGAAGACTGTAATACCCCGTATTTTTATATAATAAAATTAATTAAACGGATATTATTTTATATTAATTATTATACATTTATATTACTAGTTATGTCGGGTTAATTGTTAGTCGAGAATTATGTTAAGTTATCGAGCTAAGTTAATTAAGACGGGTTTATAAGGATTCGAAAGGTAAACTAAATAATTAAACATCGGACCCAAAATAATTATGGGAAACCGTATTAGGGTGGTGTTTCGTGCCCATGAGACAAACAAAAGGCATGCTTGATTATTTTATGAACCCTATACTACCCATACTCCCTTGTTCACATCAATTCCCGCACCATACTCCACGCCTACTTCAAACACCCATACAAACCATACTTCATGGTTCCTCTTCTTCCTTATTAAGCCCGACAACTCTACCTATTCTCTTCCATGATTACACACCCCTCACGCAAACGAGAGAGAGAGAGAGAGAGAGAGCAGGGGTTGTGACGGCGCAGCAAGGAAGGCCAATTGGCGGTTGTCGTCGGCCGTGGACAGCCCTGGTGGCTGTTATGGCGGCAGGATAAGGTAAGAGCCAACTCTTTCCTCTGTTTTCTTTATTATGTCGAGTTTTGGGTGTCATTTCGTGGCTTAGGGAAGCGTTACTGGTGGTTGATAGCAAAGTCAGGGGGTAGGGTGGTAAGGGTCGACTAGGGTGGTGGCTGTTGAGGTGGTTTTAGGTGATGGTGGTGGTAGAGAAAGGAGGCAGCGATTGAGGGGGTAGCATACGGGTTTAAATGCAGTTTCAGGCGAGTTAGATTGGTTGAGTTTGGGGTGGCGCCACCGTGGACTCGGGGGAGGTCGAACCGGCGGCGCCACGACACCTGGGTACGATGCATGACGGCGAATAGGATAGTGGTTGTTTGGCAGGAGGTAGTGGTTGGTTGCGGTGGTGATAAAGGGAAAAACAGAGGGGTTTTGTGGGGTTGTCACCTGCGTCCGGTGATGTTGGTGACCGTGGTCAGACTCGCCGGCCTGAGTCGACCACGGTGGTGAGGTCCAGTGGGGTCCAGGCAGTTGGGGGGACCACGGTGGCAGTGGCGGCGGCCACTGCTGGTGGCTACTTCCGGTCGTGGGTAAGGGTAGTCGGGGTCGGGTTGAAATGAGGTACAAAGCGTGGCTTCAAGTTCGTAATTGAGTCGGGACGATAACCATTGTGATATTTTGTAAGCGTTTTAATATTAGTGCATAAGTCGGGTTTGTTATTTATAAAATAAAGGGTTAGTATTATTATTAGTGAACAAATTAATTGTCGTCACTAGATTACTTTTATTAATAATTAATTCGGGTTTCTCTTAATCGAATAATCCGTTTGATCTTTTAATTATCATATCGGTTATTTAATTTAATTCCCGAGATATTAAATTAATTAAAGATGGGTTTTGAGTCGGGATTGTTGAGCTGTTCAATGATTGATTTGGGTTTTTATTAAATCACACAATTCGTTTAATACTCTAATTATCATTTGGCTTAGTCCCGAGTTATTGGAAATAAAATAATAATTAATAATAAGTAATTAATTAAAGACGGGTTAATGGAAAAGTTACTATATCGGGAAGTTTCCATTTTAAGAAACTATACTTTAATAACTGTCTATTTTGGGAAGTTGAGTCAAATGCTAATCGGGTTATTTTAATTATCAGCCGGGCATAAGTTGGTGTCGGGATTGTATTTCGGGAAGACTCCTAATTGAGAGATCTCTATATTTAGTAGTTGGTAATTATAAATATTATAATTGTTTTAGGTGGCGGATTCGTGAAGGATCGATAATCAAATTCATTACTTTATTTTCGGATCGCTTAATTGGATTTTTGGCACTTGAGGTAGGGAAATACACTTGTCCTATTATCGTCATTGTTGGATTGTGTTGACTTGATTCCTGGTTGTTGCTTTACGTTATCATTTATATTCGGAAAGGTGATTGATTGATTTGATCGTATTGAGTATGATATCACAACATCGGTAATCGGCATGATTTTACGATTCATCGAGTTCATTGATTTATATATATTGTTTTGCATCAATTTATTTTGAACATTCATATGCATTGGAGTTGGAGGATGATCGTATTGAGTATGATATCATTGATTATTCGGGGGTATGTGATACGGTGTGGAGATTATTCAGGGTATGTGATACGGTGTGGAGATTATTCAGGGTATGTGATACGGTGTGGAGATTATTCGGGGGGGTATGTGATACGGTGTGGAGATTATTCGGGGTATGTGATACGGTGTGGAGATTATTCGGGGTATGTGATACGGTGTGGAGATTATTCGGGGTATGTGATACGGTGTGGAGATTATTCGGAGTGTGATATGGAGAGGTGGAGGATGTGACGAATTGGAAATGGAGTTATGTATTTTGTTGTTGTACTTATTTTGTTTTCCCTACTCAACCTCGTGGTTGACCCTGTGTATTCGTGAACACCTGTGATGATCCGTTTTATGGGGAGCAGTCTTGACAGGTTTAAGAGATAGGACGGGAGCTTGATGGGCGTGAGACATTGGATCAGACGACTTAGTGACTAGATCATCATCTAGAAGACTTTCACTTTTATTTATGTCAGTTCTTGTAATCGAGTTGAAAAGAGGTTTGTAATAATTAAGTTAAAATATTATATAATTGCCTTGGAGTTTAATTTGTTATTCACTACCTCGGGAAACCGAGATGGTAACAGTCCGTTTTATTAGAGAATGTCTTGACGAGGACTTCTTTTATAAACCGGGGTGTTACAATTTCGTGGGCTAATCATGAGTAATTCGACGAACTAAGGGGGCGTTTGGTACGGGAAAGGGTAAGAGAATGAAATCAAGAAAGGGTATGAGAGGGAAATGAATGGGATCACCCATATTATACTTGGGTGTTTGGTTGACAATTAGAGGAAAAGGGAATTAAAAGCCAACATCCACCACCTCCACCACAATTACCCACCACCTGCCACCATTATCTACACCGACACCATCACAAATAGCGGCGCCGACGATCTTCCTCACGGTACCCCACGGCGAACCTAATCACCGCGCCTCACGCCCTCAACAAACACCACAATCCCGACCCTAAACACCTTATTCATTCTAAAAAATACACCACAACCCTTCGAAAACCCCTCCCCCACCCCTTAAAACACCAGATCTGGTGTGGCCGGCGTCGGGCGGTTGCAGTGGTGTGGCCGAGGAAGGTGTTGGTGGTGGTTGGTGGGGTGGGAGAGTTACTGAAGTTGTTGGTGTGGTGTTTAGTGGTTGAGGATATGAGGTAGCGTGGACAGGCGGCGTCGTTGGTGGTGGTTGTGTCGGCGTCCCTGGTGGTGGTTGTGTCGGTGTGGTGGGTGTAGGGTGTAGGTGGCAGTGGTTGACGGTGTGAGAGGGTGTGGTGGGTGTTGGTGGGAGTGGTGGAAATAGGGAATAGGAGGAAGAAGGGATTATGGGGTTATGGGCTTACCCAAGGGGGGGAGGGGTAAGGATGAGAATGGTTTTGGGGGTAAGGGGGGGTATGGGTTACCCTTTCTTTGTGTCAAACAAACAACAACAAAAGGAATCAGCCATTTTTATTCTCTTTCCCTTTCCTTATTCCCCCCAACCAAACGCCCCCTAATAAGTAAATGAGTGGGTTACCGAGTAATTGGAATGATAAATTGACGATTTAATATGTCATTTAAGAAACTAAGTTAGCAAAGACAACAAATAAGGTCATGAAATAGACTAATGTATAGAGTTTAGGGGTACACCATAGAATATAAAAAAAAGGAGGGGTACAATGTAGAAAACCAAAAATCACAAGGGCACACCGTAAAATATCCCTAAAAGGTGTTGAAGTCAGCCCATGAATTCTAATTTTAATAACATGCTCTTATTATATATCGATGTTTTTTTTTTCAAAAATAGAAACAGAAGGGAGGGAGCAAAACCCGGAGTATACGGAGTACTATTTAACAACGAACTGATATTTGTAACCTTTAACACCTAGTCACTTATATTACGGCGGAAAGAATTTTATAGCATGTCTCGAACTACCAATAATTTAATTTAAAATTGGGGAATAAACAGGATCGGTGGGGCAAATGATGAGTGCATATCATCGCCTTCGTAAAATTGCCGTATTTCGTGACTCTTGACGTCAAAGACACCCGTATAATGTCCACCTGGCTTTGTTACTGATAGCCAACACATATCTAAATCATCAGTGAAATATATGCAATTAGGTTGCAACCCGTTGGTATGTGTTACAGAAACACACATGGAAGAATTACCACCTACTACCAATGCCACTTCCCCTAAATCTTCAATTTTCTCCCAACTTTTGTCTTCAGTTTTAAATCTATACACCTTAAAATCATTTGTCCTCCAAAAATAATCAACATTGTAAACAATATCATCATCAATTAACACTTGTCTGTTGAATCTTGACACCGCGAGAAGATCACTACCTGATTGTACCAAATATGTTAGGATTGCAGTCCATCCATTAACCTTCAGGAAAAATTTATGGCCACACTGTGAATAATTTGCTGGTTTTATATGCTCAAGAGCGTTGAATTCCTTGACATCCCAAGATACAATTGAACCGTCTTCATATAAACCAAATACTTTATCCTCCATTCCCACAACATCAAGAATGTGAACTGTTAATTAAACAATTGAACATTGAAGTTATGGTCAATCATTGCAACCCAGCCATAAGGTGAACCCCAACACCTTGCTCCAAAAGTCTCAGGGAGGTTGAAATTGTAACACTTGTTATTACTAAGATTATAAATCTTGCGAACACAATCGGGATTATCACTAGTGTTTTCCGCAAGTAAAAGCCACGGTACTTCTGATTTAGCGCTCCACTGGTGCCTAATTGAGGATGAAGCACGATTCCACCGACGACATACAACAGAAAACTTAATAAAATCATCCAAAGTTTCCAACTTTAACGCAATGACACCAAGAAGATCGAGAGGTAAGGTAGACCAAATGGCGGCCATCTAATAGCAGAAATATTAATGCAAATATTAGATTCAAATATCACAAAAAGAATATAAACAGAAGAGAAATATAAAGAAAGGGAAACTAATTTAACAAACACAACTCCTCAACATAATTAATTAATCAGAAATAGTAAACCTTGGTGTCGAAGAAAGAGCAGTACTAATAATCTGAGAAATCGAGTTGGGGTGTAAGTCGAACTTACTTTCCTTGATCTATTTAATTGTGGTCCAAATTTTTTTAGGTGAAACTTGAAAGTGTAAGTCAGATTTACTTTCCTTAATCTAGGAATTCGTAATATAATTTTTTCATGGAATGCCGTTTTAGGTAAGAAGTTTATAAAACAATTTTACATCACTAACTTTCACCTAAAAGGAGTCTTATTTGTAGAGATCATTTGAAATAAATCCGATTATAATATCTGAATTGATAACCGATTGGACACCTGATATGAGTAATTTTAATAGTATACGAATCAATGAGTATTACATAGGGACCTCAATCTTTATCGATAGGACACAGCCTCATAAGCGTTGCTGCTATTGTTCTTGAACTTTATTTTACGATGTACTGTATGAGACAACATCGAATTAAACCGCCATTTTTCTTCTTATGTGTAGAGGACCGTCTGGAATGAGAATTTGTGATAACAAAAGGGAGTATAATAAAAGACACATAGAGGGCACAAATAAATGGTATATCAATAAAATCGTAAGAAACCGTCTTTCCTAAGTTAAAATTTTCCTTAGCGTGTCTGTTTTTAGAAAATTATGTATTTTAATTATGAGGGTTTTTCTAACATGTGCCCTTAGGGCACATGATAATAATCTAAGTAAAGAAAGTTTTTCAACATTATATAACTAATTATGGTAAATATGAGTTTAAACTCTAATTTGTCATGAAATATTCTCAACAAACTTTCCTTACTTGGCTTATTATCATGTTAGAAAAACCCTTTAATTATTTGAAGTAATATTTTCAAGTGGTTGTTGTACTAAGGAAAGCCTTTCCTTAAAGCCACCTTTTAATTTTAGGTAATATACTCGTATATAACCAAGGTTAGTTCTTAGATCTTCCTTCATCTTCTCTCCTTTCTCTTTTATTTACTTATTCAAGTTATAATCTTGAATCTTGATCCTTATATGATCATATTTGTCCTTTTAAAATTCCATGTTTAACTTATTTCAATATTTTTTGTTCTAGTAAATGGCTGCAGATTGGTCTATGTTGCCTCTTGACGTTGTTGGCGTCATTGCATTAAAGTTACAAACTTTCGAAGATTTTATTAAGTTTTCTGTTGCATGTCGTTGGTGGAATCGTGCTTCGTCTTCAGTAAAGCATCAATGGAAGGCTAAACCAGTTGTACCATGGCTTTTACTTGCTGAAAACACTAAAGATAATCCCGATTGTGTTCGCAAGATATTTAATCTTTCTAATAACAAGCGTTACAACTTGTATCTCCCGGAAACTTTTGGAGCAAGGTGTTGGGGTTCGCCATACGGTTGGATTGCAATGATTGACCGTAACTACGATGTTATATTGTTGAATCCAATCACTAAGGCTCAATTTCACTTCCCTTGTTTAAAACCCTTAGATTGTGGTACACCACCTACGAGTGGTGAAAGTTACGAGAGTTGGTTTTTGCGTTGTTTCGCAAACAGGCTTATTGTGCTTAAAGTTCCTCAAAATAATAATTACGAGTTTGTTGTTCTAGTAGTTTACGAGTATTACCAGGGCCTAGCTTTTGCTAGACAAGGCGATCAACAGTGGACACCCATATTCGTCAAATCTGAAGTTAAGATGGTTGATCTTGTAGCGATAGAGGATAAAGTATTTGCGCTATATGAAGATGGATCAATTGTATCTTGGAATGTCGACGAATTCAACGCTCTGCAGCTTATAAAACCAGCAGATTACTCGCTGCATGTCAATTTAGTTTTCGTGAAGTTGAACAAAAGTATAAATCAAATATACATGGCACAATCAGGTAATGAGCTCCTCCTGGTGTTAAGATACAAGGATGGAGTAGGGAATGCAGATAATACTGATTTCGATCACGACATTGTTTATCGAACAATTGGTTTTGAGGTGTACAAACTTAAACCTAAAGACAAAATTTGGGAGATAACTAAAGATTTGGGGGAAGTGGCATTGGTTGTAGGCGGTAACTCTTCCATGTGCGTTGCTACCGGACATGCCGAAGGCTTGCAACGTAATTGTATTTATTTCACAGATGATGATTATGTGTATTGGAGGTTGGTAAGAGAGAAGGGTGGACATGATACGGGTTTCTATGACATCAAGACTGACGTCCTGCAATTTTACGAAGGTGATGATATGCGCTCCTCATTTTCCCCACCAACCTTCTTTATTCCCCAACTTTAAATTATCGTAGTTCGAATGCATACCATTAATTGTAGCTACATTTTAAAATTTATTCGATTGCATACCATTAATTGTAGCTACTTTTTATAAGTAACTTACTTTTAGACCTCTTGAAATAAATTCTGAACTTGAAAAATCAAACGAAAGTATTGAATTAATGAATCAAACACTTGATGATATGAGTAGGCTAAATAGTACTTGGAGCTCAATTCAATCTGAATGGAACCAAAATAAAAGCGAATTCAATATATCCGAATGATAGACAAAAAGGAGTCTCATAACAAAGAAAATAGACTAGAAGTCATCGCTAACTCTCAAACTACGACTTCATTTCATGTAAGAAATCGCATGATAAAACATAATCTTTGTTGACAAAATATTTCTTTTGATTTTCTTAATTACTTTGGTTTCAAAGCGTACTAACTAAAAAAACTCGTAAAACATTTTAAAATTGGGGAATAAACAGGGTAGGTGGGGAAAATATTGAGCGGGTATCATCACCTTCGTAGAATGGCCATATGTCGCCACTCTCGAAGTCAAAGACACATGTATCATGTCCACCAGGCTCTCTTACTGATCCCAAAAAAAATGATAATCATAGTGAAATATATGCAATTACGTTGCAATCCATTGGTATGTGCTACAGAAAAACAATAATATTTGGGTACTTTTATGTAGAGTAACTAAGGTGATACTGAACCGAGAAAAAGGATTACGCATTTGAGGTAGTATCTCAGACCTTGTAGTTTTTGAGCATATACACATTTTTTCTGAGCACATTACCATTTATAAATATAGCTTTTGAGCAATATTATATTTTTTTAGTGTAATGTTTTAGTAAATGTGATCAATATTAGATGTGAAACCCTTCACTTTATTCATTCAATATCTCAACCATATATACAAGTCTCGTTGCTATTGTTAGCTAATGCAATCCCATAAATCAAGGGATATTCTATCCTAAGTTAGGTAGAGTATACTACAAATAAGGAAGGCTGACCATACAAAATATATACGAGAATATTTAAAATTCTATTACACCCCCATAGTCGAAGCGGGAGGAGGACGTATGCTGAGACTAGAATGAAAATCATCGAACATTACTTTCGGCAATCCTTTGGTGAACACGTCCGCATATTGGTAGCGAGAGGGCACATGACGGATGTGGACTTGACCGAGAGCCACTTTCTCTCGTACAAAATGTATATCGAGTTCGATGTGTTTGGTACGTTGGTGATTGACGGGATTCCCGGCTAGGTAAATTGCGGAAATATTGTCACAATAAAAAATAGTGGCTTTGTTGACCGGTTTGCAGAGTTCAAGAAGGAGATTGCGTAGCCAACAAGATTCGGCCACGACATTAGCGACACCTCGATATTCGGCCTCGGCGCTGGAACGTGAAATAGTAGGTTGACGTTTGGAGGACCAAGATATAAGGTTGTCACCGAGATAGACACAATAACCGGACGTGGACCGACGAGTATTCGGGCAGCCACCCCAATCTGCGTCACTATATGCGGTTAAGGTGGTAACATTAGATTTAGTTAAATGTAGACCAAAACGTGACGTACCACGCAAATATCGGATAATCCGTTTAAGAGCACCATAATGAGCTTCTCGAGGATCATGCATATAGAGACATATTTGCTGAACGGCATAGGAAATATCGGGGCGGGTGAAGGTAAGGTACTGGAGAGCTCCGGCCAGGCTCCGGTACATAGTCGGGTCGGAAACGGGGGCACCTGCATTCGCACCAAGTTTAGACTTTGTGTCAACCGGGGTTTGAGCGGGTTTACACTTAGTCATATTAGCACGGGCAATAATGTCTTCAGCATATTATGTTGGTGAAGAAATAGACCCTTGGAGTGTCGAATAGCATAGATTCCCAAAAAATAATTAAGCGGTCCGAGATCAGTCATAGCGAATTCGGAGTGAAGCTGAGCCATAATCGTCTTTTGGAGCGAACTGGTGGATGTAGCAAGAATAATATCGGCGACATATAATAAAATGTATGTTGTGCCATCATCACCACTATAAATAAATAACGAATTATCGCACTTACTATGACGGAATCCGACAGTGGAGACATAATGTGCCAACCGCTGGTACGAAGCTCTTGGGGCCTGTTTGAGACCGTATAAGGACTTTTTCAGAAGGCAAACAAAGTCAGGTTTATTACGGTCGCGAAACCTTGGTGGTTGGTGCATATAAACTGTCTCCGTTAGTTGACCATGAAGGAAGGCATTTTTGACATCTAGTTGACGGATGTGCCAATGTTCACTGACCGCAAGACTGAGTACGGTCCGTATAGTAGCTGGTTTTACCACGGGACTGAAAGTCTCATCACAATCGACACCTACCTGTTGGGACCTGCCATTCACAACAAGGCGAGCTTTATAGCGCTCCAAATCACCATTAACTTTAAATTTATGCTTAAACAACCATAAACAACGCGTAATATTGACATCGGGAGATCGAGGCACAAGTACCCAAGTCTTATTCTTAATGAGTGCGTCAAATTTGCCGTGCATGGCACGATTCCAATTAGGGTTACTAAGTGCGGTTTTGGGGCATCGTTGTAGGGAGATGCGGTTGGTTGAGTTGTGGCGCATAAATCAAATATCGGTTTTGGTTTAAAAATGCCATGTTTAGCTCGGGTTGCCATTTGAGGGGACGGGTTGGGATGTGGTTGTCCAGGGTCCGGTTGTGAGTGGGGTTGGGCCGTAGGTGAGCAATGGACCGAGGGAGGGGTCTGGGTCGTAGGAGGGGACTGGGTCGTAGGTTGGGATTGGGCCGAGGGGGGAGTCTGGTCCGCAGGGGGAGTAAAAGGAGCTGATGATGGGGACTGGGCCGTGGGGGAGGTGGGCTCAGTGTGTGGTTCATCAGTTTGGGCTAGGGGAGTGTGGTAAAGCTGATGGGTCAAAACAGGAGATGGGCCAGAGTCTAGAAAATCATAGGAAGTTGGAAGAGCCTGGTTATTGTCGGCGAAGGGAAATATCGTTTCGTCGAAGGTAACATGACGGGCTATTATAACTTTCCGAGTCTTAGGGTCAAAACACTTGTAACCGCGGTGGGAAGACGGGTAGCCGATAAAAATACACGGTATAGCACGGGGAGCAAGTTTATGCGTGGTGGAGGAGGGGATGTGAGGGTAACATCGACAACCGAAAGTGAGAAGATGACCATAAGACGGTATCCGATTGTATAGACTCAAGGTAGGGGAGTTGTTTCGATTAGCTTTACTTGGAAGAATATTGTGAAGGTACGTAGCTACGGCAAGGGCGTGATGCCACATAGATAGGGGCATGTTAACATGAAGGAGCAAAGTGCGGACTATATTATTTATGGTTCGGATTTTGCGCTCGGCCTTATCGTTTTGTGGAGAGGTATGAGGACACGAAAATCGGAATAGCATTCCTTTGTCAGCGAACAATTTATGTAATGGGGAATTATCGAACTCACGACCGTTATCACATTACAGTGTTTTAATTTGACGATTGAATTGGGTATGGAAAATTATAAAAAGTAGTGAAAATAGAATAGACGTCAGATTTATTTTTGAGGGGAAAAGTCCACAAGAAATTAGTATGATCGTCTAAAAACAAAATGTAATAACGATGACCCATAGTGCTTAGAATGGGTGAGGTCCATAAATCTGTATGCAAAATATCAAATGGGCACATAGAGTTCGAAAAAGATGCATAAAACGGAAGTTTAATGTGCTTCCCTAATTGACAAGAATGACAAACCGATAAACGTTTAATTGGATGACATGAAATGTCCTTATTTGAGCATAAAGAATTAAAAATTTCCGTGCTGGGGTGGCCTAGACGAGAGTGCCACGCGGAGGAGGGGAGGGCAAGGAAAGCGTGAGGTACGGTATCAGTGGCTTGGTCGGATTTTTGGAGAGGGTAGAGATCAGCCGTGCTATTGCTTCTCAAAATCGGCGTCCCCGTCTTGAGATCCTTCACAGTAAAACCAACAGGGTCAAATTCAACAGAAACTTTATTGCCGGTTGTGAATTTACGAACAGAAATCAAGTTTTTAATTATATGGGAAACATGAAGGACATTTTTTAGACTAAGTGAGGCTTTAGGCGTTGGGATGGTTGTAGCACCGTGACCAACAATGGGGATCTGACTACCATTTCCCACTAAAATATGACGTTTATCACGCAAAAGAGAATAGGACGAGAGCGTACAGTTATGCGAGGTCATGTGAGACGACGCCCTTGTGTCCATATAGTAGTTGTCGTTTGGCTGTTGAAGCGACAATGTCTGCATAGCGGCTGCAATGTCAGTGGGTACAAACGCCTCCGGAGTCGACCCGTAGGGAGAGGCCTGCGCAACAAAAGCATGTTGAGACCGAGGTCCGAGTATCCCCTGAGCCTGAGAAGATGGTGGCGGACCGTACCGAACCGTAGGGTAAGGATAGGGCGGAGCCGCCCACCCCTACTGCTGCTGCGGCCACGCCGGATAGGGGACTCACGTCCATGTCCCTTGCGATCCCCGCTGCTGCTGCTTTCCACGATACCCACCGGACTTCTGATCGGATTTCGAATCACCGTCGTTTTGCTTGCCTTTACCACGGTTGTTCCGTCCACCTTTTTTCCGATTCGAATTTTGAACACCCCGTTGATTAGACGATGGCGCTTGAGAATCAGAGGACTCATCAGATTTCGTCTGGGATGCGTACAGAACCGAGTCAGCGGTTTCGGTTGAGGTTTTGGCCCGACGGCTCTCTTCGAGGGTAAGCGTGGACCGTGCCGTATAGAAGGGCGACAGAGGGTCGCGTTGTTGAATGATGGAGGCGACGTTGTCGTACCCGGCAGAAACATGGGTAACGAGTTGAAGAACCAGGCGAGTCTCGGAAACAGGGGCTCCGACGTTCGCCAATTGATCGGCCACCATCTTTAAGGCTTGACAATAAGATGAGACATTTGGATAATTATCCATATGTATATTAGTGAACTGTTGCTCCAACATGACGGCTCTAGAATGCTTATTGTCGTTAAAGATGTCCTTAAGACGATCCCAGGTCTTCTTGGCGGAAGCACCGGGTTCAAGGATAGTATGGAGGAGATCAAGCGAGATCGTACTATAAATCCATTGTTTAACAATGGCGTCGAGACGACCCTATTCGGCCGTTTCAGCGGTGACAGAGTCCTTTGGGAGTTCAATATGGTCGATGACATTGAAAGCCCGGGCCGTATTGAGGAAGAGTTCGGCCTATGACGCATAAAGGACATTCTCGTTCTCGAGCGTAATTTGTACGAAGTTCTTGATGTTGGAGACTGAGTAAGCAGGATGAAACGATTTTTTATTATTAGTCATGGTGAAGCGTGTGAGTTAAGATCAGAGAGAGAGAAGAAAAGGAAGAAGAAGAAGAGAAATAGGGCGGAAGCGTAGGATCAAAAGGTTACTGATACCATATTAGATGTGAAACCCTTGACTTTATTCATTCAATATCTCAACCATATATACAATTCTCGTTGCTATTGTTAGCTAATGCAATCCCATAAATCAAGGGATATTCTATCCTAAGTTAGGTAGAGTATACTACAAATAAGGAAGGCTGACTATACAAAATATATACGAGAATATTGCATATTTTATTACTCAAAAACTTTATACTAAAGCAGAACTCAAAAACTTTAAAATAAAACTCGGAAAATAAACAATAAGAGGTACTCCCTCAGATGTATAGTTTATGAACTGATAATGAACCTTAGAATATTGTATGGGTTGATTTTGATTATAATGGAATCTTAACTTTTCCAAAAAAAAAAAATCCTATTTACTAAATGAATAGGTGAGCTCACATATTTTCCCTCCAAAAAAACATATTTTTTAAATGAGAAAAGTAGTGATCATCTAAATGAATAGATGTGCAATAACTAAATAAGTAAGTTAATAATTATAATGTTTTTCATTAAAATTATTAATTTCAGCAAATTATATAATTCTCATTAAACACTAAACTCTAATTTTTTAAGTAAAATATAAATAACATAAATTTATAAATTCCTAATCTTTTATTATTGATATTATTTGAGATCCATACAGGTCATGCTAAGTATAAACAAAACTATAAATCGTTTTTATTACATTCATAACAACAAAAATTTGAGATTATTTATAAACTGGAATCATTAAGTTGCTATTATAAAAAAATAATTTTTTTAAAGAAATACATTTCCAGCATTTACTCAATTCTCTTAAATTAATTTTCAAATTAATTTTCAATTTTAATATTTTTTTCCTCAAACAAAATACAATAACGAGAAAATTAAACAACTAATTGGATACCACTAGTATTTATAATGTTTTTCATTAAAAGTATTATTTTCATCAAATTATATAATTCTCATTAAACACTAAAATATAATTTTTTAAGTAAAATATAAATAACATAAAATTATAAATTGCTAAATCTTTTATTATTGATATTATTTGAGATCCATACAGGTCATACTAAGTATAAACAAAACTATAAATCGTTTTTATTACATTCATAACAAAAAAAATTGAGATTATTTATAAACTAGAATCATTAAGTTTCTATTATAAAAAAAAATATTTTTTTTTAAAGAAATACATTTCCAGCATTTACTCAATTCTCTTAAATTAATTTTTCAAATTAATTTTCAGTTTTAAATTTTTTTTCCTCAAACAAAATAAAATAACGAGAAAATTAAACAACTAATTGAATACCACTATTATTTATATATCTTATTAAAAATAAAAAATTATATATACCGTGCATTTATTGCACGGGTTCTAAACTAGTTTACTACTATATCACAAAAATCAACTAATACTGCTAAAAATAGTAAGGTTAAAGATGACCACCCATTTGAGAATTTTTCCTATGTTAAAAAAACTTAGTTCTACATTTCAAGTTGGACGGACTCTATAACTTCAGAATCAAGTGATGATTTGAAAATTTTAGATTTCAATGTTAAAGCTCTAAGGGGGCGTTTAGTTTGATCTTCACGCCATTAGAGAGGGAATCACGTATACTAGCTCTCATTGTGGGTTGTTTGATTTTTGTTCAGATTGCTTGAACGTGGTGCGATTGGTTTTAGGGAATGCGCTACCTTGTTGCTTTCTAGCTAAACATTATATTACTTGATTACAGGGAACTATTAAGGGCCTTACCATTTTTGACGATAACTTACGAGAACAGGTCCGCCAATGCAGTTGTTAACTCCATGGCAAAATTCTGGATGAAAGACAATTCTATTCTTATGGGTGGTTTTAGGGCGAGCTTAGCCCTTCCTTTTGTAACCGTTTTACGTAATATTGACTCTCAGGAGGCTTATAGCCCCTTTATCCCCTAACAACCCCCCACCCCACCCCACCTCAATGTATTATACAACTGGTTGTATATACAACTTATTCTATGTAATTGAGCGTTGTTACAAAGTTGTCGGGCTATGGTACAAAATTATTGAGCTTAACAGAGTAATTATTAAGCCTAATAACTTTGTAAAATAGCTCAATAACTTGTAAAATAGCTCAATAACTTTGTCACAGAGCTCAATAACTTTGAGACAGTTGTATTATGCTATTATACAACTGGTTGTAGGATAGTATTTGACTGCGTTAGATCAGAGGCATGAATATAATGAGGATCATCAACACCATTGTCGTTGACTGCGTTTTCTATTTCTGGCATTCTTGATTTGTATTTAAGTTTCAAGAAAATGAAAAGATGAATATATGAGTAAATTTAATATGAAGATGTGAAGAAGAAAGTTATGAAGGTATATGCAGATATGAATGAAAATTATGAAGATATGAATGAAGAATATGAAGAAGAAAAAAAATGCAGAAGCTAAAGGAAAACAGAAATAGGATCAAGTTGATAATCCTGCTCTGATACCATGAAGAAGTTTGAACAAACTCATGGTGAAAAGACTAAGCTAAACAAAGAAGAAATAATGTTGTAGAGATGTTTGAGAGAAGAATCAGTAATCGTGAGAATTGTATTTGATATTATGATTTTGTAACTACAATGATTGTATAAGCTTCCCTTATATACGAAAGACTATAAACAACTTTCCTAGTAATTAGGAAGCAGCTCAACTAACTTAGCAATTTATAACTAACTTTCCTATTTACAATATTTCTTATATTCTAACACACATAGGTTATGTAAAACTAATACTCCCTCCTATTCTCCATATTCTTCCCCTTTATTGGGGGCACACGAATTAAGGAGGGGAATAAAGTATGAATTGTGAGTTGGGTGGGGTTTGGTGATAGGAGAGAGAATGAATAAAATAAGGAATTGTGAGTTGGGTGGGGTTTGGTGATAGGAGAGAGAAATGAATAATTAAGAATTAAATAAGGAATTGTGAGTTGGCTGGGGTTTGGTGATAGGAGAGAGGAATGAATAAAATAAGATTAAAAGTTTCCAAAAAAGGAAAGGGAAAGAAAACCTGAATAATCCGTTTTAGGAAATAGGGAAGAAAATGGAGAATAGGAGGGAGTAGGTTTTATAGGTTTTACGAGAGACCGTTTTCCACTAATTTAGTAGGAGACATAATAGGGAAAAAAGAAATTAAATGGGTCCCTCACCTCATTATGTAAGAGGTTTCTCAATAACGCTATTGAGAGACCGTCTCTCTGGAGTTTTTGTGATGTAAAAATACTACTAACTAGTACTCCCTCCCATCCACTCTTTTCTTCCCTATTTCCTAAAACGGATTATTCAGGTTTTTTTCCCCTTTCCTTTTTGAGAATGTTTTTATTAATATTATACTCCTATCTTTCTCCACTCATCAAACTCCACTATATCATTTATTAATATTTAATTCTAATTATTCCTACCTCTCTCCAATAACCAAACATCACTCATCTCCTTTATTAATATTAATCATAATTATTCATACCTCTCTCCAATTATCAAACCACATTCATATCTTTATCAATATTATACTCTCCTCTCCTTAATCTCCATGCCCACTTCAAATGGGAAGAAAAAAGTGGATAGGAGGGAGTATAATGTTATGATAAAATATATACAATGAAAAGTTGTGATTTTGTTAACTGACTACCATATTACCGAACCCATCTTCTTCAACTATATGGGGATCCTAACGAATAAGATAAAATGCATGGCCAGTGGGCATAGACATGGAAAAATTGAGAGCTCAAAATTTATATTTGTAGCATCTTTATCTGATTTATTAAAGCAACTGGTTAAAATACAACTGGTTGTGTAGGATCCGAGATTTAAAACAAATTTTATGAGTTTCGTTAAAAAAATATGGGTTTTATTGTAAAGTTTATGAGTTTATCCACTTAAACATAAAAGGGAAAAAAAATGGAAAACTCGAAACGAAAAAAACACCTATAAACTCATATAAATGTATCTTGGTTGTATAATACACTATTATACAACTGAATGTATAATCTTATTTGTAAAATTGAATATCCCGAAAAGAAAAATATATGGAATTCAATTAAATATCCGAAATTTCAACAATATGATGTTTAAACATCATATTCCTTATTCATATTTAATATTGCATAACAACATCAACAAAAATTTATAACATATTATGATTTTATTTTTAAATTGATTTTAAATATACATTTTTCAGTAATTAATGTGATTTACGGGTTGATCCAAACTTGAACTTTAAGTTAGTAGGTTGTTTTTAGGTTCGATTAAACTCGAGTCATTGATAAAGATTTACGGGTATAGAACCCATATAAAACGGGAAGGTTCTTTTGTAATCGTTTTGTAGCAGGTCTACACACCTGTAACAGGTTAAATATGTATATTCACGAGTTCATGTTTCTATTCAAATTTTTTTGAATAGAAAATATGCACCCTTTAACCTTTGTCCCTTTCTAACCCGCTGTAAATTGGATAAACAATAGCCTGTCTTAGATTCCATAAGAAAATTCCGTTTAAAATAATTTAGGATCACCGGAAATTCATGATTGGGGTAAGCTACTGTTCTGAATTCAAAAACCAAATATGATTAATTGTAAATAATGTAACCCTTACCCAGGTGATTTAAACAACTGTCAAATATTGAATACCCTAATTTCGTACTCTACTGATCTTAGACACCTGACATATTTTTCAAGTTTAATACTAAAAATTATATTAAAATCTTGCTTCAGATTGACCAAATAAACACTTGGGCAACCAAGAAAGGAAAGGGATAATATTAATCCTCCTGTCGATGATTCATTCGATCAGCTGTCATAGTATTAATATGAAGAGGTGTAATGAAATAAGATCTGTTCAATATCTGGCAGACTTGCTGTTAATTTGTGGTTATTTTCCCTCCATTCACCCTATAACCTTTCACGCCTACATCAACGCAATTCACCTCGCCGCACTTTGAAGGCTATGATGTAGACATTGTCAAACAATTGACGATAAACTCGCAATGATTGAGAAGACAATATCTCAAATTGCCTCCAACTGTCAAAAGATAGAGGCAAATAATCCTTTTATGCTAATGAAGATGTTGGAAGTAGGTAGAGCCTAGAGACTATTTGAAAGATGTATATAAAATGTATTATATTCACTTAATCAAGAGAATTACAATAGATACCATATCAATCTATAATAAAGGGATATTATATACTTCCTCTGTTCCGGTCATTTGTTGTCCTTTTTTATTTTGAAATGTCTTAGTCATTAAGAACTTGATGAGTAATTTGATAATTCACACTCAATTTATTCCACTTGTCATTTAGTAATGATTGGTGTTCTCTTTCCTTGATATTTGTTCCAAAACCAAATGATAACAAATGACCTGTACGAAGGGAGTACAAGATATGAACATAATAAAATCAGAATATGAACATAATAATAAAATCAAGCTATAATCAAGGTATATTATATACAAGATTATTCATTGTACCAGGCAATGAAAAGCTGTTAAACATTGTATAGCATTGGTCAAATTAATCATTCTAAATAGAATTAATCTTAACTTGATATGAAATAGATAACAATGATGAAATATCTACAAAAAGCTTGTAAAATAACTATCACCAACATAACCACGACTCGGAGTGCGACGGCTGAGTTAAGGACAATTTCGTGACACAGTTAACACGATTCTAAATCATGGATGCATGTCAGAGCAAGCAATTGATCGATCATCATCACAAAAACCCGCCAAAGGTATAAGCAAAATAACTCAACGTGTAGATAAGAGGTTGTCTATTTCAAAATATATAACGGTTGAATGAAGCTAGGAGCACATTATGTAAATTAGCATCGAGGAGTAAAAAAGATGAACCATCATAAACAATAAAGAGATAGTCTTCCAAATCGGAACCAATACAGTTTTCAATTTATTTTCGTCTCTATTTCATGCACTTTCACAAGTCCCGAACATGCTTAACGTAAAATAACCATCAAAAATACTAATAAAATCAGGATAGAATACGAATTCTGTAAATAATACTAAATTTTTATTATATTAAGTCCCAAAGGGATACGGACTAACAATTTAGGGTGGGACACAACAATACTCGCATCTCTCTGGAGTTCGATAACATAGAGCTAAACTGCCTGGCCATTGCATGCAACACCAACATTCAAACCCATTGATACATCTATCTTTATCAAAGTGCTTGCACTTATTTAAATTTATCAATTTCCTGCTTCCTAACTTATGATTTATATTTTCCACCACAGGTCCGCACGCTGGATCTCGCCCTCCTGCAAGTAACACCACCGGAAAAAATTATGTAAAAAGAGTGTTATACTTACGACTAATAAATAACTTAACAATATCAATTATGAACTTATCGTCCTAAAACAACTTTGGATGGATATATTCGTATATATGGGGAAAAAAATGAGAACTCCATGCGTTAAATTGTCCCGTAAGAATAGTTTATCTCAAAACAAAAAGGAAAATATACAAAATTAAGTAAAAAAAATGCAAAAAATTCTTAAAATTGTTTAAATCGATTATGAGTGTCGTCTTAACTTAAGACGGTCTTAAGTAAGAATTTGTGTAGGGTAAAAGTCAAACTTGGGATGTACGAAAACGAAATTAAAACAATCTTAAAATACAAAAGAACATAAAAATTTACCATTAACGATGGTGAGGAGGGAGAGTACAAGGAACATGCACATAAAGATGCCTACAAATCTAGTAGTCGCCATGGCTATGCTTTTGCTTAGGAGTTTTTGTCAACTTTTTTCAGGTTAAACTTTAATCTCATAGAGGTAGTTTATATATAATGACGATGATGTTATATTTTTCCTGTTGCGAATTTGGTGGAGAATAATATGTAATTGCATATGCTCATTCCATATTTTTAAAACTTGCCCAATTTAAATGTATAGCTTCAAACGTAATTGTCATGCCACAATTACGGCTTTAATAGTGTTTTCAAATTTTTATATGAGATTTGAATTGCTTAACAAAAATAAAAACTTGCCGAATTTGATTGTGTGGCTTTAAACGTAATTTCTCATATATATGACCACAATTAAGGCTTTAGTAGTGTTCTCATATTTTTTTTGTATGAGAATTGAATTTAAATGTTGACAAAAATGCAATTAAAATTATATTTTACACATGGCAAGAAGTCGTCTGATGCACGTGGCGATCAAAGGAGCTACCGGTTATTGCTTTAATATAATACGGAGTACTAGTTTTCGAACAATTTTTTGGATTTATTAGTAAATTTTAGAAAATTTTAAATTAGTACATCCATGGGGGTTTAAGACTTTAAGTAAAATGGGGATATAATGGACAATTGTCATTGAAAGTGAAACAAAGGCTCACCAAAATTGCAATCGAAGACCATAGTGACAGTTCAACAACATTTTATAAATGCTAAAAAGAAAGTACATACTCCCTCCATTTTTTTATATATGACTTTCTCACATTTTGAGACACTCCCTTCTCTTTTCAATATCTCTTAAAATATAAGGCTAAATATTATGATATGTATACTCATATGAAAGAGTTTTTCGTAAGGAATTTAATGGTACCATTTTTATATTTTTTGAACAAATATATTTTTTATAAATATTAAAGTCAAAGGCTTACCTCGTAAATGTAAAACGTCATATATAAAAAAATGGAGGTAGTACTTTATAAAGCCATGGAAGGCTGACTCTGAAATAGAGAAAAAAGACGGTAAGAAAATGTGATCATAGAAATTATTTTGAAATATCACGTTGAAATTGTTAGTAGATAGAAACAACAATGTTCCTGACAACTAATGGAACTTACCATGAATGTAAATGGTACTCAACTACTCATCCATCATTTTGTGCTCTCTAAAAAACGTTGGAAACCCAGATTAGATGTTCTCTTTCTTATACATGAAAATGATATTTATGGAGTATTAAATCTCAAAATATCGCATAATAAAATCTGGGATATGCTAAATCATTCTGATTTTACACGCTGATATTTTTTCATATTTTTAAGAAATCTTTTAATCTCAGAAATATTGATCTTAACAGTTTTTTTTAGTTATGAAATATACGTAATTTAGTAAAGTTGTTTTTTTTTAAAAAAAAATGATATGAGCGAAATTTGTGATTAGGTTGAGAATCTTGAGATCACGGTTGTTGCATATGTTTATTTTGTAGAATACTTTTGTTTTATAATATTTCGATAAATCGCTAAACTGATATGAGGGAGACTTGTGATTATTATTTTATTCTAACTTAGAATAAATAATTTGATAAATTAATTTGATAGAGATTGTTGTGATATTTTTCAAATTTTATTGGTATATTTTTCGACTTTATTTTTCGATATATATACATTATAAACATAGAATATACTCCAAATAAATGCTACTCCCTCTGGCTTTTAATTTTCTTCCCGTTTCTCTAATATATGTGAGGAGTATTATAATGAAATGAGAAGAAAACAGCAAGCCGGAGGGAGTAAATTATAAAACTAATATTCTTATTTGCTATTTTTGCGGTGTATTCCATCACAGCTTAAGGAAAGATCATATTAATAGGCCATATTTGTTATGCTAAATTATAGCCAGAGAAAACCGCAGCCTACGGTTCCCACCGCAGCCTGCGATTCCTTCATATTATGTACTGTTTAATCCGTCTTTTGTGAAATCAAGGCCTAACTCTGAGGTATAACCTAGAGAGTAGTGCTGCACTATATAGGCCTAGGATTTGAGATCTTAAATTTCACTTCCACTTTCAGCAATTTAGAACTTGTGTTTGATAATCAAAAAACCTAATCTTTTCCAATTTTTATGCTAATCTTTCTTTATTTGTTGGTTTGTAATCAAATTATAGAAGGCTAAGCTTTCTATCTTGGTTGTTTTGAACTAGTGACAACATCTTAAGCATTGTAAGGATTCCTTTACCTCTCTCATTCCCTTTATTGTAATTTCCATTCATTTAAATGTCATATTAGTTCAATGAATGTTAGATTTGATCATTCTTGTATGTTATCCATCAAGTTAGTGCTGCACTATATAGGCCTAGGATTTGAGATCTTAAATTTCACTTCCACTTTCAGCAATTTAGAACTTGTGTTAGATAATCAAAAAACCTAATCTTTTCCAATTTTTATGCTAATCTTTCTTTATTTGTTGGTTTGTAATCAAATTATAGAAGGCTAAGCTTTCTATCTTGGTTGTTTTGAACTAGTGACAACATCTTAAGCATTGTAAGGATTCATTTACCTCTCTCATTACCTTTATTGTAATTTCCTTCATTTAAATGTCATATTAGTTCAATGAATGTTAGATTTGATCATTCTTGTATGTTATCCATCAAGTTAGTGCATCACTCCTTTTTATGGCTTAGTAAAGTGGAATTTTAGGAAGCAAGCTTGTAAATTTTTTATCTTCGTTTAAAATTCGAACTTTGAGAGTAAGAATTTACTTATATGCTCTTGAATAATTGGCTTAGATTTTTTAAGATTTATCCTAGCATCGCCTCTTGTTTGAAATTATGTCTAGTGCTCTTAATTAGGTTTTCCTTGTGGCTTAGCAATCTAACCCTTCTAAATGAAGAACCCACTATTTGGCTTAATTAGAATAGTGGGTTGTAGTCTTACATGTGGTGTATTGGTTAAAGGAGGAAAAGAGGGAATGAATCCATGCTTGCTTATTGTGTTAGTCATTAGGAAGTTAAGAATTACACCAAAGTTTTTTATCTCATTGTTATCTTGCACTACAAGTGTTTGTCTTATTGTCAGATTATTAGCAAAGTCTGAATTTACTAAAGTTGGCTGGTGTGAATGGTAAGGACTCTCATCTCTTAAACAAGTTAAATTGACTTCAGTATTTCGAAGGAAATTGTCCCAACTGTCGGTAAAGAATCCATGCTTGCTTATTGTGTTAGTCATGAGGAAGCTAACATGTGCTTGTTGTGTTTAGGACAAATCTCTTACCTTTATCGATGCATTCTACTTTTCTTTTATTTATCATACATGGATAATTTTGATTCGTCTTTACCTTAAAACGTATAATACCGTTATAAGCAAGAATTCGTGTTTTAAAACTAGGCTTTTAACAAAACTCGATATCATTCCATGTCGCCTTAACACTTTTTGCAGTGTTTTAGGAATTAGGACTATACTCATTCAATTATAAAAGTTGTCTGAAGTAGAATTGTGCCTCTAGTGTCATGTAAGAAGCAAAGTCGTTGTTTGACTCGGCGTCTTGTGACACGGGAATATGGCATCCATAAGGGGACATGGCCAGTAGACCGGGTAAAACGGGTCAACGGTGGATTTGGGTTGGGTCAATTCGGGTCGGGTCAGCTCGAGTTTCTCATTGATTTCGAGTTAACTCGGGTTGGGACGGGTTATTTCGGATTTCGGGTCTATTTCGGGTTTGTTGGTCGGGTCAGTTCCTGGTCAAGCAAGTCGGGTTGTTTCAGGTCGGGTCATTTTCGGGTCACTGAATAATAGAGAAATTGTCATTTCAAGTCTTTTCGCTTCAATTAGAGTTATATTTTGTCGGGTCATTTTCGCGTTTGGTGGTTTCGGATCAGGTCATTTTCGGGTCAGGCCAGTTCGGGTCAACAAAGCTTGGTTCATGTTCAGGTCGGGTCGGGTCAATTCGGGTTTTTGGGTCACATTCGGGTGATATAGTTCGGGTCACTTCGGGTCTCGGGTCAGACTTTTCGGGTCTGGTCAATCGGGTCGGTTTGCTTTTGCAAGGTCTAGACAGGGGTACATATTTTTGTTGTTAACAAACTCGCCTTCATTTCCCAAAGTTGGCTGATATGAGTGGTAAGGATTTTTATTTCTTAAACAAGTTGTAAGACATTCGATTCCTGACTTTTGCGAATGAAAAGCCAAACTTGAGAGGGGCAACCCATTAAATTGCCTTCAGTACCCCGAAAGAGATTCTCCCAACTATCGATAGAGATACTCCTGATCAACACCAAAAAAAAAAAAAAAAAAAAAAAAAAAAAAAAAAAAACTCGCTTTCATTTGTAGAAATGTACTCCCTCCATAAATTTGTTTCGGAAAAAAATAAGTTTGTGGAGGCAGTAGTATCATGCAAAGACGAAATACACAACGTAAAGAACATAATCATTTATTTATTGCAATAAACTCAACTCATTATTCGACTAATACAACATACCGCCAAAATACTCCGTATCTCTTACTACAAGTTACATCCGTAAGGAACCAATTAAAAATTAGAGTTGGGGTATAAATAAGGTAGGTGGGGAAAATGATGAACGCATATCATCACCTTGATAAATAGGCCATATTTTGCCACTCTTGAAGTCACACGCACCCGTATCATGTCCACCATGTTCTCTTACTCTTCTCCAAAACACATATTGATCATCACTAAAATATATGCAATTACGTTGTAATCCTTTCGCATGTGCTACAAATATACACATGGAAGAATTACCGCCTACGACCAATGCCACTTCCCCCAAATCTTCAATTTCCTCCCAAATTTTGGCTTTACGATTAAGTTTGTACACCTCAAACCCAATTGTTCGATAAACAATGTCGTAATCATAATCAGTATCATCAGCATTCCCAACTTCCTCTATGTACCTTAACACCACGAGGAGATCACTACCTGATCGTACCAAATATATTTGATTTGAACCTCTATTAAACTCCACGAAAATACGATCACGCGGTGAATATGCAGCTCGTTTTGGTTTTATAAGCTTATGAGCGTTGAATTTCTTAACATTCCAAAATACAATTGATCCATTTTCATACAAAGCAAATACTTTATCCTCCATACCCACAATATCAACCATCTTAACTCTTGATTTGACGAATATTGGCGTCCACGATTGATCACCTTGCCTTGCGAAAGCAAGGCTTTGGTAATACTCATGAATTACCAGAACAACAAACTTATAATCATCATTTTGAGGCACTTTAAGCACAATCAGCCTGTTCGCAAAACAACCCAAAAACCAACTCTGATAATTTTGAACACTCTCATCAGCCGCAATACCTGAATCTAAGGGTTTTAAACAAGGGAAGTGAATTTGAGCCTTAGTGATTGGATTAAACAATTGAACATCAAAGTTACGGTCAATCATTGCAATCCAACCGTAAGGCGAACCCCAACACCTTGCTCCAAATGTCTCAGGGAGTGTGAATTTATAACACTTGTTATTAGAAAGATTTAAAATCTTGCGAACACAATCGGGATTATTCTTATTGTTTTCAGCAAGTAAAAGCCATGGCATTGGTATTGCCCTCCACTGATGCTTTGTTGAGGACGAAACATGATTCCACCAATGACATACTGCCGAAAAATAAATAAAATCTTCAAACGTTTCCAACTTGAGTACAATTGTGGCGAGAAGATCTAGAGGCAATGTAGACCAGTCCGCTGCCATATATATACTCGCAGCAACAAATTTGAAGTATCTAAGTTTACGCAACAACAATAAATTATTATGTAGAAACGGTATATGGGAAAATATGATATTGTATTGATATGACTTGCGTTACAATTACAAGGTATATGGGAAAATATGGTATTGTATATATATACATGCTAAGAGATACCAAAAACCCTAACTCAATATTACCATACACCGACGTATAAAACGTAATATGGAAACTATCCATAAATACAATAAAATCACTAAACTTGTTGAACCTTAGAAGCAAGCAAGTAAATAAAATAAACAGAGGACTCTGTAACATTATTAATAACAAAAGAGTAAGACCTTATATCATATGTAGTAGAGAATGAGTAGTAAGTAACATACTCAAACTACTAATATTCGTGTTTTGAAACAGCTATATATATATTTTGTAAATAAACTACATTTACAATCGCTTAAAAGAAATAATGTTAATGATTCAATAAATTATTGTTAGAATTAGAAAAAAATAGTAACGCTAAATTTGTGTGAGATAAACTATTAAGCACACTTGAAATTAAATAAAAAACAAAATACAAAGTGCGTTTGTATTTTTACTTTCCTTATTTAATACTCGTACTTGTTCCTATGTCGCAATTATTTGACAAATTAGCCGTTTGTGTTTGGAATTTGGATGTTTATTTTTTATTTTTCTAAAAAACTACAACTCTTTGGTTAGATGTGAACATTGTGTAAGAAATTGATGTATTTGTACGACAAAGTCTCTTGGATATATCAACATCAACGAATATGAATTTAGGAAAATAATATATTTGTTGAAATATATCGAGATATCATAACACATAACACATAAATTCAGGAAGACGATACATTCTTTATATTCTAAATGTATATATGTTTATAACTCGATTTACTCCGGGTTTTTAAGCTTCTAGTCTGTCTATGAGTTATTTGAAAAATGTCGACCATGGTTACCACAACCCATAAAATTTAATTGTTCATATTCATTGGGCTGGATTTGGGACTGGGTCGGGTCGAGTGCGCTTATCTGCTGGGCTTCTGTGCAGAATTCCAGTAGACTGTATAGTGTAGAGTATACGGTCCTATTATTTTAGGAAACATGTGCGTCATCCTTGCGATGGGTCAAGCTAATCTGTTATGTATCATTCCAATTTCATCAAATGTTCCTGAAGGGACATTTAAGGAAACATAATTAAACTGTACAACCTGTTTATAAAGGTTGTGATTGAATTAATTATAAAAATGAACTGTACAACCTGTTTATATACAATTGTATTCTAGAACATTCTATAGAAAATATCTCTAACAAGCTCTAACTAACTCCCTGGATTTACGGAATTAGTTACAAGATGTAACAGACTTCTAACAACCTGAGTCCTACTTGGAACAAGAGGCTATTCTAGACTTTTCCTATTTACAATGAAACCATCATCCTGCAGATACAGTCATGCCTTGTAATCGTCTGGTTTTGGCGGCTGTGTTTTGAGGCTCAGATATGACAGTTGTATCATCATCCTTAGAGGAGAAGCTTGCCAACTCATATCCTTTACATGGACTCTATTTACTTCTCCTTCCGTCCCGGTCATTTGTTGTCCTTTGGTTTGGCACAAAGACCAAGAAATATGAGAGGTCAATTACTAGATGATAAGTAGAATAAATTGAGTATAAATGATCAAATTATACATCAAATTCATTCTTAAAATAGAAAGGACAACAAACGACTTAGACACCCCAAAATAGAAAAGGACAACAAATGACCGGAACAGAGGAGTATAATAAAAATCTTCGTCAACTCAAAGGTGATCATATAATCTTGTTCAAACACAATTACCATTCTTATGGATCTAATGAATTTAATTTTTACACCTTAATTAAGTCCTAGTAATGGTAATATAGTCGATATTGACCCGCTGGGATATTATACTCGAAAACGTGATGAAGATGAAACGGAGCTCGTAACACTTTTGGGATCTTGTAATGGTTTGGTGGCGATATTGTATAATAACAAGTTGATATTGTGGAACCCTTTAACTAAAGAACACTCATTTATTCGAGTTGAACATAATGCGGTACTTAACTTTAAAAGTAATTTTTCTCATCGCTTTTTATTTGGGTTGAGTTACGATAGTAGTAAGAATGAGTACGTTATGGTGGTTGGGTTCGAGTATCAGAGCCTCCCTGTTACACCAGAATATTTTGACGCTGGTGTAAGCTATGGAGGTAACGGATGCATGCAAGTTTACTTTTACAATTTCAAGTACCGTAGAGAAAGACGACAGTTAATACAAACAGAATTCCGGTTACTGGATAAGAAGTTATTCGTTGGCGACATAGGAAGGGTTATTTGTGGTTTACCTCATTGGATTATCCAATACTACGATTTTATAGATCCGATTGTGAAAAAAGGATATTTTCTACTTTGATTTGAACGAAGAGAAGTTTAAGAAATTGGCAGGGCCGGATGCGAGTGGTGATAAAAAAAATGCTCGGTTTAGCGACACTAGATGGAGAAAATCAACTTAGTTGTGTTCTACATGATATCGCTTGTGCAAATTTAGAGATTTGGATGATGAAAGAGTATGGGAAATTCACAATCGTGGACTAACATGTTCACGTTTCCATACATGAATATGGTTGACGATTGTAGATCGATAAATTATATGAATGTCCTAGGATTCATGCGGAGTGGGAAGTTAATTGTTTATTTAAATGATAAAGAGTTATGGGTTTATGATATCCACAAAGGCAATCCTATGGAAATGAAGTCGCAGTATACAAGTTTTGATTTCGTAATTGTATGTGAGCCCAAGTTAATTTCAACACCCGAACCTGTTGCTGAAATTGGTGATCAGACAGAAGATGAAGATGAAGACAAAGGATCTAATAGCCAATACCTAAAAGATTATACCCGAAATCATTCAAATGAATCTACGTTGAATATAATCTTGTATGCACCGGCTCTGTTTTTGTTAGCATGCCAGCGACTTCCTATTTCATTGGTAGCCTAGTGGATGGCTTGGTAATAGCAGGCTTAGCAGCACTACGCGATTCATCTCTGAGTCATGTATACCAAAAGCTAAAACCAAGAGACAGTCATCTCAAAATTCACCCAAAACCAGATCAAATGCCATATATAATTAAAAATCGAACAAAAGCATATATCAAGGCAGACAATCCAGGAAGTGCAAATGACGAGACTAGCAAATCTAAAAAGCGTAAAAACAACCAAACCTCACCAATATATGGACAGTGTGACTTCATATTCATGTTCAGACTACCATTTGTGCAGCCCAAATATTCCAATCCTACCCTTCAGAGTTCGGATGTAACTAGTCCTTGCTCTAGTCTTCCATTGGTTTCATCTTCAACAACAAATCCATTCTCAGATCCGTGATGAGCTTCGTCTGCTTGAGAAAGATGATCTTCCTCCACGACACGGGCAATAGGCATGGCTTCCAAGTCAGCAACGTGAACTTCCTCGTCATCAGGTCGTGCAATAGGAATAAATTCGGTGATAGGAGGTGAAACTTCCTCGTCTAGGCAGGCAGTAGAGGGAGTTTCATTTGTCAGATTATCCGGTGCTTGAGTTGGAGTGGCCTTGACACTGGTTTTTGAGAGCCTAGTTCTCTCGGAGGGCAATCTAGGGAGAGACTTCCTCTGAGGCTGTTTAGACTGGATTGACTTGGGTCCTTGACTAGGCTTCTGTTGGGAGATTGCCTTCTCATCTAGACTCAGTCTCCCTGGTCGATGTGTTCCATCACTATCTCGTTCCACTGACACTAAGGAAGGGTTCTTTTTTCGACCAAGCCTAGGTGATCTGGGACGGGTGGTCGGTATCTGCAACATGAAACTTGAGTTAGAAAAGAGGAAGCATCTTCCCAGGCGAAGCAAAGATGCATTGGCACCAAAACATGCGCTTTGGAGAATATTGTGACCTATGTCGGCATGACAATTGAGCACTTGACATTACATTTCAGGCAAAAAATGAATTTTTCACCTGACAATTCGACACACATCATGCCACATGCAGCCAGATTTGAGTAACAAAGATTGTGACCCTATTTGGCACCATCGATAACCACGGTGACTATAATAAGACAACAACTACACAAAAAACACCGTCGTGGCCACCACACAACTGGCTCTCATTGAATATGTAAGTTCCGCACTCACGCTTGTACATGTCAGCTATCTACCAAAAGAAGGGGAAACCAGCGAGAATCCAAGATTAATGTCTTAATGATGCTATGGGGGAATTACGAAAGTATGGCAGTCTATTCTATTTTCTAAATTTTAGAGATTGAAAATAGTGTTTTAAACATTATGCTTCTATACATAAAGCTTTCCAATATGGTACCAAAAAAGCGCGCTGCATTCAGTTTCACCACTCTATGGTACATATTCACAACTCATATTCAGTGTAACAAAATATTGTGACAGACTAACAGAATGATCTCATAAGATATTGACCTTCACAAAAATTTGATGTATCAAGTGACATTTTCAGATAATAGATTTCCACATAAAATCAGGTGGTATAATGAAAATGCAGAAGAACATCCATTGAAAAGAGAACTAAGCCCACACCTAAAGCACGTTTCAAAACAACTAATTTCATTCTTGTATTAAAAGGTGGTAAAATTTGTTCATTGTGAGAAAATAGCGGTCAAAGGGCATAACGTATGCATATTGTGGGAGTGGCCGGGTTTCCGTGAAGGACATAACATATTCATCAAAGAAAGTATAAAACCGCTAGATGAGCCTCACAACAGACTTTTAACCTTTTGGCTCCAGACATAGATTAGCCAGTCTACATAAAAACTGTAGTCGGTTGTACTGCCTAAAGACTGCTCAACAGTCAAATAACCAGCTCTAAATTAATCGAAAGGTGGTAAATGCCGATTCTACCTTTTTTAATTCCATTTTAGGAGGTAATGGTTCCTGATAGAAGTTGGGCATTGGTGTTGCTTTGAAGTTCAAGCTTTTCCGAAGCATCTTAAGCTCAGCTTCCTGACTTTCCTGCACACACATAACATGATCAATACTTTGAAAGAACAGTGCATCCCAATGCAGTAAAACCATAAGATTTGAGAAAAACGAATCACCTTGGATTTTGCTTGCTGGTTAGTTTTCTCTATTTCTTGTGCATGAATTCTTTGCTCGAGTTTTGTGTAGAACTGAGGAAAGAACAAGATATGAACATTCTACAGAATCATAAGGCAAGATTGGCATCCAACAACAAATAAGAAGATGACTAACCTCTTTTCTTTTCTCAGCCCGTTCATGACACCTAAAGTTGAAATCATACGCTGGAAGTTTGCCCACCTTATGAGACTTGGCATCAGATTCAGCGGCACTTCTGCAAAGTACTTAAGGATAATCTGATATAACTTTTTGTTGCTTTTTACTTGCTAAAAGAGTGAAAAGAAAGTAAAAGAAATATGGTGATTATGGATTTATGGTCAACAACAGAAAAGGATACTCGACGGATTCACTATCTACTTCAGCTTTAACGGACGGCTCTTTCCGTACAGGCTTCAGCGTTGACTTCTCTCTGCAGTCAAAAAGAGTGAAGTTACTATTCGCTCGGTCCCAATTATTTAGTCCCCATGGATTGTTGCGGTCAAGCGATGTTAACATTGACCAATATTTTCTCAAAATACACACCAACTGCAACCTAATTTATTTACGAAAATTCTCATTTCAGACGACTGAATCTGTCTGAAGTTATGACAGATTAATTGAGACCATTTTACAATAAAATGCAAACATTTCCTCATAAAAAGTTACCATCAGTTTATTGTTAGAAAGTGACCATTTTAGGTATAACTTTTTATCATTAAATGGTCACTTTTTATCAGAGTAAAATGGTGACATTTTTCTCATCTTTAAGTTAAGACCGTGACTAACTGTTTAAATTATAATATGAAAGTACTTTTTCGATAAATCAAATCACACAATATTTTATCGCATACCTACATAAATTTGATAAAAAGTCCAATGGCGACAATAAAAATGGGATAGAGCTTGTATAGATAACTACGAAATAACTAACTGAAGCCAATATATCATCTACACCAGATGAGGATGTTGTGGGACTATATATAGAACAACTTCTGTTGGAGGAAAAAGAGAACATACACACTGTCTTCAGACTGCATCAAATTACCAGAGCTAGACGTCTCAGACTCGGGCAACTGCAATTTGCAGAAAAGAGAAACCTAATGTCACAAAACTGAAAATGTAGCTTACTACAAATTCAAAAGAATCCATTTTTTTCAAAGATAGGAAAAAGGAGAATATCAAAGACACAAATCACAGAATCGAAATATAATGGCAACAACTACCTCATCTTTGCAAGCATTACTTGTTGCAGATGTAATCTTTTTGCTCTTGCTCAAATCACTATTAGTTGCTTGATCATTAATAGATTTGTTCATCACAACTGCCTGTTTTGGTCGTATTTTTGCAGGCAGAGTACCATTTGAAGTTCTTTTAACTTCTATGGTACTGTTAGTCACCTTAACTGAAGGTCGTGTAGTATTTTTAATGGTCGCAGGTTTGTCACTTCTGCCTCTACCTTGACTCTTTTGTGGCTTGGGCTCCCTACTTCCCTTCGTTTCCACTTTCTACAAACAAGAGTACAGATAAGAAAAATGTGAGATATGCCAAATACTCCCTCCAACCCATACAATACTCAAAAAATTTAACAATGATATAATAAAAAATAACGTCTGACATCACTTGATCACCAAAGTCAAATGAGGAATTTGGCAATCCTACGACAAAGATAGATAATGCACCTCTAAAGCAGGAGAACCATTGGTTTCCACATGTACCATAGTTAGCCCGTCCACATCTTGAATGCAAGGTTCAACCACCTTATTACCAATTGATTCTCCTATAACTTCCGGGATAGCATCAGGACCTACATCCACCATACTACAGCCACGAATTCCGTTTATCACCTCCGCAACACTGTTTGGTCCTAAGCCATGGTTTTCTGTAAGGCTGCCATTCTGATCAACAGCACCGACCTCACAACTGTAGCTAATGTTGCCAGCATCCATGAGCCACTAGCCACTGCACATTAACATATTCTGTTACTTTCGAACAGTTGAGGGGGTATACATGTAAAATAACCCGTGAAGCCAGAAAGGAAGACAGCCAAAAATTCACCCAACAATCATTATTCTGACCAATTTTAAACTCATTTCAAATTTCATTACTCCACCTAATATCTCTCTGAAGACTGGTGTACGATGCCAAAATATCGATATGTAATCATCCATTCAGCACAAAACAAAGCTCAAGAATGATCAATAATAAGCCTATTAATAACATTCACAGGCAGGCAGCAGCTTATCAGAACTGTCTCTCCGCAAAAGACTGATTTTGCTATGATATTTTGTGGCATTTCATACTAATCTCTAACTCCAAATTGATAGGAAGTATGTGTACTAATATATCCTGATTTTTACCAAAAACTGTTGCTTACAGGAAATGTACACCTTTAACACATTCATTCATATTAACCATAAATTAAGAATACTTGCAGAAAATCAACCTGAAATACTTGCAATACTTGCAGAATTTGGCTTACCCATTCAGTCTTAGGGAAAACGGTTTCACATATATACGTCTCACTAATTTAGTGTAAAACCGCTTTATATAAGAATTTGTCCTACCATTTTACCAAAAATCATGTAGAACAAACATAGATCAAAGTTATTATATCTCAAGTAATCAAACAGCACACAAGAATATCAACAACTTCACTAAACAATATAAAACCAAACTCACTGCAAAACACACATACTTTATTAAGCAAAAAAAATAAAATTAACAGATCTTCAAACTCCATAAGTATATATTAAACCCAACTCAAAATACAAATCAACAAATACCCAAAAAAGAACACAAAATCAAAACTTTATTAGTAACTAAAATTGATTGAAATATAATGATAACCTGGGAATTAAAGTAGCATTGTTGAGAAAAACAAAGTTGATCTGAGTGAGATAAAAAAAATGAGATTGTAAGCAGTTATTTACTGTTTAAGGACAAAGGAAGTTGAGATTGAGATGGGTAAATTTATGTTTGGGAGTGAAAAAAACAGTGATTTAATCCTACATTTTTGGTGGGTTTTTGCTTGAAATTAATTTTAATTGGGTGGTTTTTGTTTTTGTTTTTGTTTATGATTCAAAATGGGAAGAAAAGGGGAAGTTGAAAAGTAGCAGTTTTTTGTTGAATATGGTGACTGGAGTAGTGGAGTGTAGTGTGTTTGAAACTTGAGAGTTGAGAGTTGGGGGAACACAAAGGGGTTGTTGAGGTTTCAAAATTCATTTGTTTAGGTCACGTAATATGTTACACACGACCAATTTCAGGAAACATGCGACTCATTAACAAAATATAAATGAGGTTGCGTTTGTTATATTATTTCTAGTGACAGAAGATGGAAAGCAACGGTTGATTATAGATGGCCGATTGTAAATTACGTTTTTTTCTGTTAAAAAAAGGGAACTTAATTTTCGTTGAGTTTAGTTCATGTTTTATAAGTTTATTTTAATTCATTCGGATCGGTATGGTGCAATACTGCAATATTAAATCTTGGTATTGGTCACGGTTGCGGTGGCGCTATCGGTTGTCACGATCTAGTCTCGCTAAATTCAGATAATATCACCTCATAATGTGGTCAAATACTTCCACAACTTTTATAACTTGGTCGTGTATCGGTGTCGTGTCAGATATTTAAAACCAAGAACACGGCATGTTAAATTTGTTAAAGAAAACTTATCCTTAATTGAAACTTGGTAGATGTAGGTCTTTTGAGAGTTTGTGTTTCACTAAGTCAATACGGGTACCATTAAAAATATGACGATTAAGATAAAATGTTACCACGTATCTCTTAATACTTAGATAAGAGATGGTTTTTTACTGGTTTTTATGGTCCAAGATTTTATATTATTACATCTCTTTCTCAAATAGTTTTGCTGAAATGGGCACCCATGTAGCACAAAGCAATCGCATGGTGTGTCTCATTTTATCTTAACTACGCTTCTCATTGTCAATTAGCTTAATTAAAAAGTCATAAGAGATTGAGAAGTGTGCTTGTAACCTGAGCTCAAACCTCGTCAATATCAAAATCACCCTTATGACTTTTTACACCAAAAAAAAAAAACGCTTCTCATCTGATATAGTTTCTTAAAATGTACTGAAATAACGAAAATAAAACTCAAGAACTCAGGCTCGAGACAGCTTCATGTGCCGATAATTTGAATTTAACCTCTAATAATGATTCAGCGGGTTTAATTTGCTTCTTAGAAGTTAGATCCCCACATACCTAGATACTTTGTAATCGTGTGGGTAATTGAAAATAGTCTAGCATAGCGTTACAAGAAGCACATGGCCAGGTGGTACACTGGTACTTATGTCACTTAGGTCGCTACGATTGACGGACTAAAGGAATCTGTAGGGAGTTCTCTAGTGCTGCTACCTTACAAAGCCTCTTAAATACATTCAATGACAATGTCAATTTCATTCACATAAATACAGTCATACACACACAAACAGAGCTATTCCCATTTTTTTTTGGATCAACACCCGTAAATCTTGACTTGCGAGACTGTGACGCAAAATGACCCGTTATTATGGATCCTTTTGCATAGATTGCACAAAACAAAAAATGTAGACTTGTTTATACTGATTAAAAAAAAATCTACAAAATTTATGAATTTTTTTGTCTCAAAGTTACTAGGTTCTACAAAACACTGACAATACACACATGTTATGTTTTGTTTTCTAGTTAATCACCAAAAAAACAACAGTAAAGCCTAAATGAGAATAGACAAACCCTCAAAATTTATGATGCATTTCAAGCCATACATACAAGCTTCGTTACAAGGCCATTTTAAAATATCGTCGGAAATTTCCGTTTGTATACATATTACCCGTACTATATTAGTCCCATACTAGCATATTGGTCCCTTAACTATAAAAAAAAAGGGTAGCCCGCTGCATGATGGCGTCCCGCTAGGCGAGGGTCCCACCACAAGGGTGATAATAGGATGTAAAGTGATAATGTGAAGAACAAGATTTAGGACTAAAACTCGAGGATGTGCTCACTCTTGGCCTTGTCAGCAGCAGTGAAGTGCAACACACTTATCAGGATGGTGATATACGACCAAACGTGTTCCAAATGATTCTCACAAACCAATGATTAGAAACGATAGCTGTGTAGGATCATGAAGATTTCCACCTTGCGCCCGAATTGACCAACTTGATGTAAGCATTCTTAAAATCATCGAAAAACAGATTTTGATCCTTCGCGTATTTTGTAATCCATCTGCAGAAAAGCATTGCTGTCATGCGTCAGGACATCTGTGAAAGCTGAAGAATGATGTGGTCGATGTCGACACAAGAAAAGCAACTCATTTTGAATGATTGCTGCACCAATCTTTTTGTGTAATCATTAGACTACACGGAAATGATTACCCGATCTTTATGTGAACAAATCAGTCAATACCAACAGCACAAAAATGGTGGATTACGTTTCAAACGATGTTGCTGTATTAGTATGCTACACCTAAAGAGTACCAAATTGATAGTTACGGAGTAAATGCTAGTCATGTAGAGTTGATAGTAATGTTCTTGCCACATTCATTAGTTCTGAGTTAACTGCTCGATTCAAGGAATCAAGGGAACACACTTTTGACGGCCAAACGTGGAAAAAAATGTCTTCTAAAAATTACTCCTTGCAGAAATGTTTTGGTGAAACCATTACATGAAGGAAAAACTAATGACTGACCTTAAGCATTCTTCATCCTCAACCAGTGCACGATCTGAAGGAAGTCCAACCATACCCGACATTCCACCTGCATTGAGGTGGAGAGTTCAAAAACCGAGAAAATAAATAATTTCAGAAACTATTAAAATCTAAAGAAACAACTCAACCCAGCTACAACGAAATTCGTCCATGGAAACCTTTCATCTACACTTGTGAAAACTGCAAATCGCCCGGTTTCAGAAGTTTACACTAAACATCTAAATTCTAAACTAGCAATATTTGCTCTTTTCTCCTAATCAATTGTTACTATCGTATAAATTTCCAGCCATGTTATGGTTATTATATGTTTTAATTGTTCAAGGTTTTCTCTTTAAATCCACCTCACCGATAATAAATGTTTTTCTACTGGTATTTTTACCCATTAAGACAGAAGATCCTGCAAGTGTTCTGGATCAGTATACAACAATCGAACTTCCATTACCTTTGCTCTTTTCTTTTTGTTTTACTTTTCAGATCCGAAAAGTTAGAAACTATAGGATCGTACTGAAAAAGGTTTATAAGATGTAGGATGACTGACCTGATGATACCCAACGCCTCTCAAGTAGGATTTTGTAGTATGAATTATCAAATTCAACAGGACTTCCAAAACCTTTAGTGCCAATTGTATGGGCCCCAGACAATGCTACAAGTTCTTGTGTCCTGTTCATAATGCATGGTAAAACACAAGTCACAAGCAGAATCCCGATTTTATAGTCGTATCGTAACGTAAGATGATGTATGATAAGAGAAATACTTGCAAAGGATACTCTTTAAGACTTTGAGCCCACTATGCTGGCTAAAGCATAGAATATACATAATGCCCAGTCATTACCACATTAGTACCGGTCTTAGTAGCATTATGGACTTGTAACCAGATATTTTTCAGAAACCCTCAAGGCTTTATTAAAATTTTGGAAATTAAACTCGTGTAATTCACGGTTCTAAGGTCAGTAACAAGCGCACCCAATAAACTAGGCCACCCTATACATAGAATGCTCAGTTAGGAGGTTGGCTCAAATTGACATCATCAATTTATACCAATGATTCTACCCCTCCCCTCTCACCACCCCTGCTGCAAGGCAAGGGAGGAAGTGAGACGTATGTAGCCATCTATGCTTCATCCATGTGATCAGAGACTCAGAGTACAGCCACTTTGTCCCGTAAGTTAAGCACTACAAAATATAAGTCTATAATTACACAATAAATGAGACAAGTAAATAGTTTAAAGAGCATCTTCTTTAACTTTTAACACGGAACTTGAACGCCAATAATAGCGAATATTTTAGCTGCATTGCAAAAGGACATGTCATTGAATCTGAGTCGAGTGACCTGAATTTGCACTTAGGCCTTAGAGTTCATTGTTACAAGGTACGATTATTAATCATGCCAACTCTCTGACATTTACAGAGTCTTGTCTTGACAAAAAGACTAGCCTCCAAATTAGATCAACTAACTTGGGTGTGTGAAGTGGTGTTTGAGGATGCATCACAGTAGCATAATAAAAAATATTTGACAACAGGACGAACAACTCAAAAGTAATACTCAAGTACCCTCAAGGGCTCCCACAAATAACACGATTAGAGGGTCGGATGTACGCAAAAGTACCACTGTGATAACTAGACAGAAACTGTTTCTGGGCGACCATAATAAAATTGAGTTTGGAATTGCTTGAAATCAATCAAAGGACTGCTAGTTCACAGTTCTCTATGAAAAGAAGTGCACCCAGTTTAGTGAATCGTTTTAGGGATACAAAATCAAACTCAATTTTCATAAAATTCAACTCAAGCATATATAATACAGTAACGCACTCACGAGAAGCCTTTTCTTTTAAAGCACTGCTTCAGTCCAGGTACATCTAGTGATTCCTCAGGCAGCTTCCCTTCAGGATCAGGAGTCCTGTAGAAACAAAAGGTATCATCTTAGCACAACCACAACTACAACATCACCCGAGTGCCTCAATGGCTCCCGCAAGTTGTGAGGTATGAAAGAATGACCCAAGATGAAAATTTTGTGACGAACTGCATCAAAGGACTACTACTTCACAATAGAAAGAAGGGCAATCACTTTAATGAATCATTTTATTTTATTCCATCATAATCCAAAACCAAAGAGTAATGAGTCTTTGACTCCATGGGAAATGAAAACAATCCTCTTAGTACATGGAATAAAAAATAGTAGGCCCATTCTTGTGCAAGATTAGACCCAAAGCCACCTAAATGCACATTACTACTCTTAAGATGCTCAACATACAAGATCAAACTCAACAAGAATGATTAATCAAAAGAAGAGTCTCACCCACAATCACTATTAGGTAAAGCCTACAGGGCTACAGCGTATGCGATAAAACAGGTAACGCAAAAGACTTACAGTGAATCAAGTCTTCCCAACCGAATAGGAATCACTGGACCTCCACATATTGAGACTGCTTCAGCTCCAGCTACAGCAATCAGGTCAGCCCATGACACTGTAAAATGAACAAAGTATAAATTGTCAAAGCTATATGCCTATATATGACTAGAAAAGATATGCATCCTTAAGACATGTATGACTCAAGGGCTCCCGCAAATTGTGTGTGGAGGGACACAACCTACCCCATGGCCCCCATATTAACAACAGATACAAATATTATGTTTCCGGATGACCCATACAGAATGTAGCATTGAGATTCAAATTGAATCATTACAACTTCACACACACACACACGCACACACGCAAAAACAAAAACAAAAACAAAAACAAAAAAAAAATGACGCATCTAGTTTGATCAATCATTTGTTTCATTCATCATAATCAATAACCAAAAAATAGCGAGTGTTTGGTCCAATTAAATAGGAAATATACAATGGACTATAAAGCTATTATCATACCTGATTCTCGCACATCCAACTCATTCTTGGCTTTCTCAAGAATCTAAAACAGGCATCCACTGAGGCGTTAGCTGGCGTGATATCAAGTCAAAAGTAAATTAATCAGGATATGAATGTGGACTTGAGAATGATGCATACAGATAGACATATTCTAATTAACCATGACAGAATTGCAAACAACTAGATGTTGATTTCATGACCATGTATGGAACTGTGAAAGCATGGAACTACTCATTATCATCAATGATATTATGAGCCCAATGTGAGGAGAAAGGGATTGAGAAGAAAAAGTGTGAAAGCATACCTTCAAAGATTTTTTGAGCCCTTTATTCTCTGGTCTTTCAAGTTCATATGTTATAGAGCCGTTCATACCCCCTGCCGAACAACATAAGCCACAAGATGATCAGAATGATAATAATTATTAGTGTTATTAGGGGATTGAAACATCAAATTAAAGCAATGACTAATGGAATGGTGCTAACTGACATTTCTGCAAACATAGAGACCAAAAGTCTTTGTATACATTGGAGATGGGTTCATATTTTCATAAGCCAGGCCATTAAGGCCTTATTATATGTTATAAGGCTTACAAACACTCCAAATTTTGCATTGGCACATTACAAATGACATAAAATCACTATAAATATTTGGCATATCATCATTCGTCAATTAGCCTCATACTGTGTATGACACTCGCTTGGGCCCGGTCCAACATTAACATTGCCTCAATACCTCAAAAGAGGCACCCCGTCTAAGCAGAGTGAGTGAAACGTCATCCAATACTTAAACAAAAATAAGGTTATCCACAAAAACATCCAGCATGAGTTTCAACTTTCAGGAGCTAGAAGGCTATATAGAAGGTTCTGGATACCTGAATTGTCGTTTCTTTCAAAGGTTCCTGCATCATGAAAAACAAGACGAAGAAGACCAGCAGCCTTCCCTTTAGTTAAAACCTTCCTTACTTCGTCTCTTATAATTTGATCCCCATAAGTTCCCAACCTTCACATACAGTATAAAGTTAAACAACAGCAATATAAAGTCCTTCAGCCACAAAGATACTATGAACCATAAATAAAAATCAGTACACTTTCTGAGGCAATGGAAATTAATAGATACCCAGATGAAACGGAATTGCAAACATATAATGGTTGTAAACATATACTAGTTGTTGTAATTTTATGCAAAACACTTGATTACAGCATAACGAAATTACTCAGGTTTAATGGTTGTGAACATATACTAATATACTCCCTCCGTCCTGGTCAATTGTGGTCCGTTGGTTTTGGCACAAAGACCAAGGAAAGAGGAGGGGTCAATTACTAGATGACAAGTGGAACAAATTGAGTGTGAATGATCAAATTGCTCATCAAATGTATTCCTTAAACAGAGAGGACAACAATTGACTGAGACACCCCAAAATGGAATAGGACAACAAATGACCGGGACAGAGGGAGTACTAGATATAAATGTTAAAACATGACATATTTCTTTGAAATTTGTAATCAGAACTTTTCTAACTGACTGGAAAATTTTCGCAGATTTTACGAGTAGATGTATAGCTTACAACAATGCTTTCAAACAGTGTCTTAGTCTCTTAGAGTTAATACCAAAATTACAAATAAGGATTGCAATGTAAGAAGATCCAAATAATAAAACTGAAAGTACTTGGAGATGTTCTACTCACTCTTCCGCTTCGACATAGAAATCTTTGGAGTATTCCAGCATATGAATAAGAAAAGGCACTGTTGCAGAAAGCAATAGAAGTCTTCTCCTTCCACATGATTCGAGGTTCCCACAGCCACCTGTTAACAAAGAAATAACACAAAACTAAGAATGCTAGTATCTACCCGTTGACAGTGTGCCTGCATGAAACATAAAAATTCTGACTTGAATTCACAATCGTAGTGTTACATTTAGATTTTTCACCTGGAAGACTCATGATGGCCAAATAATAATTAAAAAAGACGTGATGATTGTGTTATGCAGCGTGGAAATGGTTTTGGAAAGTACAGATTGTGAGTAATTCCCTTGAATTCAGACATGTCTACACTTGCAGAAATGAGAACTTTAAGGGTGTGTTTGGATTAAGGTATTTGGAGGGAAAAGAAAGGGAGGGAGAGTAGGGGATTTAAAATCCCTTATTTGGATAGCAAATGAGGGTGGAGGGAAATGGAGGGGGAGAGATTTGGAGGGATCCAATTTCCCTCCTCCAAGCCTAATGAAAATCTCTCCACAATAGGCAAGATTTGGAGGGAAATTGTATCCAAACAACCACACTCCATTCCCCCTCCCCTTCCCCTTCCCTTCTCTCCCTTCCCCTTCCCTCCTTCTCCCTCCCCTCCCTTTCTCTCCACTTTTGCTATCCAAACACACCCTAAGAAAATACAATAACTTCCATAGATACACTGTAGATGGTACTTCGATCACTAACATCGACAATAGGCAAGATTTGGAGGGAAATTGTATCCAAACACCCACACCCCATTCCCCCTTCCCTTCTTTTCTCTCCCTTCTCCTTCCCTCCTTCCCTCCTTCCCCCTCCCCTCCCTTTCCCTCCACTTTTGCTATTCAAACACACCCTAAAAGTTAGCAACCGTAGCCATATGCTTAAGAAATTTCATCAAGTATGCATTTTGTCGAATGATCGGATGCACTCACAAACACCACTCAAATTCAAGTTAACCCAAACATTAAACCCCTAAAATTAAACATCTTGAACCATTCTCTCAATAAATTAAACCATCATCACACTTTAGGTCCTGTTATGAGATAATCATTGACTAACCAAAGACCCCCTTAAACCCGGTTCTTTTAAACTGAAACTTTCTAAACTGAACTGAACAACAAAAAAATAGAAATGAACCGAACCGAACTAAAATTAAGTCCAAACGAACGGAACCTTAATTTACTTAAACATCATGAGGATTATCTATTCAACCTAACACAAATACTTGTGTAATGCGGCCGTACATAAGCAAATTGTATACGGGTTAGTTTGATAACTACTTCTTGGTGGATGAATCCGTTTTAGGCAACATTCGAGTAAAACCGCCTTACAAGAGACTAATTAACAACCTAAATATTACAAAGTAATAAAGAATTGAACCCAATAATTAGAGCAGAAATTACCAGACGATGGTTGAATTGCGCCAGTGGGTTTGAGTAATGCAGCTGATTTGGCGCCAAAATTGACAGTTTGATGTTGTAGTTTGGCGGGAAATTTGAAATTGGTGATGAAAGAAGATGATAGGGAGGTGAAGCAGCAGCTTAGAAATGGTGGTTTGTTGGAGGTGGTCGTCATCTTCAACCAACGGTTCAATTGTCTGCAATTTTTAGGGGTATATGTTTATTTACAAATTTGTGGGCTTATTTGGATTGTTTTTTTTTTTTTTTTTTTGGGTTGGGTAAATATTTTTGCCAACCCCCATTTTTTGGGCTTTACGTTATGGGATCACCTAAACAGGTTGATCGGGTCCAACGGGTTATACAGATATACGAGACCTGGTAAACGAGTCATTCGGTTCAGTTTTGGACCGGGTTAAATCGGTTCGGTTTAAATCAGGTTGACTTTATTTTCGGTTGCAACTCGATTTCGATCGGGTTTATTTTAGTTAGCCACTTTACTTAGTTTGTACTATTTCGAGTCAGGTACGATTCAGGTCGAGTCAATTTCAGTTCAATTCTGTTTCGGATTATAATTTTCTTGAGTTAACGGTAAAAAAATAAGTTTAAATGTATCTTTTACTTTGTAATTCGAAAGTAATTGTTCATAATATCATTAATAAACAAAGAATTAATGGGAAAAACACCTAAATTATGAGTTTATTATGAGAAATAAATAATTTTATTTGAGTTCAAATGATGCAGTTGTTATTGGTTCAGATATACTCAGTTTAGGGTATCATGGGTTATTATTGAATCGATTCAGTTTCGGTTCGATTCGGATTAAGTCGGGTTTCAAGTACTATTCAAGTTCCTCATATTGGATGTTCGATCGGTTATCAATTCAGATATTTTCGATCGATTTTCGAGTTCGAATTTATTTTGCAAGGTCTAGATATAAGGATATATGATTATATCCAATACTAAAAGAAATAAAAATAACTAGACATGGGCACATGGCTAAGAACCGTAGCTAAAAAATTATATTTTTGCTCGGTAGCATGAGTTTATCACTAACTCAGTTCGTGGTTATTCGTAGTAAGCCTAGTTAAATATACCTTGAAAAAGAGGTTGTGAGTAATATGAATGTAAGCCCGGCAAAGCAAAATGACATTTAAAAACACTCTTAAGGTGCAAATCCATGTCTCACATTGATAGTGCGAAGGTGAAAGCTATTTTTTTTTTGGCAGCAATAAAGAAAGGTAATCTTTTAAAATGCCATAAAATAAGAAGGACCCCAAAAGTAACTCTGTGAAAGCTTGGCCCATAGCGGATAATATCGTACTATTATGGACAGTTAACATTGGTTTAGTGGAGGCCCAACAAGAAGGTATCAACGCTTCTGCTCAACAAGTGATATCAGAGCCCAAGGTCAAACTTGGACCTAGGCCCTACAACGTACAAATGGTGAACCTTGGGCAACTGAATAGATAGCACTCGTGAGTCACGGACACGTGGGCTCGATTTGGTAGACTGTTTGAAAATCTCAAGTCCATGGGTGTACTAGAACAGCCTTAAGCGAGCTCGGTCCATGATTACATGGATGAAATGCGTCATAGTCTTGTGGGACAAAGACCATTTGTGTACTAGAACGGCTGATCAAGTGGACCCTTATCAGGTTGGGTGCCACGGATCTGGTGGATCCTTTCCAGGTTGAATGTTAGATACCATTGTGTTTTAGGACACTTCTGAAGTGGTGGACCCGGTCCGGGCTCCTAGCTCGGGGTGGAACCTTGAGCAAGTTCGATCCAGGGTTAAATGGATGAAAGGCACCATAGGTCTTGTGGGACAAAGACCAATTGTGTATTAGAATGGTTGATTAGGTAGGCCCTTATCAGGTTGGGTGTTACGAGTCTGGTGGGTCATTTTTAGGTTAGGTGTCAAAGACCATCGTGTTCTAGGACTCTTCTGAAGTGGCGGTGTATATTGGATGCAGAGGAAGCTCAATATACATGTGTAGTTATTCCCAAGAAAAACACATGGACATGCAGGATCAGAAGCATGTGAGAGCACTCACTTGACCAGTCAGTGACGTGTAATGCAGACATGGCTAGATAGCATGATGTATAGGCTAAAGGAAGCTTATCAAAACAAGTGGATAATATCTTACTATTATGAATAATGAGATGGAGCAGAAGCCCAATAAAAAAGTATCTAGCGCTTTTACACAACAGACATGGTATGATTGTAGAGCCAAATCTGGCTTGTAGGATACTCTTATTATGTCTACCATGAATGTGAGTCCTAGAACGATATTTGTCGAAATCTTCTTAGGCAGATGTGATTAGTCAGATTACTTGGTTGATTGATAAGAGTGTAAACCGAAACAGTGAAAAGTGTATTAGTGCGCAATTAGGTGGACAATTACACGGTCAATAAGTTTCCCAATTGGAAGCAAAACTCAAATAAAAGTAGAAAATCCATTTTATGTTTAATTGTCAAACTAAATTAGCAACAAATGTTGGCAATAAAGCAGCAATAAGCCAATAACATGTCAATAAAATTCGTTGTTAATTATTAAATTGATTGCTGCTTTAACTTAGGTCTCTTTCATCTTGACTATTTGTTTAAGATAATCACTATTTTATTTGCAATTGGTGTATAAAGTTGGTTTCTCAAGATAATTGACCTAATGTTCTAGACACTAATTGGCTGCTTACGTTAACTCCCCTTTAATCCTGTATCATTTCTATTCTTTTTCCTTCTAGAAAATAATTGGTACGTTTTTGTATTACCGAGTATTAGTACCACCTCGCTTGTACTCTTGTAGCATGTAAATCCCACGGGGACGAGAGAACTTGAATTTATTCTATGGTGTATGAAGTATCTATATTGCTGTAACGCGTCATTATTTTATGTCAAATATTTGAACTTTATGCAAATTAGTAAATTACTGATGCTCCCTTATTGAGCATTTTCCTGTTACTATCATTCCTAGCCAGTGACGGAGCCAAGGAGGGCTAAGTGGCTAACAGGGGCGATTGTTCCTGGACCATGAAATTTTGAAAATTTTCAGTAAAAATTTCGAATATTTTCCCGAGTTTACCTAATTGTCCTAATACTTTTTCTCCCCTAACCGGCTTTCCGTCACTACTTCGGACCAATGTTTATATCAAAGCTGCTAAAACCAGAAAGAAAAGATAATCCAATATGTTGAACAATTTATTACACAAATCACATAATATTCCTCATCAGTGTCACAGAATGTAAACATAATCTAACAAACTACAATATATGTAACAAAATTTCAGTGTCCCTAACAAATCCTATATACAACAAGACACATAAATAACCTTAAAAAGATACTGTAATCTATACCAAAGTAGTTTTACCCTGTAACATATGTTATCTAGGACCTGACAGTCTAACAGCAGACAGGTATGCATCACTGTTACAGTCAGACGGTCCCGAAGAAGTGCCAGTCCCGGTCCCTTCATCGCTCATCGTCTGGAAGAAACTCGAAAAGAGACGTGCCCCGGTCAAGGAAGAAGTGGGAGGAAGGGGTACTGGACTAACCCCTTCAAGCATCTGCACAACTTTAGTCATAGATGGTCTAATTGCCATATCTTCCTGAATACACCACAATGCAACCTTAATAGCAATATGCACACTCTCATCATTCGGGTCATATTTCAGGCTTGAGTCGAGTATTTCACGTAGCTTCCCTTCCTCCATCATCTTAAATGCATAAGCCGGGAAATGGGACTTGTCAGAGGTCAACCCCGGGTCATAGTTTTTCCTCCCTCCAATTATCTCAAGCAAGACCATTCCATAGCTGTAGACATCACTTTTTTCGGATATTGCATAGTTTGTTATCCATTCCGGAGCTAGGTATCCTCTAGTACCGCGAAGAGTAGTGAAAACATGACTTTGTTCCCTACTCATCAATTTGGCTAACCCAAAATCCGACACCTTAGCTTCAAATTGCTCATCGAGAAGGACATTCTCAGGTTTAATGTCACAGTGGACGATCTTAACATCGCAATCCTCGTGTAGATAAGCAAGTCCCCTTGCAGTGCCGATTGCTATGTTGTACCTAGTGTCCCAGTCTAAGACAGAGGTATTATTCTTGTTCCTCTTGAAAATCCATTTATCTAACGAGTTGTTTGGCATAAACTCATAGGCTAAAAGCCGGTGACTTCCTTCGGCACAGAACCCTCTTAGTCTCACCAGATGGACATGATGAATGCTTCCTATGATGCTAACTTCAGCTCGGAACTCCTTCTTCCCTTGTCCGACCCCTTCTAGTTTCTTCACAGCTAGCCGGGTTCCATCAGGCAGTGCTCCTTGGTACACCGAACCAAATCCTCCTTGTCCTAGTTTTATACTGAAATTGTTCGTTGCATCCTGTAAACTCTTGTAGGTAAACCGGAGTGGCATACCTGATACATAATCAACAACAACAACAACAATTATATTATTCCAGTGCTTCAAATGTTCCTGTGGCGCTTACGCCTGCATATTGAAAATTGCATCACACATTGCACGAGTGATTCCTGCACATTGCACCAAACATATTATAAGAAGTGCAGAAAATTTACTGGCATACCTGATAATGATTCCAAAAAGTTATCCTCCTCAGAGGTCTCCTGATCAGGAGATTGGGACAATGCCTTCCTTTTAAGGTGGTACCTGTAGCCTCCATAAACCATACCGACAACGATCAGTACAGTCCCAATGACAATACCTATGATAATACCCAAATGGGAACTATTGTCCCCAGCATTCCCATCTCCCACGCTTCCATCCGCGGAAACCTTAACATAAACTGAAAATTTGGATGTGGGATCAGAGATAAAGCTTCCAACCCTGTCAAAGAGAAAACAACTGCCTGAACTATTGTCGAAGAACACTCCAATACACGAGCAATTCCCGACACATGATGCCTGACATCCACTTAGATTACTCGATTGTATAGTAGGTGGCTGAAACCCTAGAGCAAAGTAACTGAGCTCATCCCCGGCGTAAACCAGCTGAAGACTATCATTTCCAGCCCCACATGGATTGGAAAATCCAGGATTACAGGACCGAGAATCGAGCCCTGAAGGGCACTCACACTTATTACTAGAACAAGCTTCATAAGCATCACATGGCTCAGGAGTTCCACATTGATCACTTGGAATTCTCGAGGGAGAAGCAACCTTATTTCCTCCATTCCCAAGATTATAAAAACTAATAAATCCATCATTTCCTAAAATCGCGGCCCAAGTGGTATTCATATTGTTCGAGCTAGACGAGAACACGAATTGCCATAACAAAGTCTTATCTTGATCATAAAACTTCCATGAATTCAGCTCAATCTTAGCTGAAGTTATAGTTCCACCACCCTCATTGATAATTTTCCTGGTGTCTGTTCCTATAGTCCAGTAAGTCTGAGGTGTTTTATACCCGGAACGAAGAACCATATCACCTGAATTAATTTCAAGAAAGTATGTCAAATTACTACTATTCGGGTCAGGATCACTAACAAGTTTCATCCCTTGTTGAAAAATTTGATTAGACAGAAGAGTATTAGTAGGATAGCTAAAACTTTGCCAAACTAACTTACCATCACTCCCTAATAAAACCAAATTCCCTGAATCCATCAGCTCAATACCAGAAACCGGGTTTCCACCAGTATCCGGTACCCACACCGCCTTTTCCCCGGTTTGTAGGGTTACCTTACCATTACTATCAAAAACAAAATTATCAGAATTTTGTACGGGTGAGCCTCTATTTGCTGTCCATACAACTGTAGAGGTAACTTGGTGAATAATTACTAGTAAAAATGAGGTGACTTGTTTTGTTGGCTTGAATCCTAATGCGAAACTCGAATCGTTTGATAATAGAAATAATCCCTCGTTATCGATATAACCCATTTGAGATGCTTCTGTTGGTGATGTTATGGAACCAATCTTTTGTATACTTGCAATACATGGTTTTGATAATACTAGCAGAATAATAAACAATATTATAAAACTCCATTTTCCCATTTCTTAGGAAGATGCAAGATTTGAAAATTGCGAAAGATGAAAACTTTGATAAAGAAAATGACTTAACTCATTAAGATTACTGCGAAGGGTTGATGAATTGGATCAAGAAATATATCAAGATTCAAGCAAAGTTTTTTTTTTGATAATTTAGAAGAATTAAAGAGACCCACAAAGTTGAACATGGGTCAAAGAGTGAAAGACAGTAGTTCTCCAACCATTTATAATTAATGCAAGCAGCATTTGAGAAGTGTACAGGTACAGGTGAGTTAAAAACACACCTCAGACAAGTAGCTTTCAACCTTAACTTAGTTTTATTTTTGTTAATAAATATATGAATAATAATGAAAATATGTGATCAAAAGAAGAAAAGAAAGAAAATAAGGAACAAGTGGGATTTTATATGGTTACATGAGCAAATTTGTTTTTGTAATATAAAGCATGCAAAAGACGGAACACGAAACAGAATTTTATCACAGAAATTCCTCTGTTTTCTCTGTTTCTAGATAGATCTAAGATGTGTTATTTTAAAATAATTTCATAGTTTTATAAGGTTTCTTGTAGACTTGTAGCATTCTTAGGAGGTATAGTATATTCACAAATTCTCAATATAGACGGACACTATCCGTCTATACGTATAGACGGATACCATTTTTCCTTACAAAATACCCATTTGTCATAAAGTGGGAAGCACATGGGGGTGCCCCACTTTGTCCCCCTACCCATTTTATTAGAGGTCTTTACCCGTCTGTTCACCTCACCCGTCTATACCAAGACCTATGGTAGTATATTAGCAGTTGTACACTACTAACACTGAATTTGAGGGATATTTAAGGGATTATTAATGTAGACGGACTTTAAATTCTGGTCATAAAAAAGAATACGAATCCAACAGGAGTTACGTGGGCGATTTTGATACTGATGAAGATTTAAACTAGGAATCACTTCTCATGATTTTATCAGCTAACTTAGTTGATATTTGCATTTGTGATTGTTATATTAGTGACGGATTTAAAATTTTGGTTGTAAATTCGAATACCAAATTTAAAACTTGATTATTTTAGTTTTAAAATGGATTTGTGATTATTAAAATGATTAGTTTAACCAATGGATAAGCAGAATATTTCAAAGAGGTTTGATGAGGGTAGATGGTGAAAAAAGAGGCTTGGAAGTTGGAAGAGTTATTAGTGCATGGTAAGGTGGAAGATTAAAGCAAGGGAAGGTTGTATTTATTATTTAATGAAAAGTTGGACGATAATGATGCAACAAGTCAAACATTTTTGCAACTAACTCATGCTTACTTATCTAAAGAAGACAATATTTCTTTCTATATTAATATTGATTATCAACTTGTTTAATCTAAGGTTTGTATCTTAATGTTTTGGAAGGGCCAAAGTGATTTGTCTTTTTGTTTTTTGGATAAAACTTGTATTTCTTGTTTCTTTTGCTACAAGTTTACAATTCACTTTACTGTTTATGTTGTTTGGAATTAACAATTTCAATTGTTTGGGACAGGTAATTAATTATTTGAGGATCAATCGAAGAAAAAGGGAGAAAATATTACATGTTTATTGGACAATTGATGCGAGTACGGACACGGCCCAAAAGGAGCTGTTCCGGGTGTAATTCCGAAGCAGTTATTTGCTACCACTCGTGGCTTGTAGAATGATGTCTTTTCTTGCCTTGGTTCTTCCTCTCGGTCTCTCCTGAAACGATGAACAAACTGAGGGCTCGGCTTTGCACCGAGCGTACTCACTCCGACGCTCAAGTCAGTAAACTTAAAAAGATTAAGTTGTGTGTTACTTGGCGAAGTATGTATTGTAGAGGGATAAGGAAGATATTACCAGATTATGAGGTGTTTAGGTTAGATTGTGGATCCTTTCCTCAATGAGAGTTGAGGAGTATTTATAGACTTTCACCTTTTGTCACGTAGTGGCCAAGTGGCTAGCAGGTGGAAAGACTGATCTACCCTCGGTCGAGGGACCCATGGCAGGCCGGCGGGCCCTGTTGACTCGCCGCCGAGGGGTCTTGGATACGAGTACGCGGATATGTGCTCCGGCTGGCTAGTTGTCCTAGCCGAGGCACAAGAGACAGCCGACAGCCGCGCGTCGGTTAAATTTGTCTAAGTCGTTGACTTGCTGTGGATATCTTTGACCTTGCTCAATATGTTGACTCGGTCAGCGGGTGCAGAATATGCCCCATCAGGAGCTATTACACCTTAGAACATCTACAATGGTAAGCTAGTTAGTACTAGTTTACCTTTGCTAAATCATTTTTTCGAGCTACAACCATTTCAAGCTACAACTTACTCCAACGGTGAAGTCGATTTCTTAGAGCATCCACAATGGTAAGCTAGTTGCTACTAGCTTACCTTTGCCACATAAGATTTTCAAGGTAGAATATTTGTAAGCTACAAACTACCACAATGATAAGCTACTAGCTTAGTGTTGTGGCTTAAATGCACCATATGTCAACTACCTTCCACAACACTCTTTTAATTAATACATTTACTTATTTTACCTAGAAAATAAAAATTAAAAATATTTAGTGTTGGTTTAATTGATAGATTTTTTCTTGTAGGCCCATTTGAGCTACTAGCTCCATGGAGCTACTAGCTCAATTTAAGCTAGTACATGTAAAGTGCTCCAATGGTTAAGCAAGTAGCTTGAAAACTTTTTTATTTGCAAGCAAGTCCTTTTGCTTAACCATTGGAGATGCTCTTACTAGCTTTATGTGACCCACCTAACACACTCTCCTATTTTTTTATTCAATTTTTAATTTCTAAATATAAAATTAAAACATTATAAATGAGATCACTATTTTCCTATTGGTTATATTTTTTGTGGGTCCATTTAAGCAAGTAGCTTCATGGAGCTACTAGCTCGATTTTTTTTAGCAAAGCTAATCTATTTGGATTACTCTAATGGTTGAGCTACTAGCTTGCAATTTCTTAAAATTGCAAGCTAGTCCTTTTTCTTAACCATTGGAGATGCTCTTACACGGTCCTTTGCAAGCTGCTACACGGTCCATCATTACAAATATGTTTATCTTCTTTACTAGCTATTAATATGTTTAATTTATTTACCTAAAATCTAGTTGTGTAGTCAATAAACTCATTAGTGTTAGACCTTTCATTTTTATTGCTTTTATGGTTGTAATTAGTGAAGGATTGATGGCAACCCTTCACTAGACTAGGAGTTTCGGTGTTGGCTGCTATATAAGGCCATGAATTTGCTTAATAAAAGACACACATGAATGATAAAAAAAAGAACTTGAACGTTGCTGTTGCAATTGTTTGACGGCTCGACGCGTTTCGATCCAAATTTGTTATTGTTTGACGCGTTTCAAGCATTAACCCGAGTTATAATCAATATGTCTTGATAATAGTTCACCATTGTTCGAGTTATAGGTCTAACCCGAGCAAATATACCATTGCTTCGATTTATTCACATATTTCGAAACAAATATCTTTATTTCTTGTTTCATTTACAATATCAAAAAAACACATAAAAATTCCCTTTTATCAAATTTGCAATCAGACAGTTCAAGAAACCGTTCAAATCATACAAATTCTTAAATCAGACAGTTTCAGCGACTGTCCAGTTTAATAAACTCCGCTGCCAAATAGATTCCGCTGCCTAATTCGTATCAACAATAAAGGTCTCAAGTTCAAATACCGTAACCTTATATAGTCAGTCATTCTCACACGTGAAATTCAGGTAACGGGTATGGGTGAGTCCATCCATTATCAAATATGTCACTTAGGCACTCATTTTCCCCTAAAAGGCATTCATGTGAGGACTGGAATAAAATCGATAATCAGTCAGGTCTAAATCGTCAAAATAGACTAAAATTAAGTATTGATATTGCTGAACTACCAAATGAAAAATAAGAACCGATATTTTAATAACTCTACGTATTTTTTCAATGACAAGGGAATCCGCAATTGCTACTCTTAGTGCACACTAGATAAATCATCGAGTATTAGATCTAACTGCTCCTAGGTATACAAAATTGACTATTTAATCATAAATTTGAAGATGCCACCACCCAAAGTATATATCATCACTAGGTCATTTCCAAAAATGAAATTGATTTGAAGAAAACTTGTTGTAGTGTGTATGGGAGATGCAAAATAAAGGAGTAGAGTTGAAGTTAGGTCCCGTAACTCGGCAATACAACACTTGTTATAATGAAGCAATGTAGGTTGGAAACATGCATGGTTGGATGTTTATCCAAAACTTGAATTTAATTCAATAATTAAACGACAACCTATCTATATGTAGTGCTCCATTAATACTCTTTAGATACAAAACATAGGGGATGAGTCTACCTGTTCATATACTAATACCCAAGTACACACAAAACTCAAATTAAAAGATACTTGATCAACTAAAATAACAATTTACTTGATCTCTTTGTACCTTTTCAAATAAGAAATACTATCTCCCTACCTAAAAAAAAGATATGGGATATACTTAGTGGCGGACTCATGATTTAGAGTCGGGTAATATTTACTTTTTTAATAGGTTGACTTTTATTCGTAGTATTATGTTTTTAATTCAAAATCATTCCGTTAGATAATAGCCCATGCAAAGTTAAAAAATGAAAAAAAAATGTTCTTCTCAAACTCGAAATATAAATGTCCAAAACTATGTTTCTATATAAATAATTTTTGACATAATTTTGTTTATCACCAACAGTTTAGAACAAAACACGCTTGTGTAGGATAAAAATTACTCGTATTTCTTATGAAGTTGGCCTAGGGCTTGAATCCTAAGTTGTATTTTATTTAACTTTATGCTCCGTATGGTAGTTCATTTAACTTTCATCGCACTAACAATAAGAGTGATAACCTAGAGTTATATACACTAACCATCAATCTTGATTTGATTACTCTTAAGTCTTACTATCATGTATATTGTATAGTACTCCGTATTTGCTTTTTTTTTTTTTTTTTTATATAACTGTTGTGTAATCGATTTTTTTCTGCCCATCATTTGTATGCTTTTTTTTATATTCTCTGCGAAGGACACCAAGAAATCAGAAACTAAATGAAAATATTTCAATGAATGAGCCATGAGTTCCCGAAAATTGTGAAAGGCGTCCTCGCGACGAGGTATAAATAGTACGTAGTTACGTACGGATAATGGAGTAATTATAAGTTATGAGCAACGTGGTGCGTATAAGAAATGAGTGAAGTGGAACAAGATCCTTAGATTATGTACTTTAAAGGTCAAAACCTGTAACATCCCAATTAAGTCATTGCTCCAATGTTCTCCGATGAACGATAAACGCATAAAACTATAAAACTTGTCATTTGTTTTGTTAACTACTTTCTAACAAGTGACTGTTTAGCTAATGATGGATTTAGTATTGACTCGTTTCTTGTTAGAAAGTAGTTAGCAGAATTTTACGAAAGGGAAGGTACCAGATTATTTTTACTAAAAAAATGTTTGATTTTGCATTTTTTCCCCAAAAATTAATGCAAATGATGGGATTTGAACCCTTGTAGTCTTGTTTAGAAAGTTGAGGGTAAGTGTTATTCCTTCCGTCATGATTAATAGTTATTTATGTATCTATTTTCGCTCCATTTATATATTTACCTTTTTTTTATTCTTTGTGGAGAGTGTTTCAATAAAATTTTTTTTTTTTTTTTGGTCAATCGAAGCGCGCACTTAGTCGCATTACAATAGAGGGGAGGGGGGATTCGAACCTGGGACCTATTGTCCACAATACCTCCGTCTTAACCACTAGACTAAGACATCTTCGGTAGAGTGTTTCAATAAAATGTAAACAAATGATTATGACCGTGGAGTAATTTTTCATGTCCATCAATAATAAGTCTCGTTTATTTAGTATTGACTCGTTTCTTGTTTAAAGCGGATATATACGACTTAAATATGGAGTAAGATTTTGTGCTCAACAAATAATTCTTTGTATTAATTTTATGACTTGATAAATATAAAATGGGAAGCACATACTAAAGGGAATGAGAGAGTATCAATCAATCAATACTATATATTAAATCCAGAAGCCAAGGGACTTCAATGTAATTAAAGAAATTTATACAAATTAATTATACTATATAGTTTTAAATCACTAGCACTGTGTGATGGACCCGATTAAGGGATCTCAATGCAAATATTATATAGTTTGGGTTAAAAATAAATTATATAGAAACTTGGTAATTTTCCTAAACATTTGTAAGAGACTAAAACATGGTGGTCAATTTCCTTAAAATAAAATAATTAATTAAGATGCTCAATTTCCTTAAAATAAAATAATTAATTAAGATGGTCAATTTCGAGGAGACTAAAATAAAGAAGATGCTTGGTAATTTTCCTAAATATTTATAGAAAACTACTAAAAGATGGTTAATTTTCTTAAAATAAAATAATTAATTAGATAAACATGCACACTTATGGTATTAATTATTATCATCATAAAATTATATATTAAACTTAAAATATATGCAATTTTATTAAACTCTATAGTTTATTAGATGTATAGAGATGTTAATTAGTTAACATACAAAAATATAATATAAGTATGTTATAAATAATTCAAGTTAGATTCCATAATATATAACATTGCATAATTCTTTCGATTTGATTTAATGCATATATGTAATATATTTATATAAATATATAATCCTCTTAAAATTGCATGCCTAAGTAGTAAAAGTAATTTCGTCAGTAAAGAAAAAAATTTTAGTAACATTGAATATAGTTATATGATAGTAATCAATCATTTGAATAGTAAAAGTTATAATATTATCACCGAGATTAGTGAAAGTGGTAGAAACAACAACGAGAGTAGTGAAATAATCAATATTAATGCGGTAATAGTGAAAGTAACAATAATTACGGCGGGAGTAGTGAAATTATCAATATTAATGCGGCAGTAGTGACAGTAAAAATAATTACGGCAGGAGTAGTGAAAGTAACAATGATTACGGGCAAGTAGTGAAATGTTATTACTATTGTTTCATTAATAAGAGTAAAATATTAATAGCGGGGTAGTGAATTTGTCTCAAATTTAATTTCATCGTAATTTTAAGATATGTCATAGAAAAATATATTAATGATAAATTTATGGGTTATGCAACTTTAAGTAATTTTATTTAATGAAAAAAAAAATTTAATAGTAAGTAGAGGTAGCCCGGGCGAAGCCGGGCACCAATACTAGTACTATATATTAATTCCAGAAACCAAGGGACTTCAATGTAATTAAAGAAAGTTATACAAATTAATTATACTATATAGTTTTAAATCACAAGCACCGTGTGATGGACCCGATTAAGGGATCTCAATGCAAATATTATATAGTTTGGGTTAAAATTAAATTATATAGAAGCTTGGTAATTTTCCTAAACATTTGTAAGAGACTAAAACATGGTCAATTTCCTTAAAATAAAATAATTAATTAAGATGATTAATTTCCTTATAATAAAATAATTAATTAATTAAGATGGTCAATTTCAAGGAGACTAAAAGAAATAAGATGCTTGGTAATTTTCCTAAATATTTATAGAATACTAGAGGATGGTCAATTTCCTTAAAATAAAATAATAAATTAGTATAAACATGCACACTTATGGTATTAATTATTATCATCATGAAATTATATATTAAATTTAAAATCTATGTAATTTTATTAAACTTTATATTTTATTAGATGTCTAGAGATGTTAATTATTTAACATACAAAAATATAATATAAGTAGGTTATAAATAATTCAAGTTAGATTCCATAATATATAATATTGCATAATTCTTTCGATTTGATTTAATGCATATATGTAATATATTTATATAAATATATAATCCTTTTAAAATTGCATGCCCACGTACTAAAAGTAATTTCATCAGTAAAGAAAAAAAATTATAAGTTATGCAACTTTACATAGTTTTATTTAATGAAAAAAAAAATTTATTGGTAAGTAGAGGTAGCCCAGGCGAAGCCGGGCACCAATACTAGTACTATTATTAAATCCAGAAACCAAGGGACTTCAATGTAATTAAATAAAGTTATACAAATCAATTATACAATATAGTTTTAAATCACTAGCACCGTGTGATGGACCCGATTAAGGGATCTCAATGCAAATATTATATAGTTTGAGTTAAATTAAATTATATAAAAGCTTGGTAATTTTCCTAAACATTTGTAAGAGACTAAAATATGGTTAATTTCCAACAAATAAAATAATTAATTAAAATAGTCAGTTTCCTTAAAATAAAATAATTAATTAAGATGGTCAATTTCAAGGAGACTAAAAGAATGAAGAAGCTTGGTAATTTTCCTAAATATTTATAGAAAACTAAAAGTTGGTCAATTTCCTTAAAATAAAATAATTAATTAGTATAAACATGCACACTTATGGTATTAATTATTATCATCATAAAATTATATATTAAATTTAAAATCTATGCAGTTTTATTAAACCTTATCGTTTATTTGATGTATAGAGATGTTAATTATTTAACATGCAAAAATATAAAATTAGTAGGTTATAAATAATTCAAGTTAGATTCCATAATATATAATATTGCATAATTCTTCCGATTTGATTTAATGCATATATGTAATATATTTATATAAATATATAATCCTCTTAAATTGCATGCCTAAATAGTAAAAATAATTTCGTCAGTAAAGAAAAGAATTGTAGTAACATTGGATATAGTTATATGATAGTAATCACTCATTTGAATAGTAAAAGTAACAATATTATCAGCGAGATTAGTGGAAGTGGTAGAAACAACAATGAGAGTAGTGAAATAATCAATATTAATGCGTTAATAGTGAAAGTAACAATAATTACGGCGGGAGTAGCGAAATTATCAATATTAATGCGGCAGTAGTGGCAGTAACAATAATTACGGTGGGAGTTGTGAAAGTAACAATGATTACGAGCAAGTAGTGAAATGTTATTACTATTGTTTCATTAATAAGAGTAAAATATTAATAACGGGAGTAGTGAATTTGTCTCAAAATTTATTTCATCGTAATTTTAGGATATATCATAAAAAAATATATTAATGACAAATTTATGAGTTATGCAACTTTAAATAATTTTATTTAATGGAAAAAAAAATTAATGGTAAATGGAGGTAGCCCGGGCGAAGCCGGGCACCAATACTAGTTATTTAAATTAGTGAATCAAAATATTTTCGTCAAATGCATATTTAATTTGTGTTAGAAGCGAATTTATATGTGTAATATGACCTTTTATGGTCCATCAATTTGTGAAATTAAAAAGGTTAGAAAGTTTAAAATACATTAGTATTGGTGTCCGACCCCGCCCGTGCTAACTCTATTTAAAATTATTTATTTTCAATTAAATAAAACTACTTTAAACTTGCATAACTCATAAATTTATCATTAATATATTTTTCTATGAGATATCTTAAAATTACGATGAAATAAATTATCAGACAAATTCACCACTCCCACTATCAGTATTTTACTTAAATCGACTGGTTAGCTAATTGTTGATATATACTTTCTTTTGTTGTTAGTATTGTTACTTTTATTACACTTGTTATTACTAGTGTCACTTTCAATACTCCCGCCGTAATTATTGTTACGTAATTATTGTTACTTTCACTACTGCCACATTAATATTGATAATTTTACTACTCCCGTTGTTACTTCTATTACTTTCATTACTCCCGCTCGCTGCTAATATTGTTACTTTGATTATTCAAATGAGTGATTACTATCATATTACTATATCTAATGTTACTACAATTCTTTTCACTAATAATAGAGTTACTTTTACTATCTAGGCATGCAATTTTAAGGGTTTATATATTTATATAAATATATTACATGTATGCATTAAATCAAATAGAAATAACCATGGAATATCATATTTTTTTGGAAATTTAGCTTTATTTATTTACCTTTAATAGTTTCCAAAATATAACATACTTATATTATATTTGCGTATGTTAAATAATTAACATATTTATACTAATTAATACCAAAGTAGGGCATGTTTATTCTAAGAAAAATCACCATTTTCCAGTATTCTCTAAATTTATACTTTAACCAAAACTATATAATATTTACATTGAAGTCCCTTAGTCAGGTCTATCACACAATGCTATTGATTTAAAACTATATAGTACTACCTCCGTCTCGGTCATTTGTTGTCCTTTGATTTTGGCACAAAGACCAATAAAAGAGGAGATGGTCAATTACTAGATGACATGTGTGTTGGGAAATGTGTCATCAACAATAGTGCGATCACATGATTTAAATATCATTATTAAATCTCATTTCAAGAATACGGAAGGGATGATACATTACATATATATAGTCAACTGGTCCACACATATCGGTAATGATTGGCTGGCTAGAGTTTGACATTACTGTCGTGCGACGGTGGTGATCAGTTGATCCCTTGAGGTCACACCTAAAGGACGATTCCCTTAATTGAAAAGGTTAATTAGTTGTATATCGATACAGATTAATTAATTCCTTAAAATTGAACAATTCGATTTGTGAGAAAGAGAATATTGATATCTTATTGTAATGGGATTAAATAAGATTTATTTTAGTAATAAAATGCTTTGTTGCTAAAATTATTTATTGTTTGAGAAACAATAAAGATAAGAATGAATGGTTAATTATAATTACAAGAAGTTGTGAATTATAACTGTATGACCCATTTTATTTAAGTGATCAAGCATCACTAGTCAATTTGTTGAATGTAATTTAATTAATTTATAAAATGATATTTATGTGATAAATATGCATTTAATTAATTAGTAACATGTATCATACTACATGTGACATATTGTGTGACAAAAGACAAATTGACAAAAATAAAATGGTAGTCCATTTTATACATAATGGACCGAAAATAGTGGGTGTGTTAGTGGGTTTTGGTTGTTTTATTTTATTTGATAAAATAAACATCATGATGACTACTCTTGACTAGCCTTACAACCTACTCCACTTTCTTACACACCTATATTTTTGATAAGAGAAAAAGAAAAGCAATGATGCTCCTTTGGGCTAGAGTTGGGCGGCACACACACTCTTAATTGAGTAGTGTTGGTTGCTTTATTTTTCTCAAAATACTACCATTCATAAAAACATGCAAGATGTTCATGTAGAATTTCCTCTCTTCTCTCTCTTCTATCTTCATAAAAAAGGATGAGATTTTAATCTAAATTGTTCATATAAATTACTAAGATTACTAGAAGTAGTATATGAGTATTAGTAATAGATTTTAAGGTAAACTACAATACAAACATCTAGTACATGTTTATTTGTGGGATTAAGGGATTGTCTTGGGTGCTACTAATTGGAGGGCTTCTAATTTGAAGTCAAGAATGTTCATCCATTAATGGAAAGCTCAAGAACTAACAAGAAGGAGATCTTGTTAGTGCCCATTATGACCGAAATCTTTATGGTGAGAAAATGTTTTCTTATCTTATTTTATTAATGTTTGCATGCATAAAATCCACATTTAATTTTATGACAAATTAATTTTAACATATATGAGTACGTTAGTATGTATATAGATCTACATTTCCTTCAATGTGGACCAAATTGAGTATGAATAACCAAATAGTTCATCAAATGTATTCTTAAAATAAAAAGGACAACAATTGACTGAGACACCCTGAAATGGAAAAGGGCAACAAATGACCGGGACAGAGGGAGTATAATTAGTTTGTATATAGTGACGGAGCCAAGATTTGAACTTAGGAGGAGCGAAAAATTTTAGGGGGGGCGAACGACTAATTTCATAAGGTACACCTGAAAATTTTTCCAAAAATTTAACTAAAAATTTCGAAAATTTCATCCGTCAGGGGGGCGACCCCTTCTACTAGCCCCCCCAGCTCTACCACTGTTTGTATAGATTTATTTAATTACATTGAAATCTCTTGGTTTCTGGAAAATATATAAATTAATTATTCCTTTTAAGGTAGCCCTATGCTATAGAACGATTCTACGACAGAGTTATTAACTTAATAGCAGCAAGTCTCATTTGTGACGGGCATATTCGTCACAAGTTTGCGACGGGGTCAAGCCCACGTGGATAGTTAAGTCAAAACATATTGTTATTTCTTAGTCACTCTGCTTTTGTCTTATCTACCTACATAAATAGTATTTGACATGTCTAAACTAACGACAGATATATCCGTCACACATAAATGAGAATTTGTGCTAAACTAGACGGCGAATTATGAGATGCATGACCTACATGGCCACGAGCCCAGGACAAACATTGGGCCCAAAGTAGGGACTGTTCCTTTGCAAGTTGTTATGTCGGTTGGAAGTTTATAGGAAGTAAATGTCATCCACCCGTATAGACTTATAGAATAGACTATAGAAGTCTTACAAATAAGGTGCAATGATCTCAATCCATATGGCATTAGCTAGGTCGTATTATTGATGATATTCATATACTCCGTAGCTTTAACTGGTAGTGTCTTGTTCATGATCTATGTATTATTTCCTTTTGATTTATTCCAACTTGTTAGCTTTATGAGAACTTTTCTGTTATGCTACAAAAAATCAATATATTAGCTTGCTTAATTGGTTGGTATGAACTATGAGGGTTTAGTACCTTGTTCTTTAATGAGCAAGGGAGTTACATAGTAACAAGAGCAGTTCGCCATTCTAAATCTCAAAAAAACAAAAAAATTAAAATTATCATTTTCTAGCGATCCACGGTTCTCTAAGAAGAAGGCCTTAACAAAGAATTGTATGAAGAAAATTTGTTATTTAAAAATTTCATTTCTAACTTCACTCCTATTATTATTAGAGTATGACTCACATGTAATTGTCAAAAGATGTAATCCTTTATATGCGAAAAAAAGAAGAAAAAGATTTTGACTAACTTTAGTTCAATAGCAGATGTTTCTGTGTCTTAATACAATAACGCTCGAACAAGTCATAGAAAGTAAACGCTAAAGATTTAATACTCCGTAGTAAATAGTTGATATTGGGATCAAAAACATAAATAAGTTTATTGATATCATAAAATAAAATGACCTTTTAATATATAATCTTAAGGTACATATCATTATTTTGGTTGAGATGATTTTCTCACATGATATCGGAGTCAATGTGATTAATAGGTCACGTAGTCAAATCTGAAAAGCCTCCAAAAATCTCACAAATGAAATTGAGCTCATGATATAATTTCATCAGTAAGTAAATTTCATTAAAATGTGGTAGGAACAAATTAAACCTAAACGGATGCAAATCATCACTAATTGGCTTTTTAATCGAACCTTGCACACTAATTGAATGTAAATTATTTTAATTAGTTATACACTTGGATGTATTACGTGTACAGTGTACTATTCCTAGCACAAATACTTGTGAGAGGTTTCACTAATTGACTCTCACTAAGATATTCAAACACTTCTTCATTGATTGTTGCTCAAATTGACTTTATTTCGACAAACATATTTTAAAAATGAAGGTACTAATTTATTGTTAGTAGTAACCATTCTGTACAAAAATGCGTTTATTTTACAACTTGTTATTACTTTTACTTTAAATTGTAAAATAATTTTACAATAAATTCATTGCAAAACCGTCTCTTTTCTAAAACGAACCACTCCATCACCTTGAAAGGCCAAAGCATACATTATGCGCTAATGATAGACACCTTTTGCTCGCGCTTTTAGTTTTATACTTTTGTTCATTAATAATTAAAATAAGGTGCGTACATAATTATGCACTTATGCATCAAATCAAATCAAACTTAATATTATTATTAATTTGTGGCACTGAAGAATGTTATTCCGTACCTATTTTCATACTACGTAATATTAACACTAAACCATGATGATTAGTGAGTGATGACGTACAGATGACAATATACTGATGCATGCATTGCATGCAATAATGCAAATAAATGTATACTCCTTATTTTATTGGAATCTAGTTAAGATACGAATGTATATAATACTCCGTAGGCAATTAAGCATAGGAGTATAGGACTTGCAAGGTATTTAATTTATTAAAATTTAGAATCTCGAAACTTTATACTGTCAATTTACTACATTATAGAACTGAACTTTAGGATTGCATTACTTGGTGATCTTAAATCGAATAAATACGAACTAAATTTTTCTGAAGTGAACTTATACGATCTGAACATTTCTATAATTTGAACTGAATTTAAAGGGAGTGGTTAGTGTTAAGTTTAATTGTTTAAAAGAACATAACCTTACACTCTTTCAGAGAAGAAAACAATTACTCGATCGATTTCTTGTGAGGTAGCTCTATATTAATCATAGAAATGAAAATTTACTAGCATAAACAATAGTCTTATTTTAATAAATATATTCTGTATCAAATATAATTGAACTTAAAAATAATTGAACTTTAGGATTGCATTATTTTCATGTTGAATTAAAAATGTTTTTTTTTTTTTAATTTTTTTTCGACAAGGAATTAAAAATGTTAATAATGGTAGTAAATCAAACAAGAAAATGACACTTGAAATTGAAGAAGCTGAGTGCTTAATTAGGAGGTGGTGAACTAAAAAACAGCATTAGGTAATCTTACAATCTTTTCATTGGTGTTTGAAGGTGGTCTCCAGATTGCATGTACGGGTCCACTTTTTCCATTTTACGTTGACCGATAGTCCCATATCATATTTTCTTTGATGACGGTACAAGTACGTACTACCAAGATCTCGATCTACCTTAGATGCGAATGACATAATCTCGTCGGATGGCGATAGGACGCCAGCACGCGACCCGGTGACGCCGAATCTCAGCACCACCATAATTAAAGAAAAGGAAAAATAAGTAAATTATAAATTACATTTCAACTTTGCGACAAACATATGGGGCTAAAATTGTAATTTTAATTGATTGAATTAGTGGATAAAGATCTTAATCTAACAAGAAAATAAAAACATCAATTTTATCAGTTCATCTTCTTCATGAAGTACTTTAAAGAAAATGACAAATTAACTTTCCTTCATTAATTTAAAGAAAAAACGCTTAAATATACGTGTGTGTATATATAGAACAAGCCCCGAGGCTGACCGATATATAGGGGGACTTAGGGTTATATTGGTCGATTAATATTGATCTAAGATGGTGCAAATGACAATGGCTAATTGATAGTTTGATACTATATACGAAGTACTTTTTTGAAAGAAACCGATCCGAGTTCGGCTCGAATAATTTGTTAGTTTATGTGTTACGTGTGTCTTGTCTATGAACTCCACCAAAATGAAGGATCGAATATTAATCTTCAAGCCTTCCTATTAAATTTCCCAAAATCATTTTACTGGAAATTCTTCCCCAAAGAAAACGTGATGCAAAATGAATTTGTTTGATTTTTTTTTTTTTTATATATTACTGTATTAATTATAAGATCTCAAGTTCCTAAACTACCCTTTGCAATTAACTAGTTTGAAATTTAAAATTTGAGAGAGGGAAATGAATTTTTTTTGATAAATTTACTATTATAGCCTCAGTGGCGCCCAATTTAAGCGTCACCTGGTAGCGCCATCTCATTTTCCTAATCTCGTAGTAGTTCATTTCTCTTAAGACGTCTAAATCGGTTTTTATTTGATCTATCTCACTATCTATTTAACCCGTTATAAGTTCAATCAAACTCTCGCACACCAAAGATAGCGGCTGCGGGTTTTCTCGTCACCAAGAGAAATAAAGGATTATTATAAATGTGAATTTGTTTATAATTGTTGCCTACGGAGTTTTGTTTTAAAAAGACCCCGCTATTTAGTTTCTGGGTAAGTACTCGCTGCTATTTACTCGTATTCTTCAATTCAGCTTTTAAATTTTCGCACTCGAATTGCAAAACCGGGACACGAGAATTTCATATTTACCGTACCCAGGTAAAATGTCAACCCAATCGAATTAATCGAGCCAAGAGCTGTTATTCTATAGCTTTGAAGGTGGTGAACAACCTGTTATAAATTATAGAGGCGATTAAAATATTAAATGTTGAGTTGGACATGCACGCACCAGGCTTATGTTAATATACTCCCTCTAGAGGTGATCAAATGGCCCAAGCCCATTGGCCCGACCCGACCCAACCCGCTTTTTTGAAGGGCTTGGGCCTTTTATTTTGGCCCGAAAAAGCCCATGGGCCGGCCCAAAAAAGTCCAATGTACTTTTGGGCAGGGTTTGGGCCAAGCATTTGGCCCAAATTTTGGCCCAGCCCAGCCCATATTTATTAATTAAGGAATATTTTTCTTATAAAATTTGTTTAAGTAGCGTAAATTTTATATATAATTCCTTATAAACTCATGTATATATTTATTGAGATTTAAAAGCGATGTTCACGTAACATAAATCATATCTACTAGATATGATTAAGCTTTATTCTATTTTTGGAGATTAATTCATATGTATTTCATCATACTTTATACGATTTTTTATATTAAGTGCACATTTAAAGTACAAGTTGAAGGTATTATACTACTTATCTCGTTTGGTAAGTCGTAAATTTTAGGGCCCAAAAAGCCCATATAGGCCCATAAGCCCGATTTAGCCTATAAGGGCCGGGCTTGGGCTCGCTAAATAGGCCCTCTCATTTGGCCCGGTCCAGCCCAACCCGCACATGTGGCCATTTTTATCATCCCGGCCCGGCCCAAACCCGCATAGGCCCGGCCCATGATCAGCTCAGACTCCCTCCTATTCCGAATAAGTGTCCTATTTGGACAATGGCACAAAAATTAAGAAATATAGTTAAAATAATGAAAATTATTGTATAGGGGTAAGAATATATGAGTTAAATAATGAAAAGTATTGAATATGATAAGTTATGGGTGGTTTGGGTAGTAAATAAAGAAGAGTTAAGGGTAGGAAAGTAAAAATACCATGTCCAAATATGGCAGATGGGACAGTTATGTGAATAGACGGAAATGGCAAATGGGACAGTTATTTAGAATAGGAGGGAGTATTTTTTTGCACACGGATAAGCGGGTTAGCGGATTTGGGACATGTTAGTGAAACGGGCCTAGTAATTTCCTTAAAATGCCTTATCCACACCCATTTATTTTTGCGGGGCAAATGGGTTGGATTCAATGGGTGGGTCGATTCATGAACAACTAATAAATTACTAGATGAGTAACGTTTTGTCAAGCGTCAGCACAGAACATCCACAAAATCCCACTTCATATAGAAAATTCCAAGATAAAAAGCGTGTTCCCTCCATCTCAATCATTATTTACATTTGTTTTAAATATCTCATAATTATGTATTTCTAAAAGGTAACAAATGATTGAGACGGAAAGTGTAAATAAAAGCAGTATGGAAAAGCTAATCTCAAACACACAGTTCAATCAAGAATAAAACCACTACAGAAACCTTTTGAGCCCATTTTCTTGGGCCAGATTCAAATTGAGTAACAGCCAACAAGTCAGGTTTAAAAGGCCCACCTCTAGGCGTTAGGCCCAACCATCGATGAATTAGACGATACTCGAAAACCCAATCCTTTCAAATCCAAACAAACTATTTCCATTTTTTCTTTTGAATTGATTTTTAAAATTTACACTCTGTTCAGATTTGAAGGGAGGAAGTAACTCTTTCCGCCTATAGGCCCGTCCGCTGGTAACTTCCTCGTTTTTCAGGTACGTAAGAGTTGATAATATTAGACATGGTTAGTTACAAATTACTGCAAATTTACTGAAATGCAAATTAATCGAACCAATACTTCTCAATTGATCGTAGTTAAACGAAGACATTAAAGCAAGTAGCCTGAAATGTAAGTTCAAAATCAATGAACACTACTGGCATTTGAAGTAGCGAGAATTGTTTCTTTGACTGGACACCACAACTAATGCATACAAGTGTTCAGTACCTCATCTAGTCTTCAGGAGTCGTCTTTCAACTTCTGTTCGCCAGAAAATTTTCATAAGTCAGTTCCGATCAGCTCCTCTGGGCTCCACCTAAAAAGTTAGCTAAAGAAGGAACACCCTGACCCCTCATTTGCTCTTGAGCTAGTCTCATTTCCTCGGGATCTGCCATGGAAAAAATAAACGTATAAGATCATTCAGTGAGAATTGTATGAGACAGTGTCACATGTAAATACCAACCCACATCATCATATATTCCTCGATTATAGGTTTATGGGTGGCCTTCACATGTAAGACTGGCTCATATTTTATGAAGCTCGCGTACTTCTGACAAGTTTAATTCATAATGTAAAGATAATGATTCTGTCCATCCTGAGTTCAGAACACGCACCAACGTTATCCATTAGTTTGGGCATCACGAAAACAACTATGACCATGAAGCCCACCATCAGTCCCATCGGGCTTTTCAGAAGTGACATGGGTGAGAAGGGTTCCCTTTTCTGCAACAGTTAGCAAACGGTGACGACTACAAACATGGATTGTTACAAAGAGACGTACTCACTGATAGAAAATCTAGTTGGCGGCTAACCTCATAATATATTTCCTCTCTTAGAGGCTCCAAAGACAACTCCGTCAGAGCCCTTCTTGTTTCTGTGAGTGAAGCCTGGACCTTCCCGGGGTTCCTCGCACTAACATCAACTCGGACCTGGACAGATAATATGGTATGTAAACAATTAATCCCTACATCCTACATAATATGGTTCTCAATAAGCTTTGGTGGTAAACTGTGACCCAGAAATTTTCTCCCAATATAGCTCTACATACAGTTATTTCTCCACTGAAAATATTCGACAGATTTTACATACCAATTCTTATACTATATTATTGGAGAAATCAATGGTCAAAGTCTCAAAGATGAGATTGTTGACCATCTGAGGCAAAAAAAAGGACAATATAAACAAGGAGCCACGGAGGCAGTAGTAAAATGCAGCTAGCTAAAGCTGAAGTGCAGAGAGATCGAATAGCCATACCGGAGAAAAGAAATAACCAGGCGCGGCTACTTCAATCAGATGAGTGCCTGCTGGTACATTATAGCTGTAAGATAGTTAAGAAAATTTTCCGAGTAATACTCCACGAGTCTATGGTAAAAAAAGGTGCCTATCACAATTCACAACTGAATTCTTTCATCTGGCTTAATTTCATGTATCTGATACTTTCTGGGAAAAAAGAACCTAGGCAACAGCATTTGGACATGGTGTATGTATATTTGGAAAAAGAGACCGTAAGAAAGATGGCAAAGCTTACTAACTTGAAACTTAAATCAAAATTTGGATCTCAGGGCAGGAACTAACACAATTGGTAAATGTGGGTTGAGTCTTGATACTTTAGAACTAAACTACAGAAACAAGGATCCAAGATGTATAACTCGAAAGAATATTGACCACCTAAATGTTTTTATCACACAAATTAAAGGATATAAATAGGATGCAGCACAGCTGAATGTAAATGAAAAATAACTGCAAGAATCATTAACTAATACATCCAGCTATATGGCTGACATAATAGGATACAATGAAAAGTATCCATCCGGCCTCAGAAATGTGACCCTTTGACCACCATTGAGAATTACTTTGACATTTGATGTTTTAGCAGGCAGACCAAAGTCTCTAGTCCCAAAATCTGCAGTAAAAGACCCAATGTGTAAATAAATTTTGCATCTAGTTTACTAGAAACAACAGCAGTAAAGAGCGTGATCATCCCATATACTAACTCTAAAAAAAAAAAAGAAATGTCATAGCATTGAAAGCAATATACTGTGATACTGGGTAATGGAAAAAAAGAAGTAAACTTGAATAGAATGAGTCGCAAAAAGCATAAGCGCTGCCTTAACTAACATTATCACTCATCTTACAATCTAAAGAAGCAACATTTCACTTTGTTAGTTTTGACAAGTGAATCACAAGATAGTCGCCAACAAGGCATTTAAGATCAATAAAATTGCAAGTGTGAAAATCTTTCAAAAAACCTTATCTTTCCAATGATGTCGACTTTTATTCTGTCTAGCTCCGATTACAACTATTCTTCCGATAAGGAGCTAATAGACTTGAATTTCAGGTATTACATCTTCCTAGGTTTGCTTCACAAAGTCCACTTTCAATTTCATCAAAATATAATGTTGCATTACTTGCATACTTGCATGGTCATAAATTTCCTAGCTTACTGTTATCATACACTAATGCAAGCATGTTCACAAATCAACCCGAGAAGAAAGTCCTAAATCCTAATGTTCTGCCGCTCAATTTCGCTTTTCTGAGTTAGGAAAGGTTTGTAAGTTAACCTCATCCAAACAAGTACTCCTACAAAGTTATACAACATGGCATATCTAAGAGTTCCGACCCTTATAGGAGAGGGTTCCCAGGAAGAAACATTTTACTTTGTTAGTTTTGACATGTTACTCTCAGGATAGTCACAAACAAGCCATTTAAGATCAATAAGTTCGTAACTGTGAATTTTTTTCGTAAAACCTTGTCCTTCCAATGATGTGATCTTTTCATCATTCTAGCTCCCATTACAACTATTCCTCCCATAAGGCGTTAATACAATTGAATTTCTAGTGTTACATGCTTCTAGGTTCGTTTCACAAGGTCCGCTTTCAATTTCTTCAAAATACATGTTGCATTACTAGCATACTTGCATGGTCGGAAATTTCCTAGCTTCACACACTAATCCAAGCATGATCACAAATCCAACCGAGAAAAAAAGTCTTAATATTCTACCCCTCATTTTTGCTTTTAGGCTTGTAAGTTACTCCCTCCGTCCCGGTCAATTGTTGTCCTTTGGTTTTGACACAAAGACCAAGGAAAGAGGAAGAAGCCAATGACTAAATGACAAGTGGAGCAAATTGAGTGTGAATGATCAAATTGTTCATCAAGTTCATTCTTAAAATAGAAAGGACAACAATTGACTGACTGAGACACCCTAAAATGGAATACAACAACAAATGACCTGGACAAAGGGAGTATATAACATGGCATATCTAAGAATTCTAACCCTTATACGAGAGGGTTTTACAAGTGAAACCAATTTATGCATCCTATAATCGAAAAGGAACACATAACGATTTGGGTTGGTCTCACATGTGAGATCGTTTCACCTACCATTTATCGATTCCAGATAATCAATCAATAACTAAGAACACCCTTACGAGACCATTTACAACAAAACGAAAAACCCCACCATCCCCAAAGGCATCCAATTTTCCAATAGTCAGCTAAACGATCAAATCCATGATTAAAACTACGCATCAATCAATACACATTCAAATTTACAGTAAAACGAGCTAAAATTCACAATCTTTTATCATAATAAATCATTCAAATTCACAATAACATGAAACAATCATAGACTTAATTGTACAAGGGATTAAAAATTACTTACTAGGGATCTTTACTCGACCGTTGATGGTGAATCCATCATTCAACCTGCAACAATTACATAAAAATTAGATCTGATAATACTAATTTGATTAATTATAAGTCAATCATGATTAAAAATTAATACACAATTAGAGATTATTACGAACCCAGAAGAATGAGCGAATGTGGTGGGAAGAAGGTGGCAGAAAAAAAGTTGAAGAGAAAGAAGAAGCAGCAGCTCAAGTCTGGCAATGGAAGCCATGGATGAATTTGACTAAAGAGAGAAGCTAGAGTTTAACTTTGATCCACGATTATGAGTTGGATGCCTCGTGCGCTAGGCTAGTAGGCTCACAAGTTTATTATTTTCCGTAGATGTCCGCTAGCTTAGCTTATCTTAAAACTGAATATATTTCGAACGATTGTGGTAAACCTTATTTATATGACTAGACTTAGTAAATGAGTCAATTGGGTTGGCTTTGGGTTGAGTCGGGCTGATTCGGGTTGGATTAGTTCGGGTTTCTCATTGTTTTTGGGTTGGGTTGGGTCAGTTCTGGTCTATTTCGATATGTTGGTTGGGTTGTTTTCGGGTCAAGCGGGTAGGGTTATTTCAGATCGGGTCATTTTCGGGTCAATGAATAAGAGATAAAAAGTAATTTCATGTCTTTTTGGTTAAACTGGAATTATGTTTTGTCGATCATTTTCGGGTTGAGTGGTTTGGAATCGGTCATTTTCGGGTCAAAAAAATTCGGGTCATGTTCAGGTCGGGTCGGATCACAATTGGGTAGAAATGTACACTGGGTCGGACCAGTGCGAGCTGGGGCTTGCCAAGGGGCGGATTGGGTGCGGCACTGACCCGACACTAAATAAGGACCGGGCTGGGTCGGGCCAGTGCTGGCCAGTTTTGCATGGCACTAAAACGGCCCACTCAGTAGCTGGTTAGTGCCGGGCCGGGGTGGGCCCCTTTTTATTTTGCTTGGACTGGGCCGGGCTGAGGAAGTCGTGGCACTAGCCCGGCACAAGGGGATGACCGGGCCACCTTTTTTCGGCCCACATACCCGAGCTGGCCGCCACGTTGTACACCTCTACATTTGGACGATGTAGTTCGGGTTTACTTCGGATCTTGGATCAGCCTTTTTGAGTCGAGTTGCTTTTACCAGGTCTACTTATATATTACTAGATTGAGAACTTTTTCGGTTGTTTGATTAAGAACTTTTTCGGTTGTTTTGCTATGATAGGTTTCTCCGTAAATGTTCTTTAGACACGAATTTGATATGAATGACTTATTTACTAAATTACTCTTATTTTTACTCGATTCCCAAGTAAATATATATGTGCGCTTTCCATACATAGACATGACATGAAAATACGACATAAAATAAACGAATACGAAATTAACGGGTTTGAGTTGAGACTTGATGACCCATCTATGAAGTGAGTTGTCATGAACACGACGTGAAAAATATTTGGGTCGAATTTGAGTTGAAGAGTTTGTGACTCATTTATATGTGACATGAAACCGAATCGATCCTATTTGTTTGCCAGGTCAAATTTCATTGGCATGTTAGCACATTTTGAGATCTACTCGTACGAGGGGTGCTATGCACATTCTTCTTTCAAGTAGTTCCAATCTTCTCTCTTTACCTTCTCACAAGAGATTAAACTAATGTATATCGTTTGGGGTTAGAATGGAAGTGGATATAGCACGATATTTCATATTTTAAGTGATTAAACGTTGCATTCGTGAAGCAAACAAGGTCGTTGACTTTATGACTTCTATTGGACATTCACTCTTTCGAGGTGGTTTAAAAGCCGGTGACTTCAACTTATCTCACTCATTTGAAAGGATAAGATAAGTTAGTCATACCCTAAACGATCAATCTAGTTATCTTTCCTTATAAAAAAACACAAAATCTCATTTGTGACCAACAATATCCGTCACTTCAAAGTGACGGATACCATTTTACCTCACAAAGTACTCACTTTTTCTCTCTCTGCAACACTGTTCATGTGGTCCCCTTTCTCCACTAACCCATTTTGTTACCATTTTATCTCACAAAATATCCGCCACAAATGGTAACCCGTCACAAGGGAGACCAATTGATAAAAAAATGTTATCATTTTCCTTTTTTTATCAATGAAGAAATATGGGAAATTCTTATTTAAAGGTTACAAGGCGCACTAAGGTGAAGAGGACTCGTAACTCATAGTGATGAAGCGTACAACCACAGGCAATGAGTTAAAGAGTTTGTCACCCATATATACGTGACTCGAATCCGAATTGACCTATCTGTTTGTCAGGTCAAATTTTATTGACAATTTGATATGTTAGCACATTTTGAAATTTACTGGTATGAGGGGTGCTATGCACTTCTTCTTCCAACCTTCTCTCTTTACCTTCTCACAACAGATTAAACTAGTGTATATTGAGTGAGGTTAGAAAGGAAATGGATATAGCACGATATATATTGTATTTTAAGTGATTGTGAGAGAAGAGGTAAAAGAGAGCTAAAGAATTGCTTGGATAAGAGAGTTGACATGTTACCACTTGAAAAAGGACAAAGGAAAATGAGTTCTATATAATCCTTTTTTTGTCAATCTCAACCATAACGTTAGAAAGGCTGAATGTAATGACCCATATCACGATTAGCATGATAAGCAACGAACCTAATGGAGGTCGAAGCGGGGTCGGCACAGTGAGTCCCAAAAGGAAGCTACTGCCTAGCAGCTCTGTAATTAATGCTAATTTAGCGAGTTGGAGTAATAAAGAAGCAATTGGATTGCCTGAATATGTTGAGTTTATGGATTCAAGTACCTAAGAGGGGGAGGGGGTGAATTAGGTACTCTTTTAAAAATTTTAACTTCAACTTTATTGGATTAAAGTAAGTTAAGTGAACAAAAGAGATTTAGAGGATACTTAGAATAATATTGAAAGATTGAACAAGTATCACGATGAATGTTTGCTGAAGTATGAAAGCAACAATCGTTCTGACTGTATCTATTTGTCTCAGTTTGTGAAGTATGACTGCAGACCAAATGCGACAGTATGATGAACTGTTGCTTCTAAGTTTAAGCGAAACAAAACAAACAAACAAAGAAAGAAAGCAGCGGAATTAAAGAGATAAACAAAGAACACGAGTTTTTGAATTGGTTCGGCAAATACTAAAGTGCCTACGTCCAATCTACCTTTTTATTACTTTCCTTTAGTGATCTACTCCGACAACTAAAAGACCCTTGTAATAAAAGACGCCAACCTACTCCGGTTGCAAAGCTAGTACAAGAACTACTCCGTTCTATGACAAGCTAACTCGCAATCTACTCCGATTGCCAACTCACAACCTACTCCGGTTGTCAAGAGTTAAAGACTACTCCGTCCTAAACTCTACTAACACACTTAAAATGTAAAGGATCAAGTTTCCACTAACACATTCTTAACAAAGAATAGAGGTGGACAACTTTTACAAGATCAACACTTTTAAGCAAGAGAGTTTAGTATAGAAAAGCAAAAAGAGCCACGATCGTAGAAACCGAAAGACACTTGAAGACTTTTAAAAAGATTTTGCAAAAGACACGATTTTTACTCTTTAAAAACACTTTGCAAAACATGAAAGAATTAATTCAGAAAGTCTTAGGGATTTAATGAGGAGGATGCACGGTTTATATAGAGGAGGTGAGTGAAGGGGTTGCTAGGGTTTTGAAGGGTCAAAGACCTCACATGTGAAGACCATTTGCAACCACCTAATAACTTGCACCAAAAAGGAGTCTTTTGCAAAGGAAGGAATAGAGAAAGAAGGTTTGAAAGACAACCTTAAATGCTCATGCAATTTTCAGAAAACAAAGGATGTGAGACAAGTCACATGATGACAAGTTAACACAAATATGGCAAAAAGCAACTTTTGTTTTCTTAAAAACCAAAGGATTGAATTTGCATAAAGAGGAAACATTTTGAATAATTCAAACCACTCTTCATTGGATACTACCTCCTTAATAAAAATCTGATTTTTATCTTTGTAAAATGATAATCACGTGAAAGCCTTTGAAAGATAAAAGGGACTTCAAGTTTCTCGAGTTGTGGCATAATCCAAACAGCTGTTTACGTGTAAAAGCAACAGTCGTCTGGACTGTTTCTATTACTCTAATATACTTAACTTTCTCACTTGTACATTAGATGACACACGACTAATTACAAAGGGATTAATAACAACTTCAATACTTCTTAATCCAAGCTTGATTGCATCATTAATCCTGAAAAGGTAAACTAAGATAACACAAATCAAATGGGCATGTTATCATCAACATAAGGAACCCAACAAATTCCCCCTTTGATGATGACAAGCCCCAAACGAATGTATAAGCAATGTAAACACCTTGATTCAAGAATTTTAAGCAAGCAAGATCAAATGATAGAGAAGGGACAATATTACCTTACTAAGGGCAAAAGCAAGAATCAAACTATCAAGACAATTTTACATTGCCCCAAAACAAGAATCAAGCTTGAGAAGGTTAGACAAGACATTGGTTTAATCAATAGCAAGGAGATTAAGAGCATGAGTTTACCTTTTCCCCCTCTTGACATCATCAAATGGATAGAGATGTCAAAAGCATTAGAGTGCAAATAGGCATAAGAAAACACAAAAAGACACATATAAGTGTGACAAGGTAACAAGGTCAACATCAACAAGGATTAAGCATAAGTTAATCAAAGTTCAACAAAGCTAAATAGAGTTTAAAGTACACCACCAATTGTTCAAAATAACAAGCAATAAAACATAGTCTTAGAAAGGCACAACCAAGGGTGGAACAAAATGAAGGGATACGGGTAAAAGGTTAAAAGGGCCGAGAGGAAGGAGGAAGGCTAAGGGGAGGAGGCTTGTTCACCATCCGAGCCACTACCCAACGGGTCATCATCCACATGATCATCACCGACTTCTTTTGTTGACACAAGGGTGGAAATGATGTCCACCTCTCCACGGATGAGATCCATTGTGGAGGCAAGGGCCGAGATGGCCAAGTCCTTCTTACGAGCATCTTCCTTAAGCCACGCACCTAACTCTGCCACGGCATTGAGTACTTCCCGCATACCACCCGCATTCACTTGACTTGATGACCCAACTTCCGGGTCCTTTTTAATTTTCACAGAAATCAGCTCATCATTCTCAATTTTGATCAACATCTTTCCCATTTGCCCATCACTCATCACATCACACATATCCAACGAACCCAAGCTAGTGTTTACCAACACCCCTTGTGCCTTGAGCACAACCGATAACCACATGCCATAGGGGAGGTAAATTATACTAGAAGAAGGTCGACGAAGCTTGGTCGAAATGAGGTGAAATCTTTTAAACATCAAACCAACTAGGTTCACCTTCTTATGGGTAGCAATATGATAGATTAAATATTGTATGGCAATGGTGAGTTTTCCTCTATCACCCGAAGGATAAATTGAGCGACACAACATGTTAAAAATGATTCGAAGAGGAGGTGGGATTTGGGTGTTGCTCACGGGTCCGGGGGAGACAGTTTTGGGACACACGGTTTGAGCAATGCTAAGAGGTGAGGCATAAGACAAAGCCACCCAAGTTTCGGAGGGGAGTTTGTCATAACCTCCAACGGGAATACCAAGGGCGGTAGCGAAATCAGATTGAGACAGTTTAAGGGGCTTACCGTTCACCTTGGCCGTAAGAGTTTCACCAGATTTATCAACCCGTACCGTAGCAAAGAATTGAATCACCTCACTAACAAACACCGGCTCTCGCATTTCCAACAGTTTTTCCCAACCTTGAGCTAAAACCATATCTCGGACTGAGTGAAAGGCAGGCGGGTCAAACCACGTTTGATTGTAAACCCGAGGGGAGTGAATAGCTTTGATGTTCATTAACCTCTCACAGTTTTTGTAAATTGAAGTAGGGAGATCAATACTCTCAAGGTGATCCCAAACCACGGCCAAGTCCCACTTCGAGATAAGGGACACCGGATCTGAGGGAGCAAGGTAGACAAGCTTTTTCTTTGAAGGTTTCGATTTTTTCTGAGGGGGTTCATTTGGATTTTCAATTGGGGTATCAACAATCGGGTTATCAACATTGCTTTGCTCGAAAGTTTCTGAAATTGGGGGTAATTGAGAGGAGGAGGCCTTTTCTTTTCTCTTGTTGTTCTTTTTCGCCGGAGTCGGGTCAGACTCGCCGGACTTTGATGGGTTTTCATTCAAATCAAATTCGGTTTCATCTTCAACATCTTCAACCAATACCGTCACTGGTTCAGAGGAGGAGCTCGGAACAGTGGAGCTCTTCTTTCGAACACCTCGCGTGCGTCGTCCTACCATTGTGGCGATGGGTATGTCGTCGGATGATGGAGGGTCAGAGGGTTTTGGTGATGGTTGAGGGCTAGGTGGATTTGGGTTTGTCGAAGGTGTGGTGTTTGAAGTTTGTGGAGGAAAGGCGTAGGATGTTTTTGATCGGGGTCATAGTTGGAGTTGGTGATATAGGTGGTTTTGATGTGATAGGGGAGGTAATTTTTGTGGGTTTAATGGGTGTGTTAAATGATGTTTTTACCATGGTGGGTTAGGATAGGTGAGATATGAGGGAGTTGGATTTGGGAGAAGAAGAGTTAGTGGGTTTAGGCGGTTTGGACGGGTAGGTGTAGGTAGTGGATTGAAGAAATTAATGGCCCATTTAATGTGGTAAGTGAGGTGGTTGGCCCAACTAGACAAATTGAATTACTCGAGATAAAAACGCAAGGTAGCATATAATAAACGTAAATTTAGATATGAGGTTGAGTGATTACCGACTCACAAATACGGTGTCAATTTTTGGTCTAATCATGAATTCAATGCACTTAGAACACTTAATAACATATATCCAAATTTAATTAAATCAATTAAGGAATTATGTAAAATTCACACAAAAAATCACATGCTATTAATTAACCCAATTTCTAATCTAAATTTCTCAAAATGTTCTCTTGCAAGTGGTTTAGTAAAAATATCGGCAATTTGATTTTCGGTCTTGCAAAAGATAAGTTTAATATGTCCTTTTTCCACATGATCACGAATAAAATGGTGACGAATATCAATATGCTTGGTTTTGGAGTGTTGAATAGGATTTTTGGAAATATTTATTGCACTCGTGTTATCGCACATTAAAGGAATGGAGTCAAAAATAATACCAAAATCCAAAAGTTGTTGTTTTACCCAAAGGAGTTGAGAACAACAATGTGCCGCACTAACGTACTCACTTTCGGCCGTAGAAAGAGCTACCGTGTTTTGTTTCTTTGAGGCCCAAGAAGTCAAGCAAGGACCCAAGAACGTTGCAATTCCGGAGGTACTCTTTCTATCAATCGTGCACCCCGCATAGTCCGCGTCCGAAAAACCTATAAGATCAAAAGGACAATATAAGGGGTACCATAGGTAAAGATTTTGTGTTCCAATCAAATACCGAAGAATTCGTTTAACGGCTTTGAAATGTGATTCTTTCGGATTTGCTTGGAACCTAGCACATAAGCATACACTAAAGAGAATGTCGGGACGACTTGCGGTTAAGTAGAGAAGTGAGCCTATCATACCTCTATACACCTTATCACTAACATTCTTACCGAGTTCATCTTTGTCCAATTTGGACCCGGCTACCATAGGTGTATCATGAGGCTTACCATTAGTCATCCCAAATTTCTTAAGCATTTCTTTGATGTACTTTTGTTGATGGATCATGATTCCATCCTTTGATTGCTTAATTTGGAGCCCAAGGAAGAATCCTAGCTCACCCATCATGCTCATTTCAAACTCCGATTTCATTAGTTCGAAAAATATAAGTAAAGGAGTTCATTTGTTGCACCAAATATAATGTCATCAACATATACTTGTACAACCAACAGTTCGTTGATCGTTGCTTCAAGAACAATGTTTTGTCAACGGAGCCTCTTTTAAAACCATTTTCAATAAGAAATTTAGACAATCTATCATACCAACATCTTGGTGCTTGTTTTAAACCATAAAGAGCTTTGTCTAATTTGAAAACATGGTTAGGCAAGTCATTGTTCTCAAAACCCGGTGGTTGCTCTACAAAGACATCTTCTTCCAAATATCCATTTAAGAAAGCGGTTTTGACATCCATTTGGAAGAGTTTAATGCCTTTGTGAGCCGCAAAAGCTATAAGCAATCGTATGGCCTCAAGTCTAGCTACCGGTGCATAGGTTTCATCGTAATCAATACCCTCTTGTTGGTTATAACCTTGCACCACTAGTCTAGCCTTGTTCCTTACGATTTCTCCCGAGTCATCAAGCTTGTTGCGAAAGACCCACCTAGTACCAATGACGGTACGATTAGGCGGTCTAGGGACTAAGTGCCATACCTCATTTCTTTTGAATTGATTGAGCTCATCTTGCATGGCAAGCACCCAATCTGCATCGGTCAAGCGATCGTTACATTTGAAGGCTCAATTTGAGAAAGGAATGCATTATGGGCACAATACTTATTGAGGTGAGCGAGTTTGTTGACGGATGATCTTGTTCGAATTCCCGAGTTGAGATCACTTGTGAGATTAGTGAGTGGATGAGAGCTTTGATGTTTCCACTTCTTTGGAACAAAGGTTTCTTGTTCCCCCTCACCGCATCGATCACGTTGGATGTTTCCATTGGCCTGGAAGGTTCTTCATCCTCACTGTTTTGGTTTTCTTGATTCGAGGTAGAAGCAACGATCGTTGGGTCCGTTGCTTCCAGAGAGGAATCGAAGTACTACGTGTTCCCCCCGAGTTGTTGCTCTCCTTTGATGGCGCAGATCTCGTGTCTCGCATTGCAATTGATCTTTGGGAGCTTCTTCATCCGTGAACACGAAGTCTTTTCGAACAAGACCAATCTCAAATTCATCATCCTCATCCTCATCATCATCATCCATGTTTTGTACCTGTCCAAGCACACTAGATTCATCAAAAATGACATGGATGCTTTCTTCAATTAACAAGGTTCGTTTATTGTAAACTTTATAGGCCTTGCTATGATCGGAGTACCCAATAAATACTCCTTCATCACTACGTGGATCGAACTTACCCAAGTTGTTTTTACCATTGTTGTGAACAAAACATTTGCTTCCAAAACATCTAAAGTATGAAATATTGGGCTTTCTTCCACGTAATGATTCATAGGGAGTTTTATTTAAGATACTCCTTATCATGACACGATTATAAATGTAGCAAGCGGTATTTACCGCTTCGGCCCAAAAGTTCTTAGGCAACTTACTAGTTAATAACATTGTTCTAGCCATTCCTTCAAGGGTTCTATTCATCCTTTCAACCACACCATTTTGTTGTGGGGTTCTAAGAGCCGAGAAGTTATGGTCTACACCATTGTCATCACAATAAGCACCAAATGATGAGTTTTCGAATTCGGTTCCATGATCGGTTCTCATTGAAACAAGTTTTAAACCAAGTTTATTTTGAATTTTCTTTAACCAAATTAGAAACTCATCAAATGTCTCATCCTTAGAGCTTAGGAAGAGTGCCCAAACAAACCTAGAGTAATCATCAACAATGACACACACGTAACGACTACCACCTCTACTTCTAGTTCTCATTGGTCCACACAAGTCGATATGTAAAAGTTGCAAAGGTTGAGATGTGCTCATAATTCTTTTGGATTTGAAGGAACTTTTAACATGTTTACCCCTAGCACATTCATCACATACTTTATCAATTTCAAATTTTATATTAGGAATGCCTTCAACCAAATCAAGTCTTTTAAGGGTATTAAGAGTTTTTGTGCTAACATGACCAAACCTTTTATGCCATAACCAAGGATCATTGTTCATTACACTCATGCAAGACATGGTGTGACCGGATAGAGAGTTCAAATTAGTTAAGTAAACATCTTTGACACGTCTTCCTTCGAGTATTAGTTCATTAGTAGTGGCATCAAAAATTCGACACATATTAGCATGAAATTCAACAACATTACCCTTATCACAAAGTTGAGAAATACTAAGGAGATTATGTTTCAAACCTTTGACAAGCCGCACATTGTCGACACAAAGTAAGGATGACTTACCAACTTTTCCAATACCAATTACTTCACCTTTCTTGTTGTCACCAAACCTTACCGTGCCACCATCATACGCTTTAAGTGAGAGGAATTGGCTTCTATCACCCGTCATGTGACGAGAGCATCCACTATCCAAGTACCAATTGCGGCCGCCTCTCACCAAGCCCTACACAAGATTAGTTTTTGAGTTTAGGAACCCAAATGAATTTGGGTCCCTTTTTGTGATCAAAATAACTTGTGGTGTCTTTCTTAATGTCCATTTCTTTTAATGTTTTGGTGTTCTTATCAATGTCATCAAATCGTTTTGTGCAACCATTAAAAACATGACCATTGTCACCACAATAATTGCAAATGATGTATTCGGGAAGACCTACATACTTCCTTCCTCTAAAATCGTTTTTAGGCTTCGGATGCAATGATCAGTCGACTGTTCCATTTGAACCCCAAACCAGCGGATTTCTCACATTTCTCGGTTTGATTCGTGAGGAAGTTTAACACGGTTTGACTTCCTTCCCATTTTTCAGTGATGTTCTTAGCATTGACAAGTTCATTGGTCAAGTCATGGACACGTGAGAGAAGATGCAAGTTCTTTTCTTTTTCTCTTTTAAGTTCATCATTGTTAGCACTTTCTATGGACAATCTTTTCTCAACAATGAAGTCGTGGGTGTGATTGTTGAGTTTAGACACAAGATAAATGATTCTTTCTTTAGACTCTTCATATTTAGATGTCATCTCGTCAAGTCTCTTGCTTAGATCAACGACTTCATCGGATCTATGGTGAGGTGAAGACCTAGAAGTGCTACATTCGGGCATACCTTTTTGAAAGAAAGTAAGCCTATCATGGAGATCTTCTATTTCATTCTTGAGACAAACAACCTCACTTTTAAGACACTCATTTTCATTTTCCAACCATTCACTTTTTCTTTTAAACTTGTCTAACTCGTGGTCGGGAAGCAACAGTCTTAGAGACTGTTTCTCTTAAGTCAACAACTTCAACTACAAGGTCATAGATCTCATTTTCAAGACCATCTTTGTCCTTCAAAACGTCATCACGTTCCTTGGTTAGTTGGGAAACTTGCATCACCAAAGTTGTGTTGACATTTTCAAGGTCAGAGACATCCGTGGGGGTCAACCTAAGACGCTCTAGTTCTTTAGTCAAATGCTTGTTTAACTTGTTGACTCTTTTGACCTCATTATATGCCTAAGAAGTGTGAAGAATGTGATCTGTTGCTTTTAGTTCATTTTTGATTAAAATTCTCTTGAGCAATTTCCTCAATCTCATTTTGCATTATATCAAGCTTGTTAGTTTGAGACCGACACTTATCAAGGAGTTGATCAAGAAGCTTACATACTTTCTCTTTGGAGTAAGTTCTAGCCTTGGCCTTTAGATTGTTTACCTCGTTGTCGGAATCGGAGTCGGAATCGTCGGGGTTAGCCATGAGGCATCTTAAGTGTTCAAGTTTTGAGGTTTTTGAGACTTTTTCTTTACCATGATTTGCAACACACATTTTAGCCTCAAGTTCCTCCTCGATGAGTTCCTCATCTTCCTCGGAGTCGGACATTCCCCATATAGCACTCATGACTCTATGTTTGTAGTCCTTTTTAACCTTTTCTCTTCTTTCCTTAGATTTGATTTCTTCCCACTTGGGACATTCTTTAATTTGATGAGTTTTATCACCACATTTAAAGCATCCCATGGTGGAAGTAGGTCGTCTCTTAGGAAAGCGTTTTTTAGAGTAATTATTAGTGAACTTTTTGTTACCTTGGCCATTGACCAACCCGGCTAAGTTCCTTGTGAACATAGCAAACTCGTCTTCCTCCTCATCTTCTTCATCACTTGGAGAAGATGTGAGGGCGAGACTCTTTCCCTTTGATGACTCACTAGAATGCTTATCGAGATTGAACTCGTGAGCCATTAGTGATCCCATTAGTTCATGAAGAGATAGGGTTGACAAGTCTTTAGCTTCCTCTATGGCGGTGACTTTAGGTTGCCATTTAGGGGTTAGACTACGAAGGATTTTTCGAATGATGTCCTCGGACTCGAAATTCCTTCCTAGACTTTGAAGCTCATTAATAATACAAGAAAAACGAGAAGAAAAATTATTTAAAGACTCGTCCTTTGACATTCTAAACATTTCATATTGTTGCATGAGAAGATCAATACGGTGTTTTCTTACTTGGGACGTCCCTTCATAAGCAAGTACAAGGGAATCCCAAATAGATTTTGCCGTAGGACACCCGGAGATTCGACTAACTTCCCCTTCACCAACACAACGTTGAAGAATCGACATTGCTTTGGAATTCTTTTCGGCAAGCTTGAAGTCGTTCTCATTGTAATTTCTTTCCTCTTTTGTCTTGGTGAAACCGTTAAGAATATCGGTTTCCTCAATGGCAAGAGGTCCATTTTGGATGATGTTCCAACATTGATAATCGATACTTTTGATGTAATGTTCCATTTTGAGTTTCCACCATCCAAAATTGGAACCGGTAAAGACCGGGATCTTGGAGTGTTTCTCGGAATCCATTACCCACGAATCAAACTCTAAGGCGGTTAGCCTCGATCAAGAGCACGAGGCTCTGATACCAATTGTTGAGTTTATGGATTCAAGTACCTAAGAGGGGAGGGGGTGAATTAGGTACTCTTTTAAAAATTTTAACTTCAACTTTATTGGATTAAAGTAAGTTAAGTGAACAAAAGAGATTTAGAGGATACTTAGAATAATATTGAAAGATTGAACAAGTATCACGATGAATGTTTCTTTGAAGTATGAAAGCAACAATCGTTCGATTGTATCTATTTGTCTCGGATTTGTGAAGTATGACTGCAGACCAAATGCGATAAAGTATGATGAACTGTTGCTTCTAAGTTTAAGCGAAACAAAACAAACAAACAAAGAAAGAAAGCAGCGGAATTAAAGAGATAAACAAAGAACACGAGTTTTTGAATTGGTTCGGCAAATACTAAAGTGCCTACGTCCAATCTACCTTTTTATTACTTTCCTTTAGTGATCTACTCCGACAACTAAAAGACCCTTGTAATAAAAGACGCCAACCTACTCCGGTTGCAAAGCTAGTACAAGAACTACTCCGTTCTATGACAAGCTAACTCGCAATCTACTCCGATTGCCAACTCACAACCTACTCCGGTTGTCAAGAGTTAAAGACTACTCCGTCCTAAACTCTACTAACACACTTAAAATGTAAAGGATCAAGTTTCCACTAACACATTCTTAACAAAGAATAGAGGTGGACAACTTTTACAAGATCAACACTTTTAAGCAAGAGAGTTTAGTATAGAAAAGCAACAGTAGCCACGACTGTAGAAACTGAAAGACACTTGAAGACTTTTAAAAAGATTTTGCAAAAGACACGATTTTTACTCTTTAAAAACACTTTGCAAAACATGAAAGAATTAATTCAGAAAGTCTTAGGGATTTAATGAGGAGGATGCACGGTTTATATAGAGGAGGTGAGTGAAGGGGTTGCTAGGGTTTTGAAGGGTCAAAGACCTCACATGTGAAGACCATTTGCAACCACCTAATAACTTGCACCAAAAAGGAGTCTTTTGCAAAGGAAGGAATAGAGAAAGAAGGTTTGAAAGACAACCTTAAATGCTCATGCAATTTTCAGAAAACAAAGGATGTGAGACAAGTCACATGATGACAAGTTAACACAAATATGGCAAAAAGCAACTTTTGTTTTCTTAAAAACCAAAGGATTGAATTTGCATAAAGAGGAAACATTTTGAATAATTCAAACCACTCTTCATTGGATACTACCTCCTTAATAAAAATCTGATTTTTATCTTTGTAAAATGATAATCACGTGAAAGCCTTTGAAAGATAAAAGGGACTTCAAGTTTCTCGAGTTGTGGCATAATCCAAACAGCTGTTTACGTGTAAAAGCAACAGTCGTCTGGACTGTTTCTATTACTCTAATATACTTAACTTTCTCACTTGTACATTAGATGACACACGACTAATTACAAAGGGATTAATAACAACTTCAATACTTCTTAATCCAAGCTTGATTGCATCATTAATCCTGAAAAGGTAAACTAAGATAACACAAATCAAATGGGCATGTTATCATCAACATAAGGAACCCAACAGAATACCTCTCAGACCAACCATCTTGAACCGCTGCGCGTCTGCATGACACTCCACTGTGGAGTAGTAAGGGGGTCGGGGAGTGTACAAAGTCTTATATCCCTAAGATCACAAAAAGGCTATTTACGAATGACCCATGATGAACATGACGTCAAATAAATATCGACACTTAGTGAGCCATTTAGCTATATACTCCATCACATTCAATTACCAAAAAAATGCAAATCATTTAAACACCAAGTCGATCATGATAATATAAACTGAGCAGCTGATCACTCAATCAGATGTACAATTAAGCAGAAAAGTCTTTCAGGACCTTAAATAACCCATGACCCTTGAATATGTCATTGGCTTTACAAGCTCATGACCCTTCACGTCCTCCATATTCCACGGTTGTACCCAATAACATTATACATTAATTTAAAGTTGAGGAATAAACCAGGTTGGTGGATTAAATACTTCGCCGTCACCAATATCATCTCCTTTATAAAATCGCCATGTTTTCTCACATTTGATGTCATAAACACCCATATCAATTGCACCAATCCCTTCCACCAGTCCATAGAGATCGAATAAATCATCGGCGAAATATACACAGTTAGGTTGCAAAGATTTGGCCGAAACGCACATGGTAGAATTACAACCTACAAACAATGTCGCATGATCTTCAATTTTCTCCCATCTTCTATCTTTAGGATCAAGTCTATAGACCGAAAAACGAAATGTTTCATAAGGAATGTGAACATCGTGATCATTTCCACCTGACTTAGGTACTTCTCTCCTGAAACGCAATACCATGAGAAGATCAGAACCTGATTGTACCAAATATAGTGCTCCTATCCCAGTTAAGAACTGCTGGAACATTTTAAATTTACTTATCACATAATCCACTGGCTTTACAAGCTCATGACCTTGGAAGTCCTCGATATTCCAATATACCAGCGTTGCATCATTGTACAAAGCAAATATATAACCATCCATCGCCACCACATCACATATCCTAACACAAGGCTCTTGCCTGACAAATACTGATGTCCATGATTGATCTCCGTTTTTAGCAAAAACTACTTGGAATAAATCACCATAAAGTACCACAATAACAAACTCAGTTTCAGACACTTTGAGCACAGTGAGCCTGATAAAAAACAGTCCCAAAACCCAATTAATATAATCTTCTTCACTCCCATCTCTCTCTTCAACATATGGGGGTCGATCTGGGATGGTTTCCGCAGATGGGAAGCGAATTTCGGACTTTGTGATTGGATTGAACAAACGTACATTGAGGTCACGGTCGACCATTGCAACCCAACCACAGTCTGAACCCCAACACCTTGTTCCAAAAGTCTCGGGGAGATTCATATTGTAACACTTATTATTACTAGGATTAAAAATCTTCCGTACACAATGCGGATTATTGCTAGTGTTTTCAGATAGTAAAAGCCGTGGCACTGGTATCGGCCTCCATTGGTGCTTTATTAAGGATGAAACACGCTTCCAAGTGGAACATACCGCTGAAAAATAAATAAAGTCTTCTATCATTTCCAACCTCATAGCAATGTCACCAAGAAGATCGAGAGGCAATGTCGACCAATCAACAACAGCCATGATGTTGCAAAACAACAATGGTCGAATCTAAAAAAATGATAACAGCAATATCAGTAACAATAACAATAATACTAATAAATAGGAACAATAACAGAGGAAGGGGACGGAGGGAAGAAGAGCTAAGGATCTAAGAAGTAAGCTTTTAAGGTAGACAAACATGGAGAAACATAGAGTGATGCTAATTTAACAAGCATAAACTAAGCAAAGCTTTATTTCATTCATGTCTTACCCAATTAAATCAACCAATTCGGACAGCAAATATCTACGAGTAAGCATTCAGTAGCATTACAACAACATTACCCGAGTGCCTAATTTAAGAAACACAATCATTCAACACAATTAAACAACCAGAGGTATAATCTCAATCACTAATAATATTACTGCTAATAATATTGTACAAATAATAATACAGCAATAACACCAAATTAAGTTAACTGTTGAAACTGTGTGTTGAGTAAGGAGAGGAAGAAAAAAGAGAGAGAAAAAAAAAAAAAAAAAAAAAAAAAGAATACCTCAACTCTGAGGAAGGTATTCAAGATTCAAGAAGCTTGAGACAAGTAATTTTATGCTACACTGCTAGGGGGTGAGATGCCCCTACTTATAATATGGTTTCCTTTCCTATTTAGGAAAACACTTCCACCGAATAAAAATTGGTGAATTACAATTATTTACCATATCGGTCCTAGTCATTTGTTTTCCTATTTTATTTTGAGTGTCTTAGTCAATTGTTGTTCTTTCTATTTTAAGAATGAACATAATGAACAATTTGATCAATCATATTCAATATTTGGTCAACTTATCAATTACTCCGTAGTAATTAATTCTCTCCTCTTTGATCTCTATACCAAAACCAATGAAAAGAACAATTAGCATAAAGTAGGCGAGCAGGGTTTGGTAAAAGTCCAATTGTAAATTTTTTAGCAGATGATTTTTGGTAAATAGGAATAGTAATAGAGAAAGGGGGTGGTGGGAAAGATGAGCTAAGGATTAAAGAACTAAGCTTGTCTACGATAATAACATTACAACAATATTACCCGAGTGACCAATAAAGGAGATGAAGAAGAAGAGAGAAAGGATACCTGAAGATGGTAGTAGTATATAAGAACCAAGAAGCTTCAGAACCAGAATTTGCCGTCTTTGATAAGGTAAAAATACTACTCCGTAATCCGTATTAGTAGATTGATCTTTTATGGATCGACTGACCAAGTCAGCTCACTTTGTGCCAATGAAAGATACATGGACTAAGGCACAATTAGCTATGGTCTATCGGAAGAATGTGCTTAAGTTACATGGAGTCCCTAAGGACGTAGTATCTGACAGAGTTGCGAGGTTTATCTCAAGGTTTTGGAAAGAGTTGTAGGAATCTTTGGGAACAACTTTGAAGATGAGTACAACATTTCATCCTGCGACAGACGGTCAGACTGGGAGAACGATCAAGACTCTTGAGGATATGTTGTAATACTCCGTATTTATGGTCTTGGGGGTACTCTATCGAGTAGCCCTTACTCTGTCGAGTAAGGGTATGTTGCAGAATAAAATAGTTTCTGACCTGTTGGGCACTCGATCGAGTAGCTGGGGCACTCGATCGAGTAGGGGGGTACTCGATCGAGTACCTTGGGTACTCGATCGAGTGTCCGGTTTTACGGGGGAGTTTTCTCGGGTTTTGTTAATTACGCGATTAAGGTATTTAAACCAATTCGTCTTTGTTCTAAATCACTTTTTACTAAACCTAAAACCTGTTTAAGAGAGAAAGCAACTTGTTCTTCTTCCTTATCGCGTTCTTGACAATTCCCGGAGTTCAGACGGTCGGTTTGCATCGTAGTTCGTGTCGTTGGATTCCTTGCGTCGAGGGTAAGCTTTTAACATAAGTTTTATAATGTTTTGATAAGGTGGTTGAAACCCTAATTTAGCAATTGGGGATTTTATGAGTAGGAATTGAATGGTAGTCTTTATGTGTTATGTATGATAGGAGGAGAATTCGTAGAGGAGCCGTTTTGAGACAGCTATAGATACCGTCTGCGTGTTGTGCTTTCCAGGTAGGATTTCCTACTCAGTATTAGTCCCATAATGGGATATTGGTGATGTGCTGTAATTAGCTGATTGATATGATGATTGTAATTGTGATTGTGATTGTGGTTGTGTTCGTTGATGGCTCTCGAGATGCGTTCTCGGCTGAGTGGGGTCACTTGCGGGAGTGATCTCACGCCCTAGTTTCGCCCTTCGTGGAACCCGCCACGAAGGGATGTGCACATTAATGAGCGGGGTTATCGCTCGTACGATGAGCGGGGCTTAGGTGGGAACGGTGCGGTCCCCCCGGCGGTGGTCCAGTGGACAGTCAGTGATTGAGACGGTTGGTTGGTGTGTGTGTGTGTGTGTGGCAGTTCAGCTGTCTATTTGTCTTATTGTTGTTATGTATATTGATTGTGTGATTAGTACTGACCCCGGTGTTGTTTTGTAAAACTGCGGTGATCCATTCGGGGATGGTGAGCAGATATTGAGCAGGTATAGAGATGATACGGGGATAGCTGGGATGGCCACGACATGACGATAGAGTCTTCCATTTGTAGTTTAGCTTTTATTTACATTTCGATTGAGAACAAACAGTTTGAATAATGTATTGCACTTTCGGTTTGGTTTCGAGGATTGTATTCATTCATTAAACTATTTATAATAAACGTTGTTTCTGTTTTGTCTATTTGATTATCGTACCTCGGGCAACCGAGATGGTGATGTCTCCATACGAGTGGTCTGGTAAGGCACTTGGAATATGGGGTGTTACAAATGGTATCAGAGCGACGATCCCGAAACCTGTAACCAATGAACTTAATGAACATAGGGAGTCAATTAAAATGAACCCGGGGTAAAAGTTGTAGGAGCTAGTGCAAAGGCTTGGGAGACGTCCTAAAGTCGCGGGGGTCGCCCTACAACTTTGAACCGGTCACATGGGGGAAATGTGTGTTGAGTCATGTGTGTGCTTAGTAACTTGTGCAACAAGGTGATGAAGTGTGTTGATTGTTTGGTGTTGAAGTAGGAGGTTGAGCATGTGAAAGAAAATGATTATATGTTGAAACATGTTAATGAGATGATAACATGTTGAATGATTTATGATGTGGCTCTAATAGCATGATGAGTTGATATTGTTGATAGTAGAATAGATGCGTAGCATATTTATTGTGTTATCGTGTGGTATACAATTTAGCATATTAGTATATGACGTAACATGCGGGTAGCCTTTACGTATTAGTGGTACTTGATCGAGTAAGACTGACTCGATCGGATAGGTTTTTGGCGAAATTGAGTCCAGAATCGCGTTTTGGGGCACTCGATCGAGTAACTAGGGGTACTCGATCGAGTAGGGGGTCACTCGATCGAGTAGCCTATATACTCGATCGAGTGGGTTAGTGACCGAAGGTCCGTTGGGTTCGGAGTTTGGGTACTCGATCGAGTACATAGGGGCACTCGATCGAGTAGCCCGTTACTCGATCGAGTGGGTTCGGATACTCGATCGAGTGGGTTCTGGGCAGCGTGTTTTCGTGTTTTGAAGTTTAGTACGTATGTTCATATCTACCCTTTCTTATATATGTTTAGTTTCAAGATGCCGCCCAAGAAAAATGCCTTGTACGCTAGAGCAGAGCTTATGACTACGGATGACATCGTTAAGATGTTAGAGCACCGGACGCTCTTATCGAGACCCGAAGAGAGTGAATGAGGACAAGGATAAGAGTAAGGAGAAGGAGGTTGACCATGCTAAAGTCAGCCTCTATATTGCGAGGTTTAACCCGAAGGAGTACAAGGGGGTTGAGGAGCCTAACCGTCTTGATAGTTGGCTGAGGGAGATGGAGAACATACTAGATTTAGTCCACTGTCCTGATGAGATGAGAGTGGATCAGCCGCATTCTATCCGAGGGAGGCGGTGGCAAGTGGTGGGATTCAGTGAAAGTGAGTGCCAAGGAGATATATACCAACCAGGGGTTACCTGCTATACCTTGGGAGGAGTTTCGTAGGGCTGTGAGGAAGGAGTTCGTACCAGAACATGTGAGGAGTAAGTTGAGGGAGGAGTTCGACAAGTTTAAGATGACTCTTTGAGATGTCTGGCCGAGTACTACAGCGGTTCAATGAGAAATCTAGATATCCGAGGACATGGGTTTGAGTGATGAGAATTTGGCTTTGAGGTTTGAGAGTGGACTAACCACGAAGATTATGGATAAGTTACCCGTGGGAGTCCTCACTGATGTGAAGGAAGCATATGAGAGGGCTGGGAGAGCTGAGAGACTAGTGGAGATGGCTCAGGAGAGGTCAGGAGGAGAGAAGAGGAAGTCTGAGAGCGAGGGTGGTGGCCAATCTAATTTCAAGAAAGGCAACCACAATCAATCTAAGGGGTTTTCTTCTGGGTCTGGGTTTAGTGCTGGAACTTCCTTTGGGAGAGGTCGTGGGAGTGTGAGCAACAGTGGGAGTGACTCGCTTTAGTTGTGGTGGCGTAGGCCACAAGAGACATGAGTGCACGAGTGCACCGGATCCTTTCGAGACCTCGCACAGAGCTTTGCGAGCAAATGCACCAGACCCGGTGGATCATGGCCAAACCGGGAGGTCGAGCTACCGAGTGGAGGCAACCGCAACGGCGGTAATTCTTATCGAAGACACCGATGAACAACAACAACAACAATCAAGGGTCGGGTGCTAAGCCGACCGCATCGCCTAATCTTGTCCAGGAGGTGGGCGAAGACCGATGGCAAGTTGTTCATGATGGACAAGAAGGCGGTGAGGAAGATGCGCATGTTATCACCAGGTACATTCCTTGTTAATGGCATTCCTACGTTTGTTTTGTTTGATTCGGGGGCTTCTCAATCGTTTGTGTCTTCGAGTCATGTAAAACAGTTGGGTTTGAGAGTATATGAGTACGTTAAGGAGCAAGTTTTCATACCTTCGGGTGAGTCCGTATCGTGTGGGAGGTTGTTTAGAGATGTATCTTTGATAGTTGGGCAAGTCGATTTCCCTATAGACTTGCTAGAGTTTCCTTTTAATGGTTTTGAGATGATAGTTGGGATGGATTGGTTAGGAAAGTATAAGGCCAAGATAGTTGTCATCAAAAGAAAGTGTCCCTAAGAGGTCCTAAGGGTGTAAGTGTGTCTTACCGTGGGTTTCTAGTCAAACCCAAAGTTAAGTTGATTGCGGCTGTCACTTTGAAGTCGTATCTGAGGAAGGGATGTCCTCTGATTTTGTGCCATGTGAGAGATGACCGGATAGAGAGCCCGCAGATTGATGAGATACCAGTGGTGGGAGAGTTTGCGAGATGTCTTTCCAGAGGAGATTAGGGGTTGCCACCGAAGAGGGAGATAGATTTCACCGTCGAGTTGAAGCCAGGGACGGGGCCAATCTCTAAGGCACCGTACCGTATGGGTCCTAAGGAGATGGAGGAACTTAGGAAACAGTTGGATGATTTGATAGAAAAGGGGTACATTAGACCGAGTGTATCGCCTTGGGGAGCACCAGTTCTGTTCGTAAAGAAGAAAGATGGGAGTATGAGGTGTGCATAGATTACGGGGAGTTGAACCGTGTGACGATAAAGAACAAGTATCCTTTACCAAGGATAGATGACCTGTTTGATCAGTTGAGTGGTGCAACGGTCTTTTCTAAGATCGATTTGAGGTCAGGGTACCATCAGGTGAAGATTAGAGATGTGGACATACCGAAGACAACTTTCACGTCGAGGTATGGCCATTATGAGTATGTGGTGATGCCGTTTGGGTTGTCTAATGCGCTGGCAGTGTTTATGGATTTGATGAATAGGATCTTGACGCAGTTCTTGGATCGTTCGTAGTGGTGTTTATAGATGATATCTTAGTCTACTCTAAGACTAAGGAGGAGCATGAGGAGCATCTGAGGATCGTGTTGCGGACTTTGAGGGATCATGAGTTGTATGCTAAGTTGTCTAAGTGTGAGTTTTGGTTGGAGAAAGTTGCTTTTCTGGGGCATGTAATCTCTAAAGATGGAGTAGTTGTGGATCCGGCGAAGATTGAGGCAGTGACAAAGTGGGAAGCACAGAAGAATGTCGCGGAGGTTAGAAGTTTCTTGGGTTTTTTGGATACTACAGCGGTTCGTGAAGGATTTCTCCAAGATAGCTAGACCGATGACGGCATTGATGAGGAAAGAGAACAGGTTTCGTTGGGATGAGAGTTGTGAGACGGCGTTCCAAACCTTAAAGGAGCGTTTGACCACGGCTCTGTCTTGGCATTACTGAAGGGAGCGAGAATTTTGAGGTTTATACAGATGCTTCGAAGAATGGGTTGGGATGTGTGTTGATGCAGAATGGTAAAGTGATTGCCTATGCTTCTAGGCGGTTGAAGCCTTATGAGGAGAACTACCCTACTCATGATCCGGAGTTGGGTCTTTGTGGTGTTTGCTCTCAAGATTTGGAGACATTACCTTTATGGAGCAATCTTTAAGGTATTTTTTCTGATCACAAGAGTCTCAAGTACATCTTCACGCAGAAGGAATTGAACATGAGACAGAGGAGGTGGATGGAGTTGATTGGCGACTACGACATGGAAATCATCTACCATGAAGGGAAGGCCAATGTAGTTGCTGATGCTTTGAGTAGAAAGAGTGTACATTCCTTGTGTACAGCTCTATCTTTGATAAGGCTGAGGGATGAGGTAGCGAGCTTTGGGATTCATATGATGCAGAAAGGAGATGCTATGGGTGATATGACAGTACATATGGAGTTTTATGATGACATTCGAGGTAAGCAAGCTTTGGATCCTAAGATGGTGGAGTGGAGAGCTGGGGTGGAGAAAGGGACAGTGTCCCGCTTTTCCATTCATACAGATGGTAGCTTGAGGTTTGATGGTAGGTGGTGTGTTCCTAATGACGAGGAATTGAAAAAGACAATCATGACAGAAGCGCATTGCACACCATATTCAGTTCATCCGGGTGGAGACAAGCTTTACAAGGATTTGAAGAAAACGTTTTGGTGGCCTGGGATGAAGAAAGAAACAGCTGAGTTTGTGTCCCGTTGTTTGACATGCCAGAGGGTTAAAGGGGAACAGAGAAGACCACAAGGTAAGGTTCAGTCTTTCGAGGTGCCTGAGTGGAAGTGGGAATCCATTTCCATGGATTTCATTGTGGGTTTACCTAAGAGTCAACAAGGTAACAATATGATTTGGGTAATAGTGGATCGGTTGACCAAGTCAGCTCACTTTGTTCCAATGAAAGATACATGGACTAAGGCACAATTGGCTATGGCCTATCGAAAGAACGTGCTTAAGTTACATGGAGTCCCTAAGGACATAGTGTCTGACAGAGATGCGAGGTTTATATCGAGGTTTTGGAAGGAGTTGCAGGAATCGTTGGGAACAGCCTTGAAGATGAGTACAAACATTTCATCCCGCGACAGATGGGCAGACTGAGAGAACAATCAAGACTCTTGAGGATATGTTGCGAGCTTGTGTGATGGATTTTGGTGGTAGCTGGGAGCAGAGGTTGGACTTGATAGAGTTTTCTTACAACAACAGTTATCACACCAGTATAGGTATGGCACCGTTTGAGGCTTTGTATGGGAGGAGATGTAGGAGTCCGATCTGTTGGGACGATAGTGCTGAGGCAGTGGTTTTAGGACCAGAGATGGTACATGAGATGGTAGAACAGATTAAGATGATCAGAGAACGGATGAGAGCAGCCCAGGATCGACAGAAGAGTTATGCAGATCTACATCGTCGGGACATCGAGTTTCAGGTTGGGGACAAGGTTCTTCTGAAAGTGTCCCCTATGCGTGGAGTTATGAGGTTTGGGAAGAAAGGCAAGCTAAGTCAGAAGTTTATAGGGCCTTATGAGATCTTAGAGCGAGTTGGGGAAGTGGCTTATCGGTTGGCTTTACCGGCTGCATTGGAGAGAGTGCATAATGTGTTTCATGTATCGCAGCTGCGGAAGTATGTGAGTGACCCGTCACATGTGTTGGAGGCAGAGAGCTTAGAGCTGGATGAGTCTTTATCGTACCTTGAGGTGCCTAAGCAGATTCTAGACCGAAAGGTTAGAAAGACCAGGAATGGTGAGACCGTTTTGCTTAAGATCCTTTGGTCTAACCACGAGACTGAGGAAGCTACATGGGAGGCGGAGGATATAATGAAAGAGCGCTACCCTTTCCTTTTTGATCAGGTATGTATGGTTACGGGGACGTAACCTTGTTTCTTTTAGGGGGGTAGGAGATGATCGCGAGAGTTTTTAGGAGTTTTATACACCTTTTATATGTTGTGTCGGGATGTTTGTCTTGGGTTTGTATCATGTTTTTGTTTGATGGTTGAGTCGGGAATGTTGAGGGAGTACCTTTGTTTTTGTTGTGGTTTGAACTTCGGGGACGAAGTTCCTTTTAAGGAGGGAAGACTGTAATACTCCGTATTTATGGTCTTGGGGGGGTACTCTATCGAGTAGCCCTTACTCTGTCGAGTAAGGGTATGTTGCGAGAATAAAATAGTTTCGACTGTTGGGCACTCGATCGAGTAGTGGGGCACTCGATCGAGTAGGGGTACTCGATCGAGTACCTTGGGTACTCGATCGAGTGTCCGGTTTTTACGGGGAGTTTTCTCGGGTTTTGTTAATTACGCGATTAAGGTATTTAAACCAATTCGTCTTTGTTCTAAATCACTTTTTACTAAACCTAAAACCTGTTTAAGAGAGAAAGCAACTTGTTCTTCTTCCTTATCGCGTTCTTGACAATTCCGGAGTTCGACGGTCGGTTTGCATCGTAGTTCGTGTCGTTGGATTCCTTGCGTCGAGGGTAAGCTTTTAACATAAGTTTTATAATGTTTTGATAAGGTGGTTGAAACCCTAATTTAGCAATTGGGGATTTTATGAGTAGGAATTGAATGGTAGTCTTTATGTGTTATGTATGATAGGAGGAGAATTCGTAGAGGAGCCGTTTTGAGACAGTTGTAGATACCGTCTGCGTGTTGTGCTTTCCAGGTAGGATTTTCTACTCAGTATTAGTCCCATAATGGGATATTGGTGATGTCTTTGTAATTAGTCGATTGATATGATGATTGTAATTGTGATTGTGGTTGTGGTTGTGTTCGTTGATGGCTCTCGAGATGCGTTCTCTACCGAGTGGGGTCACTTGCGGGAGTGATCTCACGCCCTAGTTTCGCCTTCGTGGAACCCGCCACGAAGGGATGTGCACATTAATGAGCGGGGTTATCGCTCGTACGATGAGCGGGGCTTAGGTGGGAACGGCTGCGGTCCCCCAGCTGGCAAGGTAATGGGTCCAGTGGACGTCGGTGATTGAGACGGTTGGTTGGTGTGTGTGTGTGTGTGGCGGATTCAATTGTCTATTTGTCTTATTGTTGTTATGTATATTGATTGTGTGATTAGTATCGACCCGGTGTTGTTTTGTAAAACTGCGGTGATCCATTCGGGGATGGTGAGCGAGATATTGAGCGAGGTATAGAGATGATACGGGGATATTTGGGATGGCCACGACATGACGATAGAGTCTTCCGCCGTAGTTTAGCATTTATTTACATTTGATTGAGAACAAACAGTTTGAATAATGTATTGCACTTTCAGTTTGGTTTCGAGGATTGTATTCATTCATTAAACTATTTATAATAAACGTTGTTTCTGTTTTGTCTATTTGATTATCGTACCTCGGGCAACCGAGATGGTGATGTCTCCATACCTGAGTGGTCCTGGTAAGGCACTTGGAATATGGGGGTGTTACATATGTAGCGAGCTTGTGTGATGGACTTTGGTGGTAGCTGGGAACAGAGATTGGATTTGATAGAGTTTTCTTACAACAACAGCTATCACACTAGTATTGGTATGGCACCGTTCGAGGCCTTATATGGGAGGAGATGTAGGAGTCCGATTTGTTGGGACGACAGCGATTTGTTGGGACGACAATGCTGAGGCAGTGGTTCTATGACCAGAAATGGTGCATGAGATGGTTGAACAGATTAAGATGATCAGGGAACGGATGAGAGCAGCTCAGGATAGGCAAAAGAGTTATGCAGATCTACCTGGCAAATTCCTTAGGAAATTTCTAATATTATCAAGGATGTGAAATTAGACATTCATTTTTTTGATGAAGTGATAATTAAACATTATTTTCGTGAAACCAACAAGGTTGCTGACTTCATGTCTTCTTTTGGACATTCATGTCCAACTCTTTCGAGGTGGTTTGATAGCTGGTGACTTCAACTTACCTCCCGCATTCGAAAAGATGAAATATGTTGGTCCTACCTAGAGGGTTAACCTAGTTTACTTGCTTAATTAAAAAAAAAATAATACTATAGATATACTAGGTACTGGACATAGCAAAATAAACTCACAACCGAGTTATGCATTAATGATCCAACAATACTATGATATATACTAGGTACTAGACATAGCAAAATAAACTCACAACCGATAAAACGATTAAAGTTACAATTGGTCTCCCTTGTGACGGGTTACCATTTGTGACGGATATTTTGTGAGATAAAATGGTAACAAAATGGGTTAGTGGAGAAAGGGGACCACATGAATAGTGTTGCAGAGAGAGAAAAAGTGGGTACATTGTGAGGTAAAATGGTATCCGTCTTCAGCTTGTGACGGATATGTCATGTCTTCAATGAGAATTTGTGTTAAAGTTATTTGATTGCTAACGAATAGAACATTCAATATGAGTAACAAAAATAGTTATTTTAAGAGTTTTTATCACGAATTCTTTATTCATTATTAACAATATTTTGTATCAAAATTTAAATTGAAAAATATAAGGAATAGTAAGCCAATTTTTACACACCCCAAGATCAAGAAAACGATAACCAAAAACTCACCTAAACAGATATGGACCCGATCCGATTCCGACTTGAATTAGTGCAAAACAAGTAAAGTGACCAACCGAAATGTACCCGATCGAAATCGAACTCAAACTGAACTTAGGTCAACCAGAGAAAATTCGAACCGATTTAATCCGATTGAATCACAATTAAATCGAGACCTGTGTTAGACAAATCAATCTAAAAACTTCATAATTTAATCGATACAAGATTCAAATAGCAACCGTATATAATCTCACAATTTAAATACTTAAACATCATAGACATTCCATCTCAGTTTCACTCCTTGCAATGAAACCAGCTATTGCATTCTTGTATAAGTCACATTGTCCTATGTGAATATGCTCTGATGCAGCAAACTTCAAAACGTCTTATAACTTGATCAGCATGCGGTTTCATGGCCGCCTAAATTCAAAGCCAGTCGTGTGGTATCATGGCCTAAAATTTAAGTCACTTTCAATAATTTAAAGTTGAGGAATAAACCATGTTGGTCTACAATATGCGGAGCAGATGTCATCACCTTCGTAAAATCGCCATTTTTTCTTACATTTGATATCATAAACACCCATATCATGTCCACCAAGCTCGGTCGCCAAATTACTGAGCTCAAATTCATCATCGGTGAAATATATACAGTTAGGTTGCAAACATTTGGCCGAAACGGACATTGTAGAATTACTACCTACAAACAATGTCGCATGATCTGTAATTTCCTCCCATCTTCTGTCTTTAGTATCGAGTCTATAGACCAAAAAACGAAATGTTTCATAAACATCAGGATGGTAACCATTCCCATCTGAATCCAACATTTCTTCCTTGAATCGTAACACCATGAGAAGATCACAACCTGATTCCACCAAATATAGTGTTCCTAACCCACTTATGAACTCCTCAAACATTTTAAATTCTAGTAACGAATATTCCATTGGCCTTATAAGCTCATGACCCTGGAAGTCCTCGATATTCCAATATACAAGCGATGCATCATTGTACAAAGCAAATACATAACCATTCATAGCCACGACATCAAACATCCTAATACCATAATCTTTCTTGATGAATACTGATGTCCACGATTTATCCCCCTGTTTAGCAAAAGCTAGGTGATCAATAGTAATTGCTATAATAACAAACTCATTTTGAGCCACTTTGAGCACGACGAGCCTCCTCATAAACAACCTCAAATACCAACTAATATATTTTTCTTCATTCTCATCGATCTCTTCGTTATATGGGTTTTGATCTGGGATGGTTGTCACAGATGGGAAATGAATTTCAGCCTTAGTGATCGGATTGAACAAGCGTACATCAAGCTTACGGTCAACCATTGCAACCCAACCATAGCCTGAACCCCAACACTTTGCTCCAAAAGTCTCAGGGAAATTCAGTTTGTAACACTTATTATTACTAGGATTAAAAATCTTCCGTACACAATGCGGATTATTGCTAGTGTTTTCAGATAGTAAAAGCCATGGCACTGGTATAGGTCTCCATTGGTGCTTTATTAAGGATGAAACATGATTCCAAGAGGGACATACCGCTGAAAAATAAATAAAATCTTCTATCGTTTCCAACTTCATTGCAATGTGACCAAGAAGATCGAGAGGCAATGTCGACCAATCAACAGCAGCCATGATCTTGCAAAATAAAAATCGTCGAATCTAAAAAAATGACAACAGCAGTATCAGTAACAATAACAATAATAATGATAGATCTGCGGGTATCTATTAAATTCAAAAATCACAAAGGAATATAAACAGAAGAGTAGAATAAACAATCTAAAGTTATTAACCTATGTATTTTCTTTGTGTGAGATTAACTATTTATAAGGGGTTTAAGGTTTCACCCCTACTAGTAGTAGTACAATGTGAGTTAAAGTTCTTTTCCTTAACTCAAATTATGATTTCCTTGTTTTTTTTAGGAAACCATTGTTTACCCCTAATCTCGTACCGAGTATATATTTGGAGAATAATGGTTTTCAAAGCTTTTTCTACCAAAATGCATCTTCTTAAAACAAGGAAACTCTCTCTTAGATAAGGAAGTTAATTAGAATTTATTCCATTAAAATTTTAGTTTAGCTTTTTCTTCATTTTAACAAATCGAGTAGACGGAAAATCTTTAATATGCAAAGAATTTGAATTTACAAATACGATATGAATGTGGAACATTTTTGTACAATTTCAAATAAGTGTGTAAGGTATTAGGCGATTTTATACGAGTATTTGTGTGGGGGTGCCTAAATTATAATTAAATAAGTTTAAACAAGTGTTTGTGATGTCCCAATTTGAAAATTGAACAACTTTTATCTTTGCTACTTTCTCAATCCGTTTATTTGTTTGACTTTGGTTTTGGCGCAAAAATAGTGGAAAGAGGGAGGGACCAATTTATTACATGACAAGTGGACTCATTAAAGGCATTTCTAAAATTAAAAAGTAAACAAATGACCGAGAAATTCCAAAATGTAATAAACAAACAAATAAACAGAACTGACGGAGTTTTTTTTTTTTTTCAAAATTGCACGTTTTTTTATTAAATATCAAAACAACTCTTTTAATTCAATCAATGAAAGGGTAAGAATTTAATTAATTTGACTATCTACTTTGTGTATGAATTTAAGTACACCAAATAAAGTTAACCGTTGAAACTGTGTTTTGAGAAAGGAGAGGAAGAAAAAGAGAAAAAAATAATAATACCTCAAGTCTGAGGATGGTAATTATTCAAGAAGCTTGAGACAACTAATTTTATGCTAGACTGCTAAGGGGTCAGAATTTCCCCTACTTATAATATGGTTTCCTTTCCTATTTAGGAAAACACTTCCACCGAATAAAAATTGGTGAATTACAATTATTTACAATATCGGTCCCAGTTATTTGTTATCCTATTTTATTTTGACTGTCATAGTCAATTGTTGTACTTTCTATTTTAAGAATGAACTAATGAGCAATTTGAACAATCATATTCAATATTTGGTCAACTTATCATTTACTCCGTAGTAATTAATTCTCTCCTCTTTAATCTTTATATCAAAACCAATGGAAAGAACAATTAGCATAAAGTAGGCAAGCCGGGTTTGGTAAAATACTAAAAGTCCAATTGTAAAAATTTTAGCATATTAATTTGGGATTTTTGGTAAAGAGGAATAGTAATAGAGAAAGGGGGTGGCGGGAAAGATGAGCTAAGGATTAAAGAACTAAGCTTGTCTACGATAATAACATTACAACAATATTACCGAGTGCCTTAAAGGGATCCCACAGGGGTCGGATGTATGCAATCTACGGGTGTCTACTAGCAGCAGTAGAATTCAAATATTAAACAGAGATCACTAATAATACTACTTCAATTCTTCTAATAATAACACTAATAATATTGAAAAATTACTGTTAAATCAAAATCAAAATCAAAATTATAATAATATTCTACAAATAATACAGCAATAAAACCAATCAAGAAAGGAGAGGAAGAAGAAGAGAGAAAGGATACTTGAAAATGGTAGTATACAAGAACGAAGAAGCTTGAGAGCCAGAATTTGCCGTCTTTGGTAAAACTCGTACAAATTTTAGCCTATTTGGGATTTTTGGTATTTTGGCTTTTTGACAAGGTAAACGTAAAAAAATACTACTCCGTATTTAGTAGATTGATCTTTTGTGGTATGAGAATATCCTATGAATCTTTCCTTATTTGGTTTATTAATGTGTGTCCTAAGGGCACACGTTAGAAAAATCCATCTATTATATGTTCATTAGGCATAAGATGAGAAACCCAAAAGAGAAAGAATTAATGATGTTTTTATGGGAAATTGCAAATTAATTCTTTTCTTTGTGGATTTTTTACCTATGCCTAGTGGGCATTACGGTTTTTCTATTATATGCCCACTAGGTATAGGATAAGGATGATACCATATATATCCATTTCATCCTTTCAAATAAGGATGGTAAGTTTTATAGCCATTAAATTTCAAAAGAGTTGGACTCGGTGCAGGTTATAAAGTAGGAAAATAATGTTTAATAATGACTTACTAAAAAAAATGAAGGACTTGAAATTTTCCATGGAACTCAGACCTCACAATCAGGTCAATAGGGTTTGGGTTAGTCATTTCGGGTTTGTTATATTATCGAGTTAGTTCGGGTCGTTTCGAGTTTCGAGTGTTTTCCGCGTATGTTTGTCCGGTCATTTTCAGGTCAAGTAGGTCGGGTGTTTTCCGGGTATCTTTACTTTCAATACATCTGAGGTAATACATCTGATGTATGTAACACAATAAGGTGGGATATTAAATGACTTTTAAGAAGACTACCTTTGGTAGGGAGACCATTAACATAAGTTTTCCTAAGGAAAATTTTTGACTTTGGAGGCATTTTTAATTTCCAAATCCATTAAAATTCGCATTTATCAAAACTTTGATCGAACAAATCTACCCAAACGTAGTTGACCAATCTAATATCTAATACTCCCCGCATCTCAATGAAATGTTTGCATATGATGGGGCATATTCTGCACCCTCTGACCAAGTCAACGTATTGAGCAAGGTCAAAGATATCCACAGCAAGTCAACGGCTTGAACAGCCTAACCGACGCAGCCTGTCGGCCTGTCTCTTGTGTCTCGGCTAGGAAAACTAGCCAGCCGGGGCACATATCCGCGAACTCATATCCAAGACCCCTCGGCGGCGAGTCAACAGGGTCCGCCGGCCTGCCATAGGTCCCTCGGCCGAGGGTAGCTCAGTCTTTCCACCTGCTAGCCACTTGGCCACTTGGCCACTACGTGACAAAAGGTGAAAGTCTATAAATACTCCTCAACCCTCATTGAGGAGAGGATCCACATTTTAACCTAAGAATCACTATTCATCTGGTAATATCTTCCTTATCTCTCTACAATACATACTTCGCCAAGTAACAACAACTTATCTCTCTAAGTTACTGACTTGAGCGTCGGAGTGAGTTCGCTCGGTCCAAAGCCGAGCCCTCGGTTTGTTCACTGTTTCAGGAGACCGAAAGGAGGATTCAACCAAAGACGTCATTCTACAAGCACGGGTGGTAACAAATAACTGCTCTGGAATTACACCCGGAACAATTGGCGCCGTCTGTGGGGAAAGATACTAGAAGCTAGTCACATTCATTCCCAAACAAAAAAAAAAAAAAACAAAAACCCACCCAAAAAGCTAAGAAGATGTCGAAACAACAAGAGGTATTCGTAACTGACGAAACCGAATTCCAACAAGATGATACCGTCCACAATTCTGGAGTTGCGCAGCCCTCCACCGGCCGGGTAATTCAACCGGAGTACGGAATGCCAATAATACCAGATACGCCGCTGCCTGCCAACCAGGTCACCATCATGGGACATGTGGTTGATGCAAATAAACCGAAGCTACTCCTGGATATATATTAGTACGTACGGCTCACACTTGTCACACCGACAAGAGCGACGGAACCCGTCCCAGAGACCGGGGCCCGAGAATGTGACTACAAGAGATTTGAACGTAGCACCGGAAGAAGCGGCCTGTCAAGACGCGGGGGAGCCCAGAGCGCTAGTGGCAGACCTGAGTCCTTCCCGCACTCACGGGAGGACGGCGTCGCCGCAGCGCCGACGAGGCATTCCCCAGCGAAGTGGAAGAAGTCCGACTTACCAGAGTCGGAGAAGAAGTCCGACTCACCAGAGTCGGGGAAGAAGCCCGACTCACCAGAGTCAGGAGAAGAAGCCCTTCCCGCCACGGGGAGAGGAGCCGGACTAGGGATGTGAGGAGCCGATCGCCGCGTGCCGTTCGACACGTGGTCAGACAGCCCCTCAGCGCCTACGTCCTAGATACCCCGGTCCCGACTAAGCTGAAGTTGCCACCCATAGCATACAAAGGGGAAGGCGACCCAACCGACCACGTCGAGGCTTTCGAGTCTCACATGTCGGTATGGGAGCAACCCGACGAGGTTTGGTGCCGAATCTTCCCAACAACACTGCAGGGGATGGCACAAAGTTGGTACAAGGGGCTACCCGACGGGTCGGTATACTGTTACGCCGACCTAAAGGACGCATTCCTAGCCCAGTATTCTTGCAACAAGAGGAGGGCCGTGGAGACATCGGACCTCCTGACTATCAAGCAGGAGGGAGGCGAGTCTCTCCGAAGCTATGTAAAGAGGTTCGACGCCAAGGTTCAGCAGATCCGCGAGCTGAACAGCGAACTGGCGGCCTTCGCGCTGATGAAAGGCCTCCCGCGAGGGGACCTAAAAAATGAGCTCATCAAGTGCGGCGGCCTGAACCTGGAGTCCGCCAGGAAGATGGCCGATCAAGCCATAAAAGTGGAGGACTACCCCAAAACCTGGGTAGGCCCCAGCGAGGCCGAGCCCTCAGAGAGAAAGAGCCTCCGGGAGGACAACCCGGACGAAAGACGCCGTGACAATAATAGGTCACGGTCGGACAGATCTGCCAGAAAGCAGAGCTCGGCGGGCGCCGGGGGGAGTTCGGGAACGTACCACCAAAGGCGGTACAATGATCACACCCCCCTGGTTGTATCTGCCGCCGAGGTCTTCGCCCTGAGCAAGGGCGAGGGCCAGAAGTGGGAAAGGCCCTCCAAGCCGAAGGGAGACGGTGACACGAGCTAGTACTGTGAGTACCACGGCCACACCGGTCACCTCACTGATAACTGCCGGCATCTGAAGAATGCCATAGAGAAACTGATCCGTAAGGGGAGCCTCGGCAAGTATGTTGCCAAAAGTCAAAAGACTGATGCCGGCGGTTCAAATAAGAAATCCTTCTTTGAACTGATAGGAGTGATCCATGTTGTCATCGGGGCAACGAGAACGGTGGGTCCGCTCATGGGCACAAACGGCACCTGAACGAGCTGTATCAAGCCATCAACTTTGTGCCCAAAACAGCGGTCCCCGCTTCCAACATCCCCGACATGACTATTGGGAAGAAGGACTACGAGGGAGTCATCGCCCCTCACAGCGACCCACTTGCAGTCCACTTGGACATATCCAACCACCTGGTCAAGAGGTGCCTGATTGACACAGGCGCCTACACGAACATCATGTTCAGGGAGTGCTTTCTCAACCTCGGTCTGAAGGTTGATAACTTGAGCCCTTGCACCAACCCCTTGTACAGCTTTTCCAGGGCCGATCTGGTACCCCTGGGGTCAATAAGACTGCCGGTGATGTTCGGCGAGGGGAATGCGGCTAAGAATATCCTAGCCGAGTTCGTGGTCATCGACGGCTCGTCCGCCTACAACGTCCTCATAGGCCGAGTCACTCTAAGCGAGGCCGATGCGGTAATGTCCGTCCGGGCCCTGACACTGATGTATGTCTCGGACCGGGGGGAAGCGCATAAGCTCACCTCCAAGGACGTGAAGGACGAGGTGGTCAACACCGAGATATCCGCCAGAGGATGCAACATGCAATCCCTCAAAGTGGCAAAGAAGTCAGAGAAAGGGAAGAGCCCATCCTTGCAGCAGGAAGGCGACCCGATGAATACCAACGTCGGCATGGTTGAAGGAACCCCGACCGACCAAGAAGAACCGCATCTCGGCGTATGGGAAGTAACTACCGGCAGGTCCCCCACGGCGAACAGCTCAGGAGTCGGCATCCTTATCACCAGCCCAAACGGGGACGTGTTTGAGCACGCTTTGAAATTTGCCTCCTCGGCCTCAAACAACGAATCCGAATACGAGGCGGTGATAAAGGGAGTCGAGTTAGCTAGGGCTGCCGGGGCGGAGCACGTCGTGGCGAAAACATGCTCACTACTGGTGGCCAACCAAATCAGAGGAGAGTATGAAGCTCGAGACGACGGGATGGTAAGATACCTGGAAAGGATAAAAGCCGACATCGCCAGATTGAAATCCTTCCAGATACAGTGCATTCCCAGGTCCGACGCTCTCTCAAGACACACCGGCTGACAGACATGGAGGGTGCGCCTTTGATGAGCCATTAGGACGCTGACAATCTCAGGAAAAATTTTGTATAGCGGCGGAGGTGCCCAAGACAGCTGTGGGCACCCCAACGCATGTTTATATCTAATGAAGAATCGTCCAAGTTTTCCATGAAAGTGTTCATTTCCCCCCATAGTCATCATCAGAAACAGACACCGGCTCACACTGTCACACCGACAAGAGCGGCAGTCATCATCAAGAAGCAGGCGCCGTCGCAGTCACCCCAAGTAGTAGACGCTACGGCAGTCACCCCAAGAGGTAGACGTCGCAACAGTCACTCCAAGTGGTAGACGCCACGGCAGTCATCATCAAGAAGCAGGCGCCATCGCAGTCACTCCAAGTAGTAGACGCTACGGCAGTCACCCCAAGAGGTAGACGTCGCAGCAGTCACTCCAAGTGGTAGACGCCACGGCAGTCATCATCAAGAAGCAGGCGCCGTCGCAGTCACCCCAAGTAGTAGACGCTACGGCAGTCACCCTAAGAGGTAGACGTCGCAGCAGTCACTCCAAGTGGTAGACGCCACGGCAGTCATCATCAAGAAGCAGGCGCCGTCGCAGTCACCCCAAGAGGTAGACGCCACGGCAGTCATTACCAGCACAGCTGATACTCGCAAAAGCGATCAACATGCCTTGAGAACGTTAAACGCAGTTGAGATACGCACTCTAGACTGCCTCGGCCAGGCCGAGGCGAAAACAAAAGAGGCGCTCAATTAATAACGTAAGAAGACAACTCAGACGAAGACGAGAAAAGACCTCGGCCAAGCCAGAGGCAAAGTGAAAACGTTTACAGTTAAGATGCTCAACTATTAGCGCAAGAAGACAACTCAGAAAAATGGGGTAAAGACCTCGGCCAAGCCGGAGGCAAAAGAAACGAACTCTTATTAAAAATGTTCAAACAGGTTACAAGAAATACAGACGACGGCCGTCCCCATAAGAATAAGCCAAAACACAACCTACCAAAGTTGTACAAAATACAAGCAAAAGAAAGGCAAAAGGTTACAGACATATCATTTACGCGCCAAAAGATGGCAGGGAGGAAAGGCTTAATAATTGGCCCCCGAACAGCTAAAGCTATCCGAGACGCCGGGTGAGCCTGGTGACGACCGCCCGTCTCCCTATGTTCGTTGCTGCTTGCCATCGCAGCGTTAGCAAAGCATCGTCCTTAATGGGCGACCCGGAAGTCTGTCTCGGCGAGTCTCGGCTTTCTCGGCGACCCACGGCCTCAAGCGGCCTCGGTTTGCCTTCATCCTCTCGGCTTCCTCCTTGGCCGCCTTAGCCTCCTCAGCAAGGGCCGCCTTCTCCGCGGCCGCCTCTTCCTCCTTCTTCACCCTTACCTCCTCCTTGGCCTTTTCCTTCGCGGCTTCCTCCTTAGCTTCGAGCTTGTCATCAAACAGCTCGTCAAATCTGTCCCACGGAAAGGAGCCATCAAGAGGGAAAAGCTCCTCAATCACTTCCCTGGCAGCTTCTTCGGCCAGGTCCCGGTATTGGGCGCACATGTTAGGGAGAAGAACGGTTTGGAGTCTCTCAATGTCCTCCTCCCTTTGGGCGATGATAGCATCCTTGTTCCGGACCACCTTCCCCTGGCACTGGAACAAGTCCCTAAATTCGTTCCTCTGCGTAAGGTAAAGGTCGGCGTGCTTTTGAACGAGGTCGCGCATCTCCCGCAGCTTAGCAGCTTCAGCCGCCGCAGCCTCGGCCTTGGCCCTCTCAGCAAGTACTTCCTTTTCAGCGTCCCCCCTGAGTTTTCTCTCAAAGACGGACGCCTCTTGACCTCGGCCTTGGCCCTCTTAGCCTCCTTGTTCGCCGCGTCGAGTTCCAGCCTTAGCCGCTCGAGCTGTGGGGCAGCTTCAGCCATGGTCTTCTCCTGCTCCATAATGTGGGAGCCGGCTAGCTGAGTCCATTTCGCCAGCCTCTTGCCTATTCTCATCCCCTCTTGATCGGAGCCATTTGGTGTTCACAATTAAGCATATGTGGTCGTTGGTCAATGGTCGATACAAAACACAATTTATACTTCACAAACAACTCTACAATTAGTAAAGAGGCAAGTAAAGGTCGGATCCCAAGGGACGGGTATTGAAATGAAGATTCTATTGTAACTAGTGGTGTCTAGGGGTGTCACAAATTGGGTTGATGTAGAAGGTTACTAAACTAAAATAGCAATGAGAATAAACTAACAAGATAAATAAAATAAGGGTGTAAACAATTGATTAAAAGCACTAGGGTGTCATGGGTTCATAGGGGAATCATGGGATATGATCATACAAACATGTTCTCAAATTATAAGCAAGCAATTATTGTTGTGATGGATTGAGTTGGGTTATATCTTACAATCCTAGGAAAGTTTGGGTCCCGGAGCCGAATCTCTTGGATTGTACAACACCTACAAGTCGACTTAATCTTCCCTACTTAACACATGCATGGTCTAACAAGACTCGAGTTGGGTTATGTCTTACAAGTCAAGTTGAAAGGATAGAAGATGATAGTAAATGCAAGGATTCATAGGCTTAGCATTTCATCAAATATAACATGTGCATGTATTAAGATCAAAACAAGCAAGCAAATAAGATATGAAAGCATATTAATTTAAGCATGAATCATTCCCCATGTTGGTTTCCCCTAATCACCCATTAAACCCTAGCTAAGAGACTACTCACTCATTATCATATTGATCATGCTAGAAAGGTTGTCAATCATACTAACATAATGAAACATGATGAATAAATGAAAGTAATTAGCAATAATTAAAAAGGGATTAAGAGATTATACCTACTAATGATTCCAATAATAAAGCAAGAATAATAGAAGTACTTGAATCCTAGATTGAGAGGTTGTCAATCCCCCAATAATAACCCAAATAATCTTCAATTACCCAAAATAAAGTAAGAACAAGGGAGAGATTTAAAGAACTAAAACTTGGATTAAAACTTGATTAATATTTGATTACAATATTGAAGAGAGATTTGATTGATATTAACTACACTAATTATTGATAAGAAGAACATACTCCTCTAATTAGACTAATGGGGTATTTATAGTGAAAATTAGGGAGGATGCATTAGGGTTAACTAAGGGCTAAACTAGTAATTACACTTTTTAAGTTGAGCAAGGAGCCTCCGGGATTATCCGAGAGAAGGGCTTCTCTTATCGATGCTTGAGGAATGAAAACGTGCTGTGCTGCGATCCGTGCGGATGGGAGTCGGGACGGCCGGCTCTGGGCTGAGGAATCCGAGCGGATTCTTGTGCAAGACGCTCGGACTGGCGAGGGGGAATCCGAGCGGATTCCTTTGCGGGACGCTCGGATTGGCGAGGACGGACGGATTCTCTACAATCCGTTCGGATTGTAGTTCAGCAACTTTCCTTCTTCTTTTTCTTCCCTTTTCTTCATGAATTCCTTGGGGATTTCCTTGGGGACTCAAGGATCCTTTTCTCAACAATGCTCTTCTACTATGCTATGTACAAAGGCCTTCTAGTCTTGTCTCTCCTTGATGCTTGGTCATTGAATATGATCAATTTAGCCTTGTTTTGCCATGAAAATGCAAGATTCTTACTCCTTTCCTACCAAGGGATCAAAATCTCAAAGAATATGCAAAACAAAGAACTAAAGATAAGAAATGACCCAAATAGGCACTAAAAAGCATAGAAACAATGGTAATTCGGGGGCTAAATATGCGCCAATTATGGTCACATCAAATATCCCCAAACCGAACCTTTGCTCGTCCCGAGCAAAGAGGTGACAAAGACTAGGACCAATACTAACCTAACCTAATAATAATAGCCGATATGAGACAATTAGCGGGTCTCACTCCGCCCCTTCAACTCACAACAAGACAACCATGAGGTAGGATGCCTTCTTGCAAGGCAAGGTGGGTCTTGCCAAAATGGCGACACATCCAAACATTAAGCACACAAAAACACATAATGGATGCATCTACAAAAATAATAGCCACTTTCCTCATCTAAGTGGCGGAAATTATCTACAAGGGAAGCAATTCAAGGGTACACAATCCTTCATAGATGCAATTTGTTCAAACTACTAAGCCTAGAAGGATACCAATAAATCACCTCCAAAAGGTGTCAAGCTAGGGTACCTTTGTCCTCAATCGTTAAATGCTTTTGTCAAGAGTAGACTCCCTATGGTGTTAGAAACACTGGAGGATCGCGGAATTCCCCCTCTTGCCTAGACAAGAAGAAGGGTCGTCCCCTCTCTACCATGCACAAAAATGGATATGATGGATAAAGGGATCAATAGATATTTGAGTTTCATTTTGGGAGTTTGCTTTCATTTTTGTTTTCCCCCCAAATTTCTTTGGCATTTGACTTTTTGAGAACACTTTCTTTGCCATTCTTTTTGATTTTTGGCATTTCAATACTTGACAACTTTCAACTTTTGCATTTCTTTTTGAAAATTTTCAAAGTCACCCCATATGTAGGGAGGGTGGCTTATATTTGAAGCATAGGAGTTTTCATTTTTGTTACTCCTCTTTTCTTTTGATGCATTTTTGCAAACTTTCTTTCATTTTTCATTTCATTGAACTCAAATTGATTTCTTTTTGTGCCCATTCCCTTTGATGACAAAAATGTGGTAGAACATGGATGATGGATGGATGGATGCATGGTTTCAAGGGTCACCTTGGAATAAACGGTAGCCAAGGAGTTATCACACCACAAGGTACTCTTGACTAGGCCTTAATCCATGGGTCAAAGGATACTAGCATGACACATCCTAGGGTGTTTTACAAGTATTCTAACAAGCAAAGTCTTAAGAATAAAAAGCATCTACTAGGGCCTATATACACTTGTCAAGCTTCCCAAGTAGACGGTTTCGCAAAGTTTTCCTAACATGCAACTACATGCCATGATGCAACTAACATATAAACATCCTAATGCAAATGATTCTACCGACTAATATGCCAAATAAACTAGATGCAATCCTAAGTTCACATTGTTTATACCGCATCAATCAAAATAAAGCCACATAGTCATTAACATAAAGAGGAAAAAGGAGATTGGAAAGATCATACCATGCGGTCTTCAATATCTTCATGTCTCGGATGTGGCGTAGTCAATCAAAGTGAACAAGGATGAACAAACACAATATATACAAGACAATATATACAAAGGAAATGAACTTGTTTTTGGTTTTTCAATTTTTCAAATTTTTATGATTTTTTGAAATTTTTTCAATTTTTATGGTTTTTGAATAAAAGTTAAGTGTTAGAATTCCCATCCCCACACTAATATGGGCATTGTCCTCAATGGCCAAAATGATGGAAATTATGCAAGAATGATGCATGATTTCTATACTAAATGCAATTCTACACTAAGCTTATACTACATGATGCATGGTTTTTGTTATGACGGAGAGGATAATTTAGATTACCTCCCGTTGCGTATGCATTAACTTCCCCAAACCAAATAAGACACTATTGCTAATGTCAAAGCATGGGGGAGTTCATGCACACACTATGCTATGCATGAAACTAGATTGTCATTTTGGATTTTCAAAAATGGGAACAATAAAGAAAGAACACCTCAATGGAACCGAGGTGTGAGTCCTTTGATGTTGCTAGGACTAAACCAACAATGATCAAAATGAAATAAAATACAAAGAGATATAGACAAACCGTGGGAGAGTAGGAATCTCCAAGGCTAGTCTTCCATCATGCTACTATCACCATCACTTCCCTCATGAGAAGTGGTCACATTGCCACTTTCCTTGGCACTTTCTTCTTTGCTTTCTTCATCACCATCTTCACTATCTCTTTCTTCATCTCCACTTGCTTCTTCCTCAATATTATCGTCAATCTCTTCATCATTTCCAACAACCTCATTGTCTTCCACCACTTCCCTAGATGCACCCGGAAACAAGGCTTCTTTATCCGCCCAACTAGGCAAAGGACAAGATGGATCAAGGAGTCCTTGCCTAGCTAGATGTAGGAGGGGAGGATATTGAGCCAAATATGCATTCTTCCGATCTTCATAAGCTTGCTTGTGCATGGCTTGCATAAGAAGAGTTACATAGTCTTTCCCAATTTCAACTCCTTGCGGTTTGAACTCTTCATAATCATAGGGGTAAGGTGGTATAACAATGGAAGAGGAGGGGGTTTCATGATCACCCTTTTGTTGTTGAATGATGTACTCGGCTTCTTCGGATAGGGGAAGTAAATAGTTGGTCCGGTGGACACTAAGACGGCAAATCTTTGCGGGTAAAGTGAATGATCGAGCCTCACTTGTAAGCCACCCATACTTGGTATCAGGGGATTGTGAGCAACCCACTTAAACTTGTTAATCAAGATGGACATATCAATAAGATGGCCACCATCCTTAGCCTTGTACTTGCTATCCTTATTGAAATTAGGATCAAAGTGCTTGGCTAGGACCGTGACAAGGCCGCCATTAACAATAACGGTTTGACCCTTCTTCCCACTATCTACATGGAGCCATCTATCAACCAATAGCCTCAAAGAATTGTAAGGCTTGGTGTGAATTCTTCCAATATTCAAAGTTGATTCAAGGAGAATAAAATCGAGTCCCGTGAAATGATTGGTGTCTTTCCTAGCAATTATGGTATTTCCCACAACTTTGTGCCATATTCTTATGCCCGGATGATGGACCAAAAGAGCACGACAAGCTTTAAAATCTTCAAATTTCTTCCCGGAGATTGCCTCCCAAAGAGGCTCGGGATCATACTTCCCATATTGCTTATAAAATTTATGTTCATCGCTAAGACCCAAAATTTCACCCAATTCCGGAAAGGTAATGCGTCTACTAGTGTTAGCTAGACGAAACTCAATATTTTCCCTATTCTCAACTTTTGTCACTTTTAAAGAACTTAAGAATTCCAAGACAAGGGAGGGGTATGTTACTTCCTTCATTTCAAACAATTTCTTTAAACCCATGGCATTGAAAAAGACTCTTGTTTGTTCAAGAACACCCAACTTCTCTAAAGCATCTTGGCATATGAATTTGGTGGATTGAATTTGTTTCATAGCAAACTTGACAAATGTATTTCTATGGGAATCGGAAATGAATGTTACCTCCGGGTAATGCAAGAGTTGATTAATTACCGGAGTAGAGGGTGATGCTTCCATAGGAATTTGTTGTTGTTGTTGCACTTCCAAGCTTGGTGTTGATACCACCATTGCCAAAGCTTTCTTCATTTGTAGAGCTTTTTGCCTTTGAGAGAGAGTTGTAGCCTTTGGTGCCTTTGTTGCCTTTGCTTTTGCTTTTGTTGCTCCCTTTGTTCTTGCCATTTGATGAACTAACCAAGAAAAAGATCAAAAATCTTCAATTTGTAGAATGCCCAAATCGATTTTGAAGGTGAAAGGCTTTGCCTTTATGAGAACAAAAATCGATTCAAAGGTGAAGATTTTGTTCTTGGTTTTGATTGTTAATGAAGATGGAGTGATTGATTTGTTATTTGAAAGATGGTTTGATTTGATTTTGGTGAGTTTTGTTGAGGGTTTTTGTTTTTGAGATGGAGAGGATGAGGGTTTTGATGTTGTGGGTAGTGTTTATGAGTGAATGAATGAATGAATGAAGGTGGGGTGGGTATTTAAAGAACTCGACAATTTTAGGACGCAGGGGCAATCCGTGCGGATTAGGCGCAATCCGCTCGGATTCTTCAGCTTCAAATTTTCAAAAATCCCGCCTAGAGACGGGCGGATTCTGGGGAATCCGCTCGGATTCTTCTGAGATGAGACGGGCGGATTTTGCTTAGGACGGGCGGATTCCAGTCCAGAGATTTTTCTTTGTTTTTCTTCAGCTGCAAGACGGGCGTCTTTTTCAAAAGACGGACGGATTCTGTGAGACGGGCGTCTTTCCAGGAATCCGCTCGGATTCTTTGACAGTCAAGAAATTTGCAGTTTTCAGCTCAGCCCAAGACGGGCGTCTTCTCAGCAGGACGCTCGGATCCTCTGCAGACGGGCGGATTCTTAGGAATCCGCTCGGATTGGTCCTTGTGTACACGGATTCAGTTCCATCCGTGCACAAACGCATTCCCTTATCATTCTTTCTTTCTTTCTTTCAAATCTTGTGTTCTTCATTGCGGGGGCACTACTAAGGCATGAATAGCCTAGGCAATTGCCATCCCCACACTAAGGTAAAGCACTACACATCAATTAAAATCATTAGTCCCTCCCTCACTTCTCTCTTTTCATGACAATTATTTTGATCAAAGTAAATAAAATCCAAAAATGACAAAAAAAATGCAATATAAAAATTGAAAAGTAAGTTAGGGGGTTAGAAATATTTACAAGTGGTGGTTTAGGGAGGACTCCACCAAACTCTCATTCTTGATGAGATGTCAAGGAGGCATGTTCAAGGTGTTGTTGATGTTGCTCAACACCTTGAAGAAGTAATCAAAAGCTTGTTCATTGTTATGGTAGAGGTCCTCAATAGACCGTGGTTCTTGTTGTTGATCATGATCGATGGCATGCCCAATGTAGGGATTAAAGATCCCTTCAAATTCGTCGTCCCAAAGACCACAAACTTCATTGAGTTGATCATTGAAAATCTCTTGCTTAGATGGAGACAACTCTCCCAATTTCTTTTCTTGGCCAATGAGGCCATCTTCTTCTTCCTTGGTTGATTTTGATGAGCTTTGCAAGCTCTCCTTGTCAAAATTCACTTGCTCTTTGAATGGAGCATCTTCAATTTTCTTCCTCCATTGGAGTTCCGATTTCTTCTTTTCATCTTTTCGGCTATAATGATCAATCATGAAACATGGCTCATGCAAACGAGGAGCTCTCATGGTCTTGTCAAGATTAAAAGTTATGCTTTCATCTCCCACTTCTAGAGTGAGTTCTCCATGTTTCACATCAATCACCGCACCCGCGGTGTGTAGGAAAGGTCTTCCTAAGATGATTGGAATGTTGGAATCTTCCTCCATATCAACTATGACAAAGTCCACCGGGATGAAAAACTTCCCAATTCGCACGGGGACATCTTCCCATATCCCTAGCGGTGTCTTCGTCGATCTATCGGCCATTTGAAGAGTGATATTGGTACATTTAAGCTCTCCCATTCCCAACCTTTTACTTACCGAGTACGGCATGACACTCACACTAGCCCCTAGATCACATAAGGCTTTGTTGATCGTTGTGTCGCCAATGGTACACGGTATTGAGAAGCTTCCCGGATCCTTTAACTTTGGAGGTGAACTCCCTTGAAGTATTGCACTACTCACCTTGGCGAAGGCGATAGTCTCAAGTTTCCGGATTGACTTCTTCTTTGTGAGGATATCTTTCATGTACTTTGCATAGGCCGGAACGTGATTGATTAATTCCGTGAAAGGAATTAAGACTTCTAAGTTCTTCACAATCTCCATGAACTTCCCAAGTTGATCATCAAATTTAGGCTTGGCTTGACGACTTGGAAAAGGAAGTCTAATCACAATGGGCTCCTTCTCTTTGGCCTTCTCTTCATTTTTCTTTGAACTTTCTTCTTTTGATGATTCCCCTTCTTTGGGACCTTGCACCACAACTTCATTCTCACTAGCTCTCACAACTTCATCCTCAACTTGCTCCTTCGGTGCTTCATACCTTGTACCACTTCTCAAGTGAATGGCACTAACCGTTTCATGTCTAGGGGGATTACTTTGTGGTGGTAATTGCCCTTTTTGTCTTTGTGAGCTAGAAGATGCTAGTTGAGTTAATTGTGTTTCCAACATCTTGGTGTGAGCTAGAATGTTGTTGATGGTGGTGTCTTTTGCTTGGCTATCTTTTTGCATTTGGGTGAAAAATTCTTGTTGATTCTTTTGCATTTGGAGGACCGCTTTTTGGACATCAAAACTTTGGTCATTGTGGTGATTGTATGGATTTTGATTTTGGTAACCTTGGTTTTGATTGTAAAAGAGTCTTTGATTTTGATTTCTCATGGGTGGTGGAGTGTATGTTGTTTGAGGGTTTTGGACATTTTGGCTTTTGTATGAGAGATTTGGATGGAACTTGGTGTTTTCATTGTAAAAATTTGAATAAGGGGTACCACTTTTGTAAGCTTGGAAAGCATTGACTTGCTCGGTTGTTCCCCTACACTCACTTGAGTCATGACCCAAGGTTCCACAATTCTCACATATCCCGCTTGGGATTGATGAGGATGCCGTCATGGCATTGACATGATGCTTTGATGATTTTGAGTTTTCCTCAAGTCTAGCCATAGCTTGTTCAAACTTCAAGTTGATTGTGTCAATGTGAGCACTAAGTTGAGCACCCAATTGAGTAACGGTGTCCACTTCATACTTTCCTCCTCTAGTAGCCTTGCGAGGCCTACTATATTGCGAATTATGGACCGCCATTTCCTCAATCTTGTTCCATGTTTGATTGTCATCAACTTCGGTGAACATTCCATTTGATCCCATATTGAGAATGTTCCTTGAATCTTCATATAAACCATTCCAAAATTGTTGCACTAAAAACCATTCGCTAAGTCCATGGTGAGGACATGAGCGACAAATACCTTTGAACCGCTCCCAAGCTTCATACAAAGATTCTTCATCCCTTTGCTTAAAACCCGTAATTTGAGCTCTTAGCATATTGGTCTTTTCCAGTGGGTAGAATTTTTTGTAGAAAGCTAGAGCTAGCTTCTTCCAAGAATCTATTCCAAGGGTGGCCTTATCAAGGCCCTTCAACCATTGCTTTGCGGTGCCGATTAACGAAAAAGGAAATAAGACCCATCTTATTTGGTCTTGAGTCACGCCCGTTTGAGAGATAGCTTCACAATAATCACAAAATGTTTCCATATGAGAATGAGGGTCCTCACTAGGCATTCCCCCGAATTGGCTCCTCTCAACTAGTTGGATGAAGGCGGACTTGGCAATAAAGTTTCCGGTAAGATGTTGTGGGGTAGGAGTACCATTTGGTAAATCCTCCTCGGTGGGTATAGAGTGTGACGAGAATTTAGGCATTGTAGGTGGATTTTGTGTGGTATTGTTTAATGGGTTTTCTTCTCCTTCTATTGCGAAAGGATTGACAAACTCACTAGTGGGTTGAACAACTTCACCAACACCTCCCAAATTCCTCCTAACAAGTCTCCTATTATTCGTCAAGGTTCTTTCGATTTCACGGTCAAAAGGTAACAAATCTCTTTGTAACCTTCTAGACATGCAAAATATCAAACAACTCGAAAACAATTAGAACAAACCTTGAGGAGTTTTACTTCCCCAAGGTGAAAAAGACATAACTAAAAACAATAAAAGAAATCTTAAATCAATTAAACACCGTCCCCGGCAACGGCGCCATTTTTGATCGGAGCCATTTGGTGTTCACAATTAAGCATATGTGGTCGTTGGTCAATGGTCGATACAAAACACAATTTATACTTCACAAACAACTCTACAATTAGTAAAGAGGCAAGTAAAGGTCGGATCCCAAGGGACGGGTATTGAAATGAAGATTCTATTGTAACTAGTGGTGTCTAGGGGTGTCACAAATTGGGTTGATGTAGAAGGTTACTAAACTAAAATAGCAATGAGAATAAACTAACAAGATAAATAAAATAAGGGTGTAAACAATTGATTAAAAGCACTAGGGTGTCATGGGTTCATAGGGGAATCATGGGATATGATCATACAAACATGTTCTCAAATTATAAGCAAGCAATTATTGTTGTGATGGATTGAGTTGGGTTATATCTTACAATCCTAGGAAAGTTTGGGTCCGGAGCCGAATCTCTTGGATTGTACAACACCTACAAGTCGACTTAATCTTCCCTACTTAACACATGCATGGTCTAACAAGACTCGAGTTGGGTTATGTCTTACAAGTCAAGTTGAAAGGATAGAAGATGATAGTAAATGCAAGGATTCATAGGCTTAGCATTTCATCAAATATAACATGTGCATGTATTAAGATCAAAACAAGCAAGCAAATAAGATATGAAAGCATATTAATTTAAGCATGAATCATTCCCCATGTTGGTTTCCCCTAATCACCCATTAAACCCTAGCTAAGAGACTACTCACTCATTATCATATTGATCATGCTAGAAAGGTTGTCAATCATACTAACATAATGAAACATGATGAATAAATGAAAGTAATTAGCAATAATTAAAAAGGGATTAAGAGATTATACCTACTAATGATTCCAATAATAAAGCAAGAATAATAGAAGTACTTGAATCCTAGATTGAGAGGTTGTCAATCCCCCAATAATAACCCAAATAATCTTCAATTACCCAAAATAAAGTAAGAACAAGGGAGAGATTTAAAGAACTAAAACTTGGATTAAAACTTGATTAATATTTGATTACAATATTGAAGAGAGATTTGATTGATATTAACTACACTAATTATTGATAAGAAGAACATACTCCTCTAATTAGACTAATGGGGTATTTATAGTGAAAATTAGGGAGGATGCATTAGGGTTAACTAAGGGCTAAACTAGTAATTACACTTTTTAAGTTGAGCAAGGAGCCTCCGGGATTATCCGAGAGAAGGGCTTCTCTTATCGATGCTTGAGGAATGAAAACGTGCTGTGCTGCGATCCGTGCGGATGGGAGTCGGGACGGCCGGCTCTGGGCTGAGGAATCCGAGCGGATTCTTGTGCAAGACGCTCGGACTGGCGAGGGGGAATCCGAGCGGATTCCTTTGCGGGACGCTCGGATTGGCGAGGACGGACGGATTCTCTACAATCCGTTCGGATTGTAGTTCAGCAACTTTCCTTCTTCTTTTTCTTCCCTTTTCTTCATGAATTCCTTGGGGATTTCCTTGGGGACTCAAGGATCCTTTTCTCAACAATGCTCTTCTACTATGCTATGTACAAAGGCCTTCTAGTCTTGTCTCTCCTTGATGCTTGGTCATTGAATATGATCAATTTAGCCTTGTTTTGCCATGAAAATGCAAGATTCTTACTCCTTTCCTACCAAGGGATCAAAATCTCAAAGAATATGCAAAACAAAGAACTAAAGATAAGAAATGACCCAAATAGGCACTAAAAAGCATAGAAACAATGGTAATTCGGGGGCTAAATATGCGCCAATTATGGTCACATCACCTCTGCCACAAGCTCGGTGGGGGAAACCTTCTGGAGTAGGGAATCGACGGTGACATTTCTATCACCCGCCTTCTCAGGCTGCTTCTCCAATTGCCGCACAGTGAGAACGGCGGCTGCCGACGGTTGATCTACAAAAAATCAATTAAAACATCCGTGTCAGTATGCATGGACGTATCGGAGAGCCTGTCATCAGGAACGCCTAATTAACCGGCTAAGTCTGAGCCACAGGATATATCTGTACCTTGCTTGGCCTTCTTGCTCGGAGGACGCATCTCCTCGCCGGCAGCAGTTGCAGCAGTGGCAGCAGAAGTATCAGCAGCAGGGGTGGGCACTTTCCTTTTACGGACAAGGGGAGATCCCTCCGCATCGGAGTCCCCCCCATCGGTAATGTCAACGATCTCCACCGTCTCCTTCTGGACTGAAGGGATGGGAGGTGGAACGGATGTCGACGCCGTCGCCGCCGAAGACTTTGTTCTCCGCGTTCGGCGCGACATGTTACTAGCAACCCTCGCCTGGGCCGCCTCCACATTCAGGCCTTTCAGCTGCTGATCCATCAGATCATTCGGCGACGTCCTGCGATCACGGGCCAGAGCCTTAGGGTGCAAATCAGCAACGGTCTTATCCTTGTGCAGCCCCATTCTCCGAAGGATATCCTCAGACAGGTCCGGTCCAAAGTGGTCTGCAAAGGAAGCAAAGTAAGAGTTAAGTAGAAGTAAATAAAAATTCAAGAAACAGAAACGTTGAGAGCAGAGATGGGCCCCACACCGACCCCACTCACCCTGCGCTAGGGCCGGTATGAGGCCGACATGGCAGAGCGGTTCATCCTGAAGAATGATCTGCGTCGGGGGAATCCATCTTTTCGACACCCCACTCTTGTCCGTCTCAAAGAGCCTCATCGCCAGCCTCTCATCCTCATTAAGAGGGACCTTGTCGGCGTCCATCTTAAGTTTTTTTCGTTTGACCCATCTGTCATGCTCCGCCTCAGTCTCGCACCGCAAATTAACTTGGTGCTGGAAGGACCGGGGCAGCGGATAGTCATCCGGCACCTCAGCGTACACCCACCGATCTTTCCAGTCCTTGCAAGAGGAAAGCTTGTCAACAGAGATGTAACCCGGCTCCACTTGCACGCTGTACCATCCGACACGACCGGAAAACGACGGCCGAAGGTGGTGAAGCCGACGGAATAAATTAACCGTTGGGACCTCCCCCTTGAAGAGACAGAGCCAGACAAAGCCGACTATGGTCCTAATAGCCAACGGGTGTAGTTGGCCCACGGCGACGTTCATGGCTCTAATGATAGCCATGACGTAATCATTCAGCGGAAATCGGAGCCCGTACTCCAAATGCCGGATGTATACGCCGGTGCAACCCGGTGGAGGACAACAGATGGCCTGGCCCTCCTCAGGGATAACAATTTTGTACTCCCTGCCAAAGTAGAAATGGCCCTCGAAAAATGTCTCGCCGGAACAACTGGCGAACTTATGGGTCCAGACACGGTCCAGGCGGATCTTACAGGCCTCGCCGTGATCCATAACGTACTGCCTCCCCTCATCAGGATGAGCCCTTTCAGCATCATCACCGTCGTCATCATCATCATCATCGTCCTCCCAATCCTCCAAAGCCTTTGGATCGACTTCGGGAGACGGAGACCTAGGGCCCCCAGACCTTATCGGGATGGCATCTAGCATCTCCTCCTCATCAAGACGCGGCGGGGAACCCCCCGGCGCACGGTTACTAGGACCGGCATCAGCAGAAGACATGATTCACAACGAAAACTTAATGGGAAAAGTTAAAAATTTGATTGTTTACCTTGAAGGAAGATGCTACGCCGGAGTAACAAGTCTGAAAGCTAGAGAGAAGTTTCGTCAAAGAAGGTTAGAAAGAAGAAAATTTTATAGAAAATGAAATTGGTGGCCAATTTCAGGGACTAACTTCCCTATTTATAGAGGAAAGCCCATGAAGAAGGACCAATCAGGGCACAGCCCATGAAACGTCGACCAATCGGCGAACGACGGACACGTGTCGGACATGCGACCACGGAATGTCAATCGTTGCAACAGTTGAACGTCAATCAATGCAACAAGAACAAGCGTCTTCAACACGCCCCTTCAAATCTCTCCTTTGTTCACCTTCCTCAACAAATTCCTAAGTATCGTTCTCCGCCGGCCACATGATCAACCAAGCTTGTCGACCGGCCGGGGGGGCAATCAAAAGCACACGGCGCTCACAACCTCGGTCGGCCAAAGACTACTTTCTTTTCCACATCTGATGTCCATTACACATCCATGTGGAGGGGGGATATGGTACGGCCTAAGCAGAGCCACGCCGAGGTAGAAGAAGCCGGGGCAGAAAAATTTTGTCACGCAGAATATACGCTCAACGTACATCGGAGCCCATACCACGGCATAGACTACGCTGGGGGCAAATTGATGGGGCATATTCTGCACCCTCTGACCAAGTCAACGTATTGAGCAAGGTCAAAGATATCCACAACAAGTCAACGGCTTGAACAGCCTAACCGACGCAGCCTGTCTCTTGTGTCTCGACTAGGACAACTAGCCAGCCGGGGCACATATCCGCGAACTCATATCCAAGACCCCTCGGCGGCGAGTCAACAGGGTCCGCCGGCCTGCCATAGGTCCCTCGGCCGAGGGTAGCTCAGTCTTTCCACCTGCTAGCCACTTGGCCACTTGGTCACTACGTGACAAAAGGTGAAAGTATATAAATACTCATCAACCCTCATTGAGGAGAGGATCCACATTTTAACCTAAGAATCACTATTCATCTGGTAATATCTTCCTTATCTCTCTACAATACATACTTCGCCAAGTAACAACAACTTACCTCTCTAAGTTACTGACTTGAGCGTCGGAGTGAGTTCGCTCGGTCCAAAGTCGAGCCCTCAGTTTGTTCACTGTTTCAGGAGACCGAAAGGAGGATTCAACCAAAGACGTCATTCTACAAGCACGGGTGGTAACAAATAACTGCTCTGGAATTACACCCGGAACAATATGCTTTATATACTAAATTTCGTGTCGGTTTGGGTAGAGCTTCTAAACACAAACCCGACACAAATGATCTATTTACTAAAGTTATCCTATTTTTTTTTTATCCTGCATCACATAAATGTATTTAGACTTTCCAAATATTGACATAAAACGAAAACATGACACGAATCCGACACAAAATTAACGGGTTAGAGTTAAAGGTTGGTGACTCATTTGTGTAAGTGTAAATAATGTCCAATGAATTCAGCATACATAATTAGGTGTTCATATAAAAGCTTCCATGAGACACCAAAACATAAAAGCCTCACTGAACATTACAAAAACATCATAATGCACAGCCATAGCAACCTTAAACATTGTTCTAAACCAAAGCTTCCTTCAGTGGCAAAGCGAGGGAGGGGTTAATAGGGACGATCGTCTCCTTAAGCAATGAAAAAATTGAATTAAGTTGCTTTATTTCATTAGTAATTCGTCTCTTCCCCTCCCACATTTTCGAATGACTTCGTATATTTTAGGCCCTTCGAAACTTTTTCTCATCATGGCTCTGCATGCAACTGTGTGTATCTTCCCAATATGAACTCCAGGAACCGCGCTCGAAGATCATCTCTATTGTATATATCCAAGTTGAAAGCTTGTCATCCGAAAAGTCAAAGAAATGAGACCATTCGAAATTCAGAAAGTTGTACCCAATAATTGTTGATTGAAACCCGTTATTGCATTCTTGTATATGTCGTATGGTGTTCTTGAATCTGCTGTGCTGCAGCAAACTTCAAAACAGTTGAGGAATAAACCAGGTTGGTGGATTAAATACTTCCCCGGCGCCGATATCATCTCCTTCATAAAATTGCCATGTTTCCTCACTTTTGGTGTCATAAACGCCCATATCATGTGCACCAAGCTCTTTCACCCTACCAAAGAGATCAAATAAATCATCGGCGAAATATATACAGTTAGGTTGCAAAGATTTGGCCGAAACGCACATGGTAGAATTACCACCTACAAACAATGTCGGATGATCTTCAATTTCCTCCCATCTTCTATCTTTAGGATCAAGTCTATAGACCGAAAAGGCATATGTTTCATAAGCAATGTCAACATCGTTATCATTTCCACCTGAATTTGATACTTCTTCCCTGAATCGTAATACCATGAGAAGATCACAACCTGATTGTACAAGATATAGTGCTCCTATCCCAGTTATGAACTGCTTGAACATTTTAAATTCACTTAACAAATAATCCATTGGCTTTACGAGCTCATGACCTTGGAAGTCCTCGATATTCCAATATACAAGCGTTGCATCATTGTACAAAGCAAATACATAACCATCCATCGCCACCACATCACACATCCTAACACCACGCTCTTGCCTGACAAATACCGATGTCCATGATTGATCCCCGTGTTTAGCAAAAGCTAGTTTGTATAAATCACCATAAAGTATCACAATCACAAACTCAGTTTCAGACACTTTGACCACAATGAGCCTGATCAAAAACATTCCCAAAATCCAATTAATATAATTTTCTTCCCTCTCATCGATCTCTTTATCATATGGGGGTCGATCTGGGATGGTTTCGACAGATGGGAAGCGAATTTCAGCCTTAGTGATTGGATTGAACAAACGTACATTGAGGTCACGGTCGACCATTGCAACCCAACCATAGTCTGAACCCCAACACCTTGTTCCAAAAGTCTCAGGGAGGTTCAGTTTGTAACACTTATTATTACTAGGATTAAAGATCTTCCGAACACAATGTGGATTATTGCTAGTGTTTTCAGATAGTAAAAGCCATGGTATTGGGATCGGCCTCCACTGGTGCTTTATTAAGTACGAAACACGATTCCAAGATTGACATACCGCTGAAAAATAAATAAAATCTTCTATCGTTTCCAACCTCATTGCAATGTCACCAAGAAGATCGAGAGGCAATGTCGACCAATCAACAGCAGCCATGATGTTGCAAAACAACAATCGTCGAATCTAAAAAATGATAACAGCAATATCAGTAACAATAACAATAATACTAATAAATAGGAACAATAACAGAGGAAGGGGACGGAGGGAAGAAGAGCTAAGGATCTAAGAAGTAAGCTTTTAAGGTAGACAAACATGGAGAAACATAGAGTGATGCTAATATAACAAGCATAAACTAAGCAAAGCTTTATTTCATTCATGTCTTACCCAATTAAATCAACCAATTCGGACAGCAAATATCTACGAGTAAGCATTCAGTAGCATTACAACAACATTACCCGAGTGCCTAATTTAAGAAACACAATCATTCAACACAATTAAACAACCAGAGGTATAATCTCAATCACTAATAATATTACTGCTAATAATATTGTACAAATAATAATACAGCAATAACACCAAATTAAGTTAACTGTTGAAACTGTGTGTTGAGTAAGGAGAGGAAGAAAAAGAGAAAAAAAAAAGAATACCTCAACTCTGAGGAAGGTATTCAAGAAGCTTGAGACAAGTAATTTTATGTTAGACTGCTAGGGGGTCAGAATTTGCCCCTACTTATAATATGGTTTCCTTTCCTATTTAGGAAACACAAAATCTCATTGAAGACGACACGTATCCGTCACTTTGGAGTGACGGATACCATTTCCTCTCACAAATGACCCAAATAGAGGAGAGATGGAAGCACATGGGGTGCCCTACCTTGTCCCCCCTATCCATTTTGTGAGTAGCATTACTCGTCACTTGCTCCAACCCGTCTTCAGCAAGACTAACTGGGAAGGAAAACACTTCCACCTTTCCTATTTAGGAAAACACTTCCACCGAATAAAAATTGGTGAATTACAATTATTTAAGATATCGGTCCCAGTCAATTGATTTTTGGTAATAGAGAAAGGAAGTGCCTTAAAAGGATCCACAAATTGGATGTACGCAATCTACGAGTGTCTACTTAAATTATTTACGCCCTTGGTCCCAGTCAATCTACTAGCAGCATAGAATTCAAATATTAAACAGAGATCACTAATAATACTACTTAAATTCTTCTAATAATAACACTAATAATATTACTGTTGAATCAAAATCAAAATTATAATAATATTCTACAAATAATACAGCAAAAAAACCAATCAAGTTATATGGGTTGAAGCTGTGTGTTGATTAATTATAATAATTAGAGAAAGGAGAGGAAGAAGAAGAGAGAAAGGATACCTGAAGATGGTAGTCTATAAGAACGAAGAAGCTTCAGAACCAGAATTTGCCCGTACTTCGTATTATTTAGGAATGGATGGTGAATTAAGTAGGCAGTGTTTGGTAAAAGTCGTAAAATTTTAGTAGCATATTTGGGATTTTTTGGTATTTTGGTATTTTGAATTAAGTACTCTGGATTAGTAGATTGATGTTTATGGTAGGATTTATATATCTCATCTTGGTAAGTTTTGAAGTCATTAAATTTTAAATAAATTTCAAAGAGTATCAGTGAAGGTTATAAAATCAGTTGGACGAAGGAAAATAATGTTTAATAATGACTTAGTCAAAAAAGTGAAGGACTTAGAAATTTTCCACGGAACTTAGACCTAGCAATTGGGTCAATAAGGTTTAGGTTAGTCAATTCGGGTGTATTATATTATCGAGTTAGCTCGGGTCAGGTTGTTTTGGGTTTCGAGTGTCTTTCGAATATGTTTGTCAAGTCATTTTCGGGTCAAGGAGGTCGGGTTATTTCGGGTTCGGGTCAATGATTGAGAGAAAAAAAAATATGTTTAATACTATTATCTATTTTAAATTTAATTTTGATAATTGATTCTTTATTTTTAAAGTAAATAATATCAGTGTGCTTTCAAAATAATCATTTCAAGTATTTTTTTTTTCAATTAGAGTTATATTTTGTCGGGTCATTTTCGGATCTGGTGGTTCCTGATCGTGTCATTCCAGGTAGGGTTAGCTCAGGTCAATAACACAGCTTGGGTCATATACTTTGGACGCATATTTAATTTCCAAATATACATGGTATACGTGGTTTGCAGGCTATCACGTACACCCGAGAGTTTACCCAATGCACATCAAAGGTAGAGGCTGCGAGTTCCCTCCTCACCCAAAAACAAAAAAAATATACCCAAGCGTAGTTTGATCAATCTAATATCTAATACACCCTCCATCTAAATGAAATGTTTGCATATGCTTTATAAACTAAATTTCGTGTCGGTTTGGGTAGAGCTCTCTAAACACGAACCCGACACAAATGACCTATTTACTAAAGTTATCCTATTTTTTTTTATCCTGCATCACATAAATGTATTTAGACTATCCAAATATTGACATGAAACAAAAACATGACACGAATCCGACACAAAACTAACGGGTTAGAGTTGAGGGTTGGTGACTCATTTGTGCAAGTGTAAATAATGTCCAGTGAATTCAGCATACATAATTAGGTGTTGCTTCCATGAGACACCAAAACATAAAAGCCTCACTGAACATTACAAAAACATCATAATGCAGAGTCATAGCAACCTTGAACATTGTTCTAAACCAAAGCTTCCTTCAGTGGCAAAGCGAGGGAACATTACAAAAACATCATAATGCACAGTTATTGCATTCTTGTATAAGTCACATTGTGCTCTGCGAATATGGCTATTATTTAAGTCCTAAACACCATACCAGCCTCTCTCAGTCACTTTCAACAATTTAAAGTTGAGGAATAAACCAGATTGGTGTATTAAATACGGAGCGGATATCATCGCCTTCATAAAATCGCCATTTTTTCTCACGTTTCATGTCATAAACACCCATATCATGTCCACCTTGCCCCGGAGGAGTGAGATCATCTTCATCATCGGTGAAATATATACAGTTAGGTTGCAAACATGTGGCCGAAACGGACATAGTAGAACTACGACCTACAAACAGCGTCGCATGATCTTTAATTTCCTCCCATCTTCTGTCTTTAGGATCAAGTCTATAGACCGAAAAACTAAATGTTTCATAATCAACGTCAAGCCTGGAAACCTCTTTCTTAAATCGTAACACCATGAGGAGATCACAACCTGATTGTACCAAATAGAGTTCTCCTAGCCCTCTTCTGAACTCCTTGATCATTTCAAGTTTACTTAAAGAATAATCCATTGGATATACAAGCTCATGACCCTGGAAGTCTGTAATATTCCAATATACAAGCGATGCATCATTGTACAAAGCAAACACATAACCATCCATCGCCACGATATCAAACATCTTAATATGAGGGTACCATTGCTTGACGAATACTGATGTCCACGATTTATCCCCCTGTTTAGCAAAAGCTAGGTGATCGTAATTACCATATATTACCGCAATAACAAACTCGGTTTCAGACGCTTTGAGCACAATGAGCCTAATCAAAAAACACCCCACAATCCAAGTAATATACTCTTCTTCAGTCACTTCGTGGACTTCTTCATGTATGGGTCGATCTGGGATGGTTTTGACAGATGGGAAGTGAATTTCAGCCTTAGTGATTGGATTGAACAAGCGTACATTGAAGTTACGGTCAACCATTGCAACCCAACCATAGTCTGAACCCCAACACTTTGCTCCAAAATACTCGGGGAGATTCAATTTGTAACACTTGTTGTTACTAGGACTAAAGATCTTCCGTACACAATGCGGATTATTGCTAGTGTTTTCAGCTAGTAAAAGCCATGGCACTGTCGGCTTCCATTGGTGCTTTATTAAGGATGAAACACGCTTCCAAGAGGTACATACCGCTGAAAAATAAATAAAATCTTCTAAAGTTTCCAACTTCATTGCAATGTCACCAAGAAGATCGAGAGGCAATGTCGACCAATCAACAGCAGCCATGATGTTGCAAAACAAAAATAGTCGAATCTAAAAAATGACAACGGCAATATCAGTAACAATAACAATAATACTGATAAATCTGCGGGAATCTATTAAATTTTAAGATCACAAAGGAATATAAACAGAAGAGTAGAATAAACAAAAGGAAACATGAGGTGATACAAATTTAACAAATTCAACACAATCAAACAGAGACCTCTGTTACAGATTAATCAAGCAACAAGTTAATATTTTAACCAACACAAAAATTGAGCTATGTACTTTATCAAAACACAGATCAGAAGAGAAAGAGCAAACCAAACCAAACCTCGGGATGCTATTGAACAAGGTATATCAAAATCTAAATTATAGATTGTCAGAGTGTCAGGTACGGCAATCGAGTTGATGACCTTGATGTTTATCTTTGCTACTTCCTCAGTCCCGTTCATTTGTTTGACTTTGGTTTTGGCGCAAAAAGAGTGGAAAGAGGGAGGGACCAATTTATTAGATGACAAGTGGACCCATCAAAGACATTTCTAAAATTAAAAAGTAAACAAATGACGGAGAAATCCCAAAATATAATAAGCAAACAAATAAACAAGACTGATGGAGTTTTTTTTTTTTTTTTTTTTTTTTTTTTTTTCAAATTTGCACGTTTTTTTTTTATTAAATATCAAAACAACTCTTTTAATTCAATCAATGAAAGGGTAAGAATTTAAGTACTTTGACTATCTACTTTGTGTATGAATTTAACTATTTAAGTACACCAAATTAAGTCTGAGGATTGTATTCAAGAAGCTTGAGACAAGTAATTTTATGCTAGACTGCTAGGGGGTCAGAATTTGCCCCTACTTATATTATGGTTTCCTTTCCTATTTAGGAACACACTTCCACCGAATAAAAATTGGTGAATTACAATTACTTACGGCCTCGGTCGGTCCCAATTATTTGTTATCCTATTTTATTTTGGGTGTCATAGTTCATTATTGTCCTTACTATTTTAAGAATAAACGTAATAAACAATTTGATTAATCATATTCAATTTGGTCAACTTATCATTTAGCAATTACCCCTCCACTTTTATTGGTTTTTACGTCAAAACCAATGGAAACAACAATTGGCCGATACGGAGCCGGGTTTGGTAAAAGTCCAATTGTAAAAATTTAAGCAGATTTGGGATTTTTGGTAAATAGGAATAGTAATAGAGAAAGGGGGTGGTGGGAAAGATGAGCTAAGGATTAAAGAACTAAGCTTGTCTACGATAATAACATTACAACAACATTACCCGAGTGCCTTAAAGAGATCCCACAAATTAGCAAGGTACAATCTACGGGTGTCTACTAGCAGCAGTAGAATTCAAATATTAAACAGAGATCACTAATAATACTAATGATGGGGCATATTCTGTGCCCGCTGACCAAGTCAACATATTGAACGAGGTCAAAGATATCCACAGCAAGCCAATGACTTAGACATCCCAGCCGATGCAGCCTTTTTCGGCCGCCACACTGGTCTCGGCATGGCAACCTACCTACCCGGCGGATACCCGCGTACTCATATCCAAGAACCCTCGGCATGGAGTCAACCAGGCTCGCCGGCCTGCCATAGGTCCCTCGGCCGAGGGTAGATCAGTCTTTCCACCTGCTACGCCACTTGGCCCACTTGGCCACTACGTGACAAAAGGTGAAAGTCTATAAATACTCCTCAATCCTCATTGAGGAAGGGATCCAGAATCTAACCTAAGAACCACTTAAATTGGTATTATCTCTCTCATCTCTCTACAATACACGTCATCAAGCTACATACTACTTAATCACAATAAGTTCACTGACTTGAGCGTCGGAGTGAGTACGCTTGGCACAAAGCCAAGCCCTCAGTTTGCTCGTTGTTGCAGGAGAGGCCGAGGAGAGCAGTCAAGGCTAGAAGAGGCATTATTCGACAAAGCTAGCGTGGTAAACAAACCTACTTCGGAATTCATACCCGGAACAATTGGCGCCGTCTGTGGGGATACAGATACTAGAAGCTAGTCATTCCCAAACACAAAAAAAAAAGAAACCCACCCAAAAAGCTAAGAAGATGTCAAAAGAACAAGAGGTGTTCGTAACCGAAGAGCCCCTCCACCCAGAGGATACCGTCCACAATTCTGGAGTTGTGCAGCCCTCCACCAGCCGAATAATTCAACCGGAGTTCGGGATGCCAATAATGCCAGATACGCCGCTGCCCGCCGACCAGGTCACCATCATGGGGCGTGTGGTTGATGCAAAGAAAGTCGGGCGACTCCTGGACACGATTGTCGCCGCGCCGCTCACACACCGTCACACCGACAAGAGCGGCGGGACCCGTCCAGGAAGCTAGAGCCCAAAAGGTGACTCGAGAAACCCGAACGAAGCACTAAGAGAGGCCGAGCCTACCAAGACGCGGGGAGCCCAGTGTCGGTGGTAGAACTAAGCCCTTCCCGCACTCGCGGAAGGACGATGTCGCCGCGACGCCCACGAGGCATGCCCCGGACGAGCGAAGGAGTCCGACTCACCGAGTCGGAGAGGAGTCCGACTCACCGAGTCGGAGAAGGAGTCCGACTCACCGAGTCGAAGAAGGAGTCCGACTCACCGAGTCGGAGAAGAAGCCCTTCCCGCCACGGGGAGAGGGGCCGGACTAGGGATGCGAGGAGCCGATCGCCGCGTGTCATTAGACACGTGGTCGCATGACCCCTCGGTGCCTACGTTCTAGAGACCAGTGCCGCCAAAGCTAAAGCTACCGTCTATATCATACAAAGGAGAGGGCGACCCAACCGATCATGCCGAGGCTTTCGAGTCTCACATGTCGGTGTGGGAGCAACCTGACGAGGTCTGGTGCCGAATTTTCCCAACGACCTTGGTTGGAATGGCGCAAAGCCGGTACAAGGGGCTACCCGATGGGTCGGTATACTCCTATTCCGACCTAAGAGACGCGTTTTTGGCCCAAAAGACTCTACCAATAAAAGGAGAGCCGTTGAGACATCGGATCTCCCGACCATCAGCAGAGGGAGGCGAGTCACTCCGAAGCTATGTGAAGAGGTTCGATGCCGGGTTCGGCAGATTAGGGAGCCGAACAGCGAACTAGCGGCCTTCGACCGATGAAAGGCCTCCCGGAGGGGACTTGAAAACGAGCTCACCAAGTGCGGTGGCCGAGCCTTGAGTCCGCCAGAAATTGGCCGACCAGGCCATTAAGGTCGAAGACTATCACAAAATATGGGTAGGCCACGGCGAGGCCGGGCACTCAGAAAGAAAGAGTCACCGGGAGGACAAGCCGGATGAAGGGCGCCGTGACAATAATAGGTCGCGGACCGACAGGCCCGCCAGGAAGCATAACCCAGCGGACGCGGGGAGTTCGGTCCGTACTACCATAAGAAGTACAAAGATCACACCCCCCCTGGTCGTATCGGCCGCCGAGGTCTTCTCCCCGAGCGTAAACGAGGGGGCGAAGTGGGAAAGGCCCCCAAACCTAGGGGGACGGTGACACGAGCATCTTTGTGAGTACCACGGCCACACCGGTCACTTAACCAACGACTGCCGACATTTGAAGAATGCCATTGAAGAGCTGATCCGAAAAGGGAGCCTCGGCAAGTATATTGCCGGAGGCCAAAAGACTAACACCGGTGGCTCAGACAAAAAATCCGTCTTTCAACGAATAGGAACAATTCATGTTGTCATCGGGGGAAACGAGAACGGCGGATCCGCTCACGGGCACAAAAGGCACTCGAACGAATCAGATCGGGCCGTCAACTTCGTGCCCACTGCCGCGGCCCGCGCTTCCAACATCCCGAACATAACTATTGGGAAGAAGGACTACGAAGGAGTCATCGCCCCGCATAGCGACCCACTCGTAGTCCACTTAGACATAGCTAACCACCTGGTCATGAGATGCCTGATTGACACGGGTGCTTACACGAACATCATGTTCGGGGAGTGCTTTCGGGGCTCGGCACGAAAATTGCGGACCTTAGCCCATGCACCAACCCATTGTACACTTCTCCGGCAGGCTTGGTCCCCCCGGGGTCTATCAGGTTACGGTGATGTTCGGCCAGTCCGACGCGGCCAAGAATGTGATGTCCGAGTTCGTGGTCATCGACGGCTCATCCGCATACAACGTTCTCATCGGTCGTGTCACCCTGAGTGAGGTCGATCTTTGTAATGTCCATCCGGGCCCCGACAACGATGTATGTCTCGGACCGCGGGGAGGTTCATAAACTCGTCTCGAAGAACGAAAAAGACGAGGTGGTCAACGTCCAAATATCGGCCGAGGAGGATGCAACATGCAATCCTTCAAAGTGGCAAAGAAAGAGGAAAAAGGGAAGAACCCATCCTTAAGACAGGAGGACGAACCGATGAGCACCAACCACGTCGCCATGGTCGAAGGGGCGGAGACCGAACAGAGATAGAGATTGATCCAGGACGCACCGTGATTTGTCGGTGTCGGCCGGAACCAAAATTCAGGGCCGATCTCCTAGACCCTGCGAGAAGGAACAAAGACGTCTTTGCGTACTCACCGCCGAGATGCCAGTGTAAGCCGAGAAGTCATCGTTCACAAGTCGAACGTACTCCCCCCGCTCGCCCTGTGAAGCGAGAGGGTGAGAAACTCCTCGGCCGAAAAGGAAGATGCCATCAAGGCCGAGGTTGATAAGTTGTTAGATGCAGGCTTTATCATCCCTTGTACATACCCCGAATGGCTAGCTAATGTTGTAATGGTTAAAAAGTCATCAGGGGCGTGGAGGATGTGTGTTGATTTTACGCAACTTAATAAAGCATGCCCGAAAGATTGCTACCCCTTGCCTCGGATAGATAGCTTAATAGACGCAACGGCAGGCTACACAATGCCGAGCTCGCTCGACGCCTTTTCAGGATACCATCAGGTATTCATGGCGGAGGAAGACATGCCTAAATGCGCATTCATCACCATACACGGCACCTACATGTACAAGATGATGCCGTTTGGTTTGAAAAACGCCGGCGCGACTTACACAAGACTGGTGGACAAAGTGTTCCAAAATAAAAAAGGGCGAAACATTGAGGCTTACGTCGACGATGCTATTGTCAAGAGCAAGTCCGACGGCGAGCACCTAGCCGATTTACACGAGACATTTTGTTCACTAAGGAAATACAAGATGAAGCTTAACCCTACAAAGTGCAACTTCGGTGTCCGGGCCGGCAAATTCCTCGGCGTGCTTGTTAGCGCCGGGGGGGAATTGATGCCAATCCAGAGAAAGTCCAAGCAATTCTAGACTGCCGGGAGCCGAGGAATCGCAAAGAGGTTATGATATCGGCCGGGAGGATGGCGGCCCTTGCCCGTTTTATCTCTCGGTCACCACAAGAGCACCCCATTCTTCAAAGTGCTAAAAGGGAATAAAGACCTGGGGGGGGAGGAACAGAGCACGGCTTTCAAACAATCGAAGGCCCATCTCGCAAACTCTCCCGACCCTGTCCGACCGACGCCTGGGGAAACGCTATATCTATATTTAGCAAGTAACCTCGGCCACGGTCGATCGTAATCGTCAGAGAAGAAAACAAGCAGCAGCACCCAATATACTTTATCAGCCATACATTGTTGCCCGCCGAGAGAAACTACCCGCTGATCGAAAAAGCAGCCTTTGCCGTGGTTGTTGCCGCAAGGAAGTTGAAACCCTACTTCGACGCACATCCCATGACGGTCTTAACCGACCAGCCGTTGGAAAAAGCCTTTGGAAAAATTCGAACGATCAGGCGCAGACTTATCAAATGGGCGGTGGAGCTATCGGCTTCGGCATTCAAGACAAACCAAGGCCTTCGATAAAGGGGCGGCTGGCAGACTTCTTGGCCGAGTGCACGTATCGGGAAGAATCGTGTCCCGGCATGTGGGAGGTATATACCGATGGATCCTCCACAACGAACGGCTCAGGAGCCGGCATCCTTATCATCGGCCCAAACGGGGACGAGTTCGAGTACGCTTTGAAGTTTACCTTCTCGACCTCAAACAACGAATCCGAATATGAGGCGGTGATAACCGGAGTTGAGTTAGCGAGAGCGCCGGCGTAACACATCATTTTGAAAAAGACTCTCTCTTGGTGACTAACCAATACGAAGGAGAGTCTGGCTCGGGACGATGGGATGGTAAGATACCCGGAAAAGGTAAAAGCGAGACCTCAAAATTGAAGTCATTCAAAATGCGACACATCCCAGTGTCCGAGAACAACCGGGCCGACGCTCTCTCAAAGCTGGCCAGTTCAACCATAAAGAATATCACCGAACCGTCTTTGGTGGACATCGAGAACGCTAAAAGCATTGACGAAACCATCGGCATGGTGTGCGACGTGGAAACCGAGACGACATGGATGACTCCGATCAAGGGGTATAAACTGTCAAATGAATTACCAGAGGACCGCAACCTCTCACAAAAGATAAAGAGGATCGCAGCAAGGTACTTGGTGTTTGAAGGAGAGTTATATAGGAGGTCCGCGACAAGGCCACTCCTGAAGTGTGTCGGTCCAGCCGATGCAGAGCTAATACTGACAGAAATACACGAAGGCATCTGTGGACATCACATGGGGGCAAGAACACTAGCCCACAAAGCTCTCCGAGCCGGCTACTTCTGGCCCACCATGCTTGAAGATTCCAGAAACAAAACCAGAAAATGCAACAACTGTCAGATGCACGCTCCGGTGATACACGCACCTTCCCGAGACCTGCAACCAGTGCTTAATCCCCTTCCCTTTGCACAGTGGGGAATGGATCTACTAGGGCCATTTCCAACGGCATCCGGAGGAAGAAAGTTCCTAATCGTCGCCGTCGACTACTTCACCAAATGGGTTGAGGCCGTAGCGAGTTCTGCGAGAGGCGCGGCGGCCGTAAGAAAGGTGATCTGGGAAAATGTCATAACTCGCTTTGGGTTACCCCAAGTCATGGTGTTCGACCATGGCCGAGAATTTTGGAGTGACACAATAATGAGCTGGTTGGAAGAACTCGGCATCAAATTTGCATACTCCTCCGTCTGCCACCCCCAGAGCAACGGACAAAGGCGGAGGCGGCCAATAAAACGATCCTCAACGGCTTGAAGAAGACAGTTGAAGACCTCAAGGGAAGATGGGCCGATGAGCTACCCGGCGTTCTATGGTCCCTCCGGACCACGGAGAAAGAAGCAACGGGGTACAGTCCTTTTCACCTAGTCTACGGGTCCGAAGCAGTCCTGCCGATTGAAGCAACGGTGCCAACATTCAGAACGGCCACTTTTAACCCAGATGAAAACGAGGAAGGCCTAAGAACCTCCCTGGACCTGGTCGAAGAAAGCCGAGATACGGCACGCCTCAACTTAGCAAAAGATATCGAGCCAGAATGAAAAGGGCCTACAACCGAAGAGTCCACAAAAGGGACTTAAAAGTAGGAGATCTGGTCCTAAGGAAGTCATTTGCCACCAACAAAGGAAACATCCATGGCAAGTTGACGGCCAATCGGGAGGGTCCCTACAAGGTAGTTGAAGAAATGAGGCGGGTACATACCGGGTGACGGACATGGGAGATGTACCTTTGATGAGCCATTGGAACACCGACAATCTCAGAAAGTACTTTGTATAACAGCGGAGTTGCCCAAAACAATTGTTGGCACCCCAATGCATATTCATATCTAATGAGGAGTCATCCAAGTTTTTCATCAAAGTGTTAATCCACCCCAATCAGAAGGCATACTAACATATGTACACAAAGCAGACAGAGCAAAACCTCGATCATCCCGGCCTTTAACGGGAGTGACGGGGGACGAGCCGATATGCTAACATATGTTCAACGGCGGTCAAAACGTAAACTCCGTTGCCCGTAATCTGGCCGGGAAGAGACGAGTGAAACGCGATCGCCCTCGGCAAATTAAGACCGAGCTTAAAGACGTTAAACACAGTTGAGATACGCATTCTAACTGCCTCGGCCAAGCCGAAGGTAAAAACGAAAAAGCGCTCAATTAATTAACGCGACTGCCCTCGGCAAATTAAGACCGAGCTTAAAGACGTTAAACACAGTTGAGATACGCATTCTAACTGCCTCGGCCAAGCCGAAGGTAAAAACGAAAAAGCGCTCAATTAATTAACGCAACTGCTCTCGGCAAATTAAGACCGAGCTTAAAGACGTTAAACACAGTTGAGATACGCATCCTAAATTGCCTCGGCTAAAGCCAAAGGTAAAAACGAAAAGCGCTCAATTAATTAACGCAAGAAGACAAGTGAGGGAATAAATCAAAAGGCCTCGGCCAAGCCAGAGGCAAAGCAAGCAAAATCTCATTAAGGAAAAGATAACGAGTTACAAGAAGGAGAAACACAGACGACGGCCGTCCCCTTTGGGATAAGCCAAGACTCTACCTACCAAGGTCTTACAAAATACAAGGAAAAGAAAAAGCAAAAGGTTTTGAATTTGGTTCTTTGAAGCGCCAAAAGGATGGCGGGAGAAAAGGCTTAATAGTTGGCCCCGAATAGTGAAGCTATCCGAGACGCCGGGTGAGCCCGGTGACGACCGCCCGTCTCCCTATGCCTCGCTTTGCTTGCCCTTACCGCCATCAGCAGCGTTACCCTCGGTGAGCGACTTAGATGCAATCTGGGCAGCCTTAGCATCCTCAGCTTTCTTGGCGGCCTTAGCATCCTCAGCTGCCTTATCCGCCGCAGCTTTCTTAGCAGCCTTAGCATCCTCAGCTGCCTTCAGTCTGGCGGACTCCTCCTTGGCCGCCCTCGTCTTCTCTGCAAGGGCCGCCTTTGCAGCGGTCGCCTCCTCCTCCTTCTTGGCCCTCGCATCCTCGGCAGCCTTATCCGCCGCAGCCTTCTCTTTAGCTTCGAGCCTATCGTCGAACAGCTCGTCAAATTTTGTCCACAGAAAGGAGCCATCCGGATAGACCTCATCTATCACCTCCCTGAAAGCTTCTTCGGTCAGGTCCCTATACTGAGCACACATGCGAGGGAGAATCGTGCTTTGAAGTGTCTCAATATCCTTCTCCCTTTGGGCAAGGATAGCACTAGTCTCCCTATGCGACTCCGCTTGGAGCCGATACGCCCTTTTCGACTCCTCCCTTTGGGCGACAACAACGTCGTAGCCGCCCTTGTACCTGTCCCGTTCCTCCTTCAACTTGGCGGCGGCAGAACCGCCACCTCTACCTTGGCCTTCTCGGCCGACAGCAGCCTTCTCAACTTCCTCGACCCGCGCTTGTGCGGCAAGGAGGTCAAGCTTAGCCTTCCGGCCACCCCTTTGCGGCAACAACATCGAGCCTCGTTTTGCTCTATCAACGGTCCCGTCTCGGCCAAGGCCTTTTCTTGCTCCCTAATACGAGAGCCGGCCAGGTCGGACCAAATCCCAATCTTCTTGCTCAGCCTTGTACCCTCCGCTGTGAGCTGGTCGTTGGATATCGACGCGAGTACGGAGTCGGCATTTTTTCCCGCCGTCTGCATAGGCCTCTTCTCAACTCGCCGCTCAGTAGTGGGGATAGACTGCGCCGGTTGATCTACAAAAAATTCAACCAAAGAGTCCACGTCAACGTTCATGGACATACCAGAGAGCCGGTCATCGGGTATATCTAATGAGCGGCTAAACCGAGCCGCAAGTTAGACTGCACCGGAGGGCTTGCTCTTCTTGGCCGGTTGACCCGTTTCCTCGGCGCTGGCATTAACATGAGCGACGGAAGCAGAAGCATCGGTGGCATGGGTAGATCTTTTCCTCTTACGCCTAAGCGGAGATCCCTCAGCATCGGAATCCTCTCCATCGACAATGTCAACGACCTCCACCTCTGGTAGAGGCGGAACTGAGGTTAACACCGTCGCCGCCGTAGACTTGGCTTTTCGGACCCGGCGAGGCAAGGCAGCAGCTACCTTGGCCTGGGCCGCCGTCTCGTCCAAGCCCTTCGGGAGGTCGAGAGGCGACGGACGGCGGTCATGCACATCGACCTTCGGATTCTTCTCCTTAACGTTTCCGTCTTTGTCCAGCCCCATCTTCTCGAGGAGTTGCTCAGACAGAACGGGACCAAAGTGCTCTGTAAAAGAAACAAGGTAAAACTTAGACAAAGGGACATGTCAAGAAACAAACAACAAAAAACATTAAAGCAGAAGTGGGCCTCACACCGACCCCACTCACCCCGTGCTAGGGCCGGTATGAGGCCGACATAGCAAAGCGGCTCGTCCATCAAGATGACTTGCGTCGGGGGCAACCAAACCTTCGGCGCCCCATCATCATCGACCTCGAAAAGCTTCGTTCGCTTCTCGTCCTCATTAAGATAGACATTCCGGCGTCCATCTTATTCTTGCCCTTGGGGATCATCTTCTCACGCTCCCCTTTGCTCTCGCACCGCAAGTTAACGTGGTCTTTGAAAAGACCGAGGCAACGGATAATCATCCGGGACCTCGACATACACCCACCGTTCCTTCCAGCCCTTGCAAGAGGTGAGCTTAGGCACGGTGAGATAGCCTGGCTCGTCTCGGGACGCTATACCACCCCGGCCACCTTGAACATTCATTCGAAGAAAATGAATTCGGCGGAATAAGTTTACCGTTGGGATCACCCCCCGGCGACACGCCCACACGAAGCCGACTATAGTCCTAACGGCCAAAGGGTGAAGCTGCGCCGCTGCAACGTTCATCGCCTGAATTATGGAAGAGACGTACATATTGAGAGGAAACCGGAGACCATACTCCAAGTGCCTCATATATACGCCGATGTGACCAGGGGGAGGGCAACAGACGGCTGACCCTCTCCCGGGGATGACAATGTTGTACCCCTCGCCAAAAAGAAGTGCTCTTCGAAAAATTCGAGCCGAGCGTGGCGAGCCCATCGGCCCAAGCACGATTGGGGCCGATGGTGCAGACATCGTAATGATGCAAGACTGTCGCCCTCTCCGCACCGGAAGGATTCCTTCCCTCATCATCGACATCATCTTCCCATCGCTGCTCCGAACTCCGCGGTCAACTTCGGGGGAAGGAGACCTAGGGCCCCTCGACCTTAACGGAATTGCGGCTACCACCTCCTCCTCATCAAAACGCGACGGGGAACCCCGGCGCACGAATCTCGGGACCGGCATCGTAGAAGACATGGTTCACAACAAATTACTTAAACAAAACAAAAAGTTGAAAAGGTTTTTCGGTTTACCTTGAAGAAAAGTGCTACGCCGACGTAAAAATTCAGAAGATCGGAAGAGAGGGAAAGACTTGGAATTTTGGAAAGAAGAAAATTTTTAGAATGAGTGAAATTAGTAACCAATTTCACTTCGAGATCCTGGTATTTATAGGCAAAGGCCCATAAAGGAGGACCAATCAAAACGCAGCCCATGAAGCGTCAGCCAATCAACGAAGAGACACATGTCTGGCATGCATACACGGAATGTCAATCGACGCAACAGTTGAATGTCAATCAAAGCAACAAGAACAAGCGTCTTCAACACGCCCCTTCATATCCCTTTGCCTATTCATCTTCCTCAAAGCAAAACTCCTAAAGTATCTATTCTCCGCAAGCAACACGACTAACCAAGCTAGGCAAAGACGGCCGGGGGCAATCAAAAATACACCAAGCACTCTCAACCTTGGGTCCGCCGCCCAAGAAGACCTTCTCTTCCACATTTGATGTCCATTACACATCCATGTGGAGGGGGATACTGGTACGGCCTGTTTGTAAGTAAGCCGAGGGAGAAAAAGCCGGGCGAGAAAAATTTTCACTTGCACGAATATACACTCAAAGATACATCGGAGCCCATACCACGGCATAGACTACGCTGGGGGCAAATTGATGGGGCATATTTCGTGCCCGCCGACCAAGTCAACATATTGAACGAGGTCAAAGATATCCACAAAGAAGCCAATGACTTAGACATCCCGGCCGATGCAGCCTTTCTACCGCACCGGGTCTCGGCATGGCAACCTACCCGGCCGGGGCGGATACCCGCGTACTCATATCCAAGAACCCTCGGCATGGAGTCAACCAGGCTCGCCGGCCTGCCATAGGTCCCTCGGCCGAGGGTAGATCGATCTTTCCACCGCTACGCCACTTGGCCCACTTGGCCACTACGTGACAAAAGGTGAAAGTCTATAAATACTCCTCAATCCTCATTGAGGAAGGGATCCAGAATCTAACCTAAGAACCACTTAAATTGGTATTATCTCTCTCATCTCTCTACAATACACGTCATCAAGCTACATACTACTTAATCACAATAAGTTCACTGACTTGAGCGTCGGAGTGAGTACGCTTGGCACAAAGCCAAGCCCTCAGTTTGCTCGTTGTTGCAGGAGAGGCCGAGGAGAGCAGTCAAGGCTAGAAGAGGCATTATTCGACAAAGCTAGCGTGGTAAACAAACCTACTTCGGAATTCATACCCGGAACAACTAAAATTGCATTCTTCTAATAATAACACTAATAATATTACTGTTAAATCAAAATCAAAATCAAAATTATAATAATATTCTACAAATAATACAGCAATAAAACCAATCAAGAAAGGAGAGGAAGAAGAAGAGAGAAAGGATACCTGAAGATGGTAGTATATAACAACCAAGAAGCTTCAGAACCAGAATTTGCCCGTATGGCCGTATACTTATATATTATTTAGGAATGGATGGTGAATTAAGTAGGCAGTGTTTGGTAAAAGTCGTAAAATTTTAGTAGCATATTTGGGATTTTTTGGTATTTTAGTAGATTGACGTTTATGGTAGGATTTATATATCTCATCTTGGTAAGTTTTGAAGTCATTAAACCTCTTATACTAAAAGAATAATAAATCTAAAAATTTTCCCATTTAAATGCTTTTAGATAGAAATTGGGCCTAACTTTATCTAGATATGTATTGGACCTAGAGCTGGCAAATAATGACACGACACGAACCCGACACGAAATTAACGGGTTTGGGTTGAGGCTCAATGACCCATTTATGTAAGTGGGACGACACGAACACGACACGATATTTAATTGGGTCAGGTTTGGGTTGAACTCTCTAAACACGAACCCGACACGAATGACCTGTTTAATAAATTAATCCTAATTTTTTTATCTTTCATCACATAAATATACTTAAAACTTTCCAAATATTGACATGACACGAAAACACGACCCGAACCCGACACGATATTAGCGGGTTAGCAAAATAATCATTTCAAGTATTTTTTTTCAATTAGAGTTATATTTTGTCGGGTCATTTTCGGATCTGCCTGATCGTGTCATTCCAGGTAGGGTTAGCTCAGGTCAATAATAACACAGCTTGGGTCATATACTTTGGACGCATATTTAGGTGTTGTTTGGCATTGCTTATGGAAAATGACTATTTTCTTTTTAAAAGTAGTTTATTCACAAGTTACTTTTCGAAAAAGTTTTAGTTGTTTGGCCATACTTTTATAAAAGCGGTTTCCACAAAATTTATTTGTTTGGCCTAATTACTTTAATACAACTTTTATTTGCTTATTTGGTTCTTTATGTAAAAAGTAGAAGTAATAAATATCTACTTCTCCTTCTAGGGGTGAATAATCAGTTTCTGACTTCTCAAAAACACTTTTAAAACTTTCTAATTTACCATGTTTAGCCAAACTACTACTTTTTCAATGACAACAACATTTTTTAAGCTTGGCCAAACAGCACCTTAATTTCCAAATATACATGGTATACGTGGTTTGCAGGCTATTACGTACACCCGAGAGTTTACCCAATGCACATCAAAGGTAAAGGCTGCGAGTTCCCTCCTCACCCAAAAACAAAAAAAAATATACCCAAGCGTAGTTTGATCAATCTAATATCTCAATGAAATGTTTGCATATGCTTTATATACTAAATTTCGTGTCGGTTTGGGTAGAGCTCTCTAAACACGAACCCGACACAAATGACCTATTTACTAAAGTTATCCTATTTTTTTTTTTATCCTGCATCACATAAATGTATTTAGACTATCCAAATATTGACATGAAACAAAAACATGACACGAATCCGACACAAAATTAACGGGTTAGAGTTGAGGGTTGGTGACTCATTTGTGTAGGTGTAAATAATGTCCAATGAATTCCGCATACAGAATTAGGTGTTCATATAAGCTTCCATGAGACACCAAAACATAAAAGCCTCACTGAACATTACAAAAACATCATAATGCACAGCTATAGCAACCTTGAACATTGTTCTAAGCCAAAGCTTCCCTCAGTGGCAAAGCGAGGGAGGGGTTAATAGGGATGATCGTCTCCTTGAGCAATGAAAAAAATGATTTAAGTTGCTTTATTTCATTAGTAATTTGTCTCTTTCCCTCCCACATTTTCGAATGACTTCGTGTATTTTAGGCCCCTCAAAACTTTTACTCATCATGGCTCCGCAACTGCATGTATCTTTCCCATATGAACTCCAGGAACTGCGCTCGCAGATCATCTCTATGGTATATCTCCAAGTTGAAAGCTTGTCATCCAAAAAGTCAAAGAAATGACACCATTCGAAATTCAGAAACTAGTTTTGATTCTAGCTTCCATTTTCTCCATCGTATTATCCCTCATTATTGGTTGAGGCGCCCATTTCAAATGCAATGCGAGTCTTCCATTCTTCGTTCCGTCTAATGGGAAGATATCATAGAAATCCCCTTCCAGTAATGCTCTTGTAAGGGTCATTACAAACCTCCCCATATAATTCTGCCATATTCAATTCCAAGTTAATACTCGATGGAAAGAAATGGAGACGATTAAAAAAAAAACGGCCTATACATAGTAAGTGATATATAAATCTTGTCGACTTTTGAGGCCCTGTATTGTTTCGACAAATGAAGTTTTACCTTCGCTAAATTCGCTTAGTATTCGACTTTTCAGCAAAAGAGACTGTAATAAAAGGTCGATGTAAATATAAAAGATCACCTTTCCGATTGTGTCATGATCATAGACTTCAAAGATGAGTAACTCATGCAAAGCATCCTCAATAACAAAATCAAATGTTTGATTCCATACCGGATTTAGAGTTTTATTTAGAACCTGAAATTGCAAACATAAACAATAAATTATAAATCGCTGTCAAATTCCGAATCTCAACTATTTCTGAAATTTATGTACTGACAGCACCAAATTCATAAGACAGAAAACATACCCTGGTTTTCATTTTTGTTCCACCCTTTTTCAGTGTGACTACCACATACGGGTCTGACTTACCGGACATGTCCATAATTGGTAAACTCTCGGCCGATACTACTGTTACTGATAGCACTCCTCTAAGAATAACCTCACACTTTCTCTCGGCTTTCTTTCTTTCCATATCACTGGCATCTTCTTCAGGTTCTTCCTTCAACACCCTTTCTATGTTTGTCAGTGGTACATCGGGATAGAAGGGATTCAAAATCTGATTTCCGGTGCCTATTGGACAGTACAAGAGTTCCAGCTGTACCTGCCCTCTATATTTCGTATCTCTCTGTACCTCCACATCCTTGACAAGTTTTAACCACAAGGATTTCACTTTACCCGGCTCAAGCTCAGTTAATGCGATTTGAGTACAACCAATTATTTCAGCAGGTTGCAGCCCTTCATCATCATAAACTCTCACTGTCAAATGTTGTGTCGTTGCATCCTCTACTACAAAGTCGAAACTTTCATTCCATATTGGATTCAATTGATTGTTCTGAAGAGATTATACAATATTAACCAAGACCAACCAACATAGAAAACTCCCATGATTTATTATAGGATAAGAAAGAATAAAAACATACGATTGTTTTGCTTTTTTGGGTTTTGCTGCGTAATGGGCGTATAAATACAGCAGCAAAAGGATCCGACTTTCCAATCAAATCTTTATTGGACAGTTCTTTAGCTTGCACTAGCTTCACCTCTAATAGTCCACACGGCTTCAGTTCTAAGTCACTGAACAAGGAGTATTGGAATACATAAGGAGTATTGGAACACCCTTTTGACTAGAAATGTGGAATATACAGGAGGAGACACTACTTACCTGTAATCTCCGGGTATTATTGGTATTATCTGGCGAACTGGCCACGTTATTGAATCTTCTACAGCATCTGTTATCATTTCCTGTACAAACATTTCACAAACATGCTAAATACCCATAAAATATTACGAGTACATTACGACAAGCAGTCCAGATTCTAGGCAGTGGACACTAATGTAATTGCTCAAACCGATTTCAAGTGTAAAATATGTTTTATATATCTAGAATGTCGGCTGCAATTACAGTCCGAGGCATTTTATAAGAACAGTCTATGACAAGAAACTCGTTTCTTCCTTTTGGCCTACCAGAGAAGCATGAATTTTTTTCAATAATTCAGGACTCAAGTAGGCAAAGTTTTCACTGAAAGCAGACAAGAATTTCAAGCTAAACAAGTACACATCATAACAGACATTCTTGCTCTAGTATACTTAAAAAGCGAAAATTTCTTACATTGATGGCATCAGAAAGCCCCGGAATTGTTGAAATGTCACCACCAATTATTTTGAGTGTGAAATCCAAGTCTTTCTGAGTTTAAGATGAATTAGTTAGTTTGGTAGAAAACAAAAACGACGATAATGTGCTTTAATCAAAGTTTAGAGCTAAGATGTTCGACAGGTAAGCTAGAAGCAAAATAACTACTCAGTTAAGATAATGCTAAGATCAAGAATATTATTAGTTACACACCTTTTTCCTTAATGAGAAACATATAGCACCAAAACACGGAAGCTCGTTCACAAGAGGTTTGAGGATTATCCTGAATAGACCAGTAAATCCTATATTTTTCACCTAAACAAACAATGGCAAGATAAACAAGATCAGTGACTGCTCCTAGTTTCCTACATTGAGCCAACCTATAACAAATTTGAAGATCAATGTGTACTGAAGATCAGATTTCGACAATGCAAATAACTGTTTACAATTTCTGATTCACACATACACCCAGTGAAACTTTTTCAAAGTAAATTTTATAGTTATGAGTGACATGAGGGTAACACGAATTCTCACAAGAGACAGTCTCAACTCTCAAAACATTATATTTCGCAAAGCCACTTCATTTCCTCGTTAATTTCCCATTATTGAAGTCCACCTTTACAAGTTACAAATCTTATACAGACTAGTTTCTATACGTGAGACGCTCATAATGACTGATGTTACTATTTCCTAAACCAGGTAAGTAGTATCTCCTCCTGTAGATTCCACATTTCCTAAGCCAGTTAAGTAATAAAGTTACTATTTCCGACCCCTAAGCCAGTTAAGTAATAAAGTTAACTGATTCACATACTAATTAAACATCAGAGCTCGTCAACTCATCAGGCAGCAAAGGAAGGAATAGACCTATACCTGCACAGGCAACGTAACACCGACATGTGTTTTAATATCAAGTACAATGTTGGGGTTACCATCCCACTGCATCTCTATTTCCATGATTATCTCCCCTGGATCACTGTCGATAATACCAATCCCTAAAAATGCAAACATTCTCCACCACTTGATATCAGTAGTCACTAGGAACATTATTATTATTATTACTAACCGAAATGAACATAGCAAACATACAAGTTTCAGAAACTCGCAATTACGATACAAACCTGTAAATTGGGGTGCAACAGTCCCAAGAGTAAGCGTCTTAAACGTAAGCGAGGCCAAAACAGCGGGTCTATATTGTTCAAGAACTGGCTCAACAGAGGTCTTTATAAGCTCTGATGCTGCCTAATGCAATTTCCACACCTCACAGAATCATTCTTTGATCAATCTCACTCAAAAATGCATAAATAAAACTCCAAACTAACCAATATTAAACAGAATGAAATCAGATGAAAACCGACCTCATCAATGTATGGCCAAAGTTTTTCTAGCTGAGAATTAAGCCATTTTAACTACACGAAACATCCCGACAATGATATCAGAAACTATAAGTAGTTTATATATGTAAGAAAATTGAGAATAACCTTACATCAAAGTGATTACCTTCTCCATTTTAGGGAAAACAACCCAACTTGGGAAAACTTCAGGTGTTAATATTTTCCTGGCATCCTGTATTGTCATCCTAGTAAAGGAAGCCACTGTAGCAGCCTTCATAATTCAAATATCAAATTAAAGATTCAATCTTTATAGTTCAAATAAATATATATTCAGCAAATTCTAACATAGTAATATTTTGATTAATCTTTTATGAGTCGCACTAGTGGCAGAACCAGGATTTCAAGTTAGTGGGGGCGTAAATCTTAATAAGGGTTTCAAAATTTTCGCTGTCCAACGAGAGCGAGCGTTCCTGCTAACGCCACTTGACATTATTGCATTAAACGAACGATCAACATTGTTATTATAACTGGGAAATGAAAAAGAAAAGGAAGATGGAAAGAGACCAATTCATTGCGTTGTTTGGCGCGAATGTTCTCATAATACGCGAAAAACATGATCAACCCAATACCTGATGCAATCCCAAGTATAATTCCCAAAACAAAACCCATTTTTATTTGTTTTTGAAAATTTAAGAGAAACCCAGATAAGTTGTTAGGCTAAATTCAATTGCATTTCATTGTTTTAATTTGTTTGGTTAAATATGAAGAAGAACATATGTCAGGGAAAATGGAATTTGATGGTGTTTTTGTTGGGTGACACATTTTGTAGAAGTCTATAACGGGCTCAAAGGTCATGCATTAAAGTGGGGTCCCGTTGAGTTGGCAATCGGGTAGGTCGGTTCGGGTAAAGTCGGGTAAAGAAGGGTCGGGTTAGGAAAATATCGGGCTAGTCTAGCTCAGGTAGTTAGGTCATTTCAAGTCAAATAATATATCGGGTCAGGTTGGGTTTGAGTATTCAATAAACTTATCATTCTCGATCATCCATCACGGGAACTCCACTTTATTATCCAGCAATACGTCCTTGGTGTCGATATCCCTCACTTGTTAGTTTTTTTTTTTTTTTTTTTTTTTTTTTTTTTTTTTTTTTTTTTAAGGTTCATCCTCTCTTATCGTATAAATAAATAACTATGGCGGTGATGATACACATTCTTTACTTTGAGCACCAATTTGGTTTATTTCTCAATTACATTAGTTTTTAATCCGTACAAATTGCACGGGTATGCGGTTTAAATATTATTATTCTAATAATTTTATTTAAAAAACATGATTAAGTTTTGTATGTATATTCAATTTATATTTACAAATAGGAGTTTCTAAATGTTGAATTTAAGATATAAGAAGCATTAAGTTTAACTGTTTGAGTATCCGTTGAAGTATGAATTGTTCTTTTGATAGCTAAAGTGTGAGTTGCTCCTTGATATAGTAATCGAGAGATTGAATAAAAAAGGAGAAAAATAAAATGAAGCGAATTTTTATGATGACCTAAGCCAGGAGTAATAAAGAACATATGTTAGGGAAAATGGAATTTGATGTTTTTTTTTTTGGGCGACACATTTTGTACAAAGTCCATAACTGGCTCAAATGTCATGCGTTAAAGTGGGGTCATGTTGAGGTGGCAATCGGTTAAGTCGGGTAAAGTAGAGTCTGGTTTGGGAAATATCGGGTCGGTCTAGCTCAGGTATAGGTCATTTTGAGTCAAATGATGTATCGGGTCAAGTTGGGTTTGGGTCGGGTCGGGTTGCTATTGGGTCTAGCGATTTTATCTAATTACTTCAACTTTTAGCATTAAAATTAGTTTTTCTACCGTTATTTGGTTTAATTATGAAGTCAAGGGTATCAAACTAAACAGGATATCCCTTTCAATTTGATCAGTATTAAGCTTAATATAATTATCGGGTCATCAATTTAATCGGGTCAATAACAAGCCGGGTACATGTCGGCTCGGTTCGGGTTCAGATTAGTGATTATTGGGTTGTGTCAGGTTGGTTTCGGTTTGCAATCTTCGTGGGTTCTATCGGGTTGGGTTTGATCGAATTTGGGTCCGGTCAGACGTATCAGCTCTAGAGTTCTGTGAGGACGATTTTGCCGATGTAACGTTAGAATACAAATGCGAGAATGAAGAAATCAAGGGCGGCACCAACTTGGTTGCCGGTGAAGGAAGTAGTGGTTGTTTCCTTACCGATGATAATGATATATTTGCGGTCACGAATGTGAACGACGTGTCTTCCAAGGAAAAATGGATATTAGATTATGGTTGTGTCAACCATGTTTGCACCCGTAAAGATAATTTTAATGAGCTCCAAGAAGGCGTGACTAGTAAGTTGAGTTTGGCTGATAACTCAACAGTTAATGTCATGGGTGTTTGGGTGGTAAAAATAAAATTGTCAAATGGGATGGTGCACACTTTGGATAAGGTTGCCTATGTTCCAAAGTTGCGGCAGAATTTAATTTCACTTAGTTAACTAGACTCTGAGGGTTATGGGTATAAAGCTCATGGGGGAGTAATGAAAGTGACTAAGGGTTTTATGGTCCTCGTGAAGGGGGAGTTACGTCGTGGTTTATACCGTCTGGATGCATATGTAGTAAAAACCTCACATGATGGCTGAAAACGGAAAGTCGTGCACGTGTTTCGTTCGCGGAAGAGGCGGCGAAGGTAGATTGTTTTCAGGTTATAGACGGGCGCAAAGGTAAAATACTTGCTGATAGAAAGGTGGAGAGCAAGAGGGTTCTCTTCGGAGTCAAGTAACGTCATTGACTCGGTTTCAGTTGTAGATGGTGCATTGGCCTTGATATTGTGTTAGGGGTGGGGACCAGATACTAACTCGGGTGCGCAGCTGGTGATTTCAAAAGGCCAATGGTTGATTCCTCGGTTATGTTCTCTTATGTTGGAAGGGGAGATTTGTTGGGTGAAACATCCAACGCAAGGCATTAAGTTTGTAAGTGTTACATGAACAAATTATGGATTATGTACATGTAACATAAGGTGTGAATAAAAGATGTGAATTCATTTGTTTTTACATTACGTGAAAAACATATGAATTATTTTAATTCATTCGTGAGTAACATGAAGTGATTTTATTATTTTAAATTATAACGTCACTTCACATTACTATTTAAAGGACGTAAATCCTTTGGAAAAACATCTCACAATAAATATCAAACAAGGTGACTTAGCTTGGTAGAAAATAGCAAGTCGGGTGTAAGGGTGAGAGGCGGTACAACAGATATTTTTATACAATAATTTAGGAGGTTGCTCTAGGGGTGATATTAGTGGCATTGACTAATATTACTGGAGGGTAGAGGTTGTTATCTTATATTATTGTGGGTTTAGAATTAGTATTAATTTGGGACGGTTACGTTGTACTGGTACTATATTATTATAGTGGATTCTAGTCTATTTGCCTAGTGGTTTTTACTTCCGGTTTGGAAGGTTTTGCCCTGAGTTTGACCCTAAATATTGTCTCATCTTAATATTGCTTACATTTATTTACTTTTATGGTTTACTTGCCGATTGGTTGCTTCCGTTGCGCGTGAGAGATTGACACTAATTTTTCAACAAAAGCTAATACAAATTAATATCCAAGATTGGAGTAGTAGAAATTTGATGATGATGCCTCAAATTATGTCATAGTAATTCACGGTTATAACGTTAGAGGGAAATCCGTCTATATCTACTAATCTACTATATATTCACGGCACTAATTTTTTCAATCCTGCGCACTTTTGCCTTTTATTTCGAATATACCCCTCTCATTTCTCACTCACTAAAGAGAAATAAGAGAGAGAGAGGGAAAAAAAATAAAAAAAAAGAATCCAGTATACAACGATTTCCATCTACACCCAAAACCAACAACCCCTTCCCCTACCGTCTGCCACCTTAAGTCGCGCTGCTCACTCCTCTCTGCCCCTACACCGACGTCAACGACCCACCACCGCGCCGAGAACCGCAACCCTTGCGCGCGTACTGCAGAGACTCATAACCGTAATAACCGGACCCTTTGACCACCGCACCAACCTCCCAGCGTCGTCGACCACCTTGTTAACGTCTCCCCCGGCACTCCGCAAAAGAATCCACCAGTAGATCTAGGGTTTTGGCGGTCGTCGTTGATTAACCGCTCCAATGGTTTATGATTGGGTGTGCCAACCATTAATCGTCATTTTCTTTTTCTATTGCTAATCTTTAATGTCATTGCACCATGTCATATGTTCCTTCATCCAATTAGATCAATCAATGGAGCATCAAGTACATAAATGAACCAATTGATTATCTTCACTGGCATGCACAAACTATTTTTATGCGGGTCGAGTATTGGAAGGAGTGGTCGACAATGGGATTAGGGTGTGGAGGGGTGGTCGGCGGCGTTGAGAGGCTGGTGGAGAGAGTGTCGGTGGCGGATATGGGGGTGTATATTGGCCTTCTCTCTCTTGTGTCTTTCTTAGAAGGGTGGGAAATGAAGGGTATAGTCGGAAAAAAGAGGGATAATGCGCGGGATTGATTAAGCAGTAGGTCTCATGAGAAACCGTCTCTCACTAATTTAGTGAGAGAAATAATACGGAAAAAAAAATCAGTGGGTCCCTCACTCTCATCATGTGAGAGCTCTCTTAATGACGCTATTGAGAGACCGTCTCTCCGAAGTTTTTGTGTTGAGTAAAACAGTGTGCGAGATTTAGCAAGTTCCTAAAGTTTTTGCTCTATAAGAACATCAACATATATACTAAACCACATTATGTAACAGGCTCGTCCACATTAAAAATAGGATGTAAAATTTGATGTAATTAACGTGATAGGTTAGAATATGTCTTGAAGCGGTTCAATTCTCTCTCTCTTTCTCTCTCTCAACCCAACACCGTTAAGATTATTTGTTAGAAATTCGTGTGTTTAATTGGTTTTTTTGTATTCTCGTTCAAGCATCATTCATAGAATGTTAGTACTATTATGAACTAGATTTTGTGTCCGTGCGTTGCACGGATTTTAAATTTGTCTTTCCTCTGATTTTTATGGACCTTTCAATATCATTTTAAATGATACGTAACAGTTGTGTTTCAATTACTCAAATAAGGTACTTTGTACCGTTTTCCCAAATTTTCGAAATTAAATTTTAAACTAAATAACTATGTCAAACAATAACACATGGGATTTGCATGATTTTCTCATATATCCTAAAACTAAGACTCATGCTTGTTTACTTGCACATAGTATTATAACTTGGACTCTGTTGGTCCGACACTTAGAATTTTTTTTTTTGTTTTTTACTATCAAATCAATTTTTAATTTCTACTTTTATATGCCAGATAATAAAAGAGCCCGTAGTTACTGTGTAAGACGGTCGTTACTCGGTTTGTGATGCCATCTCCGACAAATTTATATCCAAAACATAAGCTAAAGCATATGATAAGTTGATAACACATAATGCATACCTCGTTACTCGGTTTGTGATGCCATCTCCGACAAATTTGCTTATTGTTAATAGTTACCTTTATTTGTACATAGACTATGAAAACAACACAATAATGATTGGAATTCCATAGAATGTATGCAATTGACCTGCAAAGAAAGAAAAACAAAGAAATTATTAATGTCAATACTAATGAGCAAACATAAAAATTACGTACTAATGAGCAAACATAAAAACTACGTAGAACAATGATATAACAATTGATCTCCCTTGTGACGGGTTACCATTTGTGACGGATATTTTGTGAGATAAAATGGTAACAAAATGGGTTAGTGGAGAAAGGGGATCACATGAATAGTGATGCAGAGAGAGAAAAAGTGGGTATTCGTCTCTTGTTTGTGACGGATAGGTGCCGTCACAAAGAAGAATTTGTGATGATATAAAGAAGTTGAGTGACGATCAAGCAAGGGCTTTTTTTTTATATATAGCATTGGAGGTATATATTTGAGTTGTATTAGATTTCTAACATAATAAATCTTAATTATTGGTGATGCACTTTTTGTATCGCCCATAAACTCTTCTACGTATCTTTTAGGGAGTAGTTTACTCACAAATTCTTGTTTGTGACGGCACATATCCGTCACTCTTGAGTGACGGATACCATTTTACCTCACAAAGTACCCACTTTTTCTCTCTCTGCAACACTATTCATGTGGTCCCCTTTCTCCACTAACCCATTTTGTTATCATTTTAACTCACAAAATATCCGTCACAAATGGTAACCCGTCACAAGGGAGATCAATTGTAGTTTACTAAGGTAATATCGCTTGAAAGTATTCCAGTAAAGTTGGACTCTCTATAATCGTTCGAAAAAAGCTTCCTTTATTAATATAGATAGATAGATAGATAGATAGATAGATAGATACTGATTTTTTTGACTTTGAATGTTATCAACCCTTGAATGAAAAACTTATATTCGCTCATATTCACTATTTTTTTCCCTATTTATTTAAACGAATTATTCAGATTTTCTCCCCCTTCTTTATTTTTGAAATTTTTACTCTTATTTTACTCATTCATCTCTCCTATCACCAGGCCCACCCAACTCTTTTACCCATATTTTATTACTTTTCTTAATGTTTTGGCACCACAATTCCTTATTTAACTCCTAATTATTCATACCTCTCTCCTATCACCAAACCTCAACCAACTCTTTTACTCTTATTTATTGATCGCCTTAATACACGTGTCCACAAACAAAGGGAAAAAAATAGAGACTAGGAGGGAGTAATTTTTACACTTCGGTTAAATGAGACACTATTTAGTAGCACGGGCAAGAAATCTAGTAATAATAATAACCGACAACAACAAATTAGGAAAGAAATATTAACATATACTCGTATTTTATAAAAAGTGTCTCTTAAATAAACTTCCAATAAGTTTTAATTCATTGCATATTTTCAATTGATTCATACAACTATTTTCCTTTTATTATTTATTTCCAAAATATTTTGGATCACCACTACCTTGATTTGGGTAGAAATTATGATTTCCTAAAGAAAAAAGGAAATCATAGTTTGAGTAAAGAAAAGTACTCCGTCATTAAGTTAAGGAAAGCCGTAGACAGTTAGTTGATCCTTATAAATAGTCACACCTAAGAAAATCTAATAGCAAAGAAATCCTGTTTTCTTTTGTTAGCAGACTAGTATATATCCCGCGCGAAAGCGCGTTTTTTTAAATAGGGATATCAAAGAAGGTAACAATTATATAACTGACTAGTATTGGTGCCCGGCTTCGCCCGGGCTACCTCTACTTACTATTATTTTTTTTTTCATTAAATAAAATTACTTAAAGTTGCATAACCCATAAATTTATCATTAATATATTTTTTATAACATATCCTAAAATTACGATGAAATAAATTTTAAGACAAATTCACTATTCCCGCTATCAATATTTTACTCTTATTAATGAAACAATAGTAATAACAGTTCAGTACTTGCCCGTAATCATTGTTACTTTCACTACTCCCGCCTTAATTATTGTTACTGTCACTACCGCCGCATTAATATTGATAATTTCACTACTCTCGCCGTAATTATTGTTACTTTCACTATTGCCGCATTAATATTGGTTTATTTCATTACTCCCGTTGTTGTTTCTACCACTCTCACTAATCTCGTTGATAATATTGTTACTTTTACTATTCAAATGAGTGATTACTATCATATAACTATATCCAATGTTACTACAATTCTTTTCTTTACTGACGAAATTACTTTTACTACTTAGGCATGCAATTTTAAGGGGGTGTTTGGTTCACGCGTGGGTATGGGTTTGGAATCGGGAATCATACCTGATTGTATCGGGTTGGAACTTGATACCTCATACCTTGTGTTTGGTTCAATTTTGAGGGTATGGGGTTAAAAAATCAATCAAAGCTAAAAAATCTTCAAAATACAATATTTTTAATAATAATTTTTAATACTATTAAATCATGTAGATAAAATTTAATAATTAGTCTTGCTTATAACCATTGTAAATTATAACGGAAGGGTGTATCACCCTATCACCCCGAAAAAAGGTGTTGGTTTGGTTGGATTTATACATTCGTTGTAAATAATAACGGATGTAAACAAGAATTTGTGAACATTTAATCAAATAAATATATAAAAAGATTTTTTTACAATTGTTTTTATCACTTTTTAATATTTCTAGTTTGATACCATGGGTATCAATCTCATACCCACCCCCCTCCCCGGGTATGAGAAACCCATACCTCATGGGTTTGAGGTATGGGTAGGAAACCTTCATTCTCGTCAAACAAACACATGGTATGGGTTTGGTTCATTCCAAACCCATACCTCATACCTATATTGGGTGAACCAAACACCCCCTAAGAGGATTATATATTTATATAAATATATTACATATATGCATTAAATCAAATCGAAAGAATTATGCAATATTATATATTATGGAATCTAACTTGAATTATTTATAACCTACATATTATATTTTTGTATGTTAAATAATTAACATTTATATACATCTAATAAACTATAAAGTTTAATAAAATTGCATAGATTTTAAATTTAATATATAATTTTATGATGATAATAATTAATACCATAAGTGTGCATGTTTATACTAATTAATTATTTTATCTTAAGGAAATTGATCATATTCTAGTCTTCTATAATTAATTATTTTATTTTAAGGAAATTGACCATGTTTAGGAAAATTACCAAGCTTCTATATAATTTAATTTTAACCCAAACTATATAATATTTGCATTTAGATCCCTTAATCGGGTCCATCACACAGTGCTATTGATTTAAAACTATATAGTATAATTAATTTGTATAACTTTCTTTAATTACATTAAAGTCCCTTGGTTTCTGGATTTAATATATAGTATTGATATCAACTCAATTTAAAATTTAATTGTAAAATTTATTATTATTAATGTTTTGTATTAATCGGTGCAAACGGAAAAGTTCAGTATAATCCTGTTGTACATATAATATAATGAAGCCCAATTACAGATATGAAATAATAAAAGCCCAATTATAGTCAAATTCATTTAGGCGGAAAAATTTGAAGATCTCTTATTCTTTTAGTATAAGGAGGGTGGCTAGAGCTAGAGATTGGTCTAAGATGCCTCTTGATCTTCTTGTGGCCATAGCAATGAAATTGGAAACTTGTGAAGATTTTATTTATTTTTTTGTGGTATGCCGATCCTGGAATCACATTGCGTCTGCAATAAAGAATGACTAAAGGGCTACACCAACGCCATGGCTTTTACTAGCCGAAAACAATAAAGAAAATCCCAAATGTCTTCGCAAGATCTTCAATCTTAAGAATAATAAGTGTTACAAGTTGAACCTGCCGGAGTTGGAGACTTTTAAAACCAGGTGTTCGGGTTCAGCTTATAGTTGGGTTGCAATGATTAACCGCTCTCTAAATATTAAATTGTTTAATCCAGTCTCCAAGGCTCATATTCCTTTCCCATCTTTGGAAAACTTCCCATGTATAGAGGGCTATGATCCTGACATCCACAAAACAAGAGATGAGTACATTACTTGGTGTTTGAATGGTGATTAGTAAAATACTAGGTCGCTAAATACTAGAATTAAACTACCAAATTAACAATTTATAAGCCAAACTATACTCTAGATTACTCTAATGGATAAAGCAATATAGTACAAGTAAGGGTCGATCCCAGGAGAATGACTTTTAAACTAAAAACTTGAATTGTAAACTATTGAATACTAAGCAAGACTCTACTACTAATTAAGACTCTAATGACAAGTTTATAGCCACACAATGGTTATTAACAATGACAAACAATAGATGAACATAGACCAAAAAGGGGATTTGGGTTGATTGGTAACATGAATGTAAGGTAAGTTGCAATTTTTTTCTAACAAGGCAATAACACAAACACTTAATGAGCACAAAGTAATAAAGAGAAAGAATTTGGTGTAATCTCTTCTTAGTCACCAACAAATGACAAAGCTTGACTCCTTTTGCTCTCCTAAGGTTATCTACCCAATACTACAATATCAAGATATTAGCATACACAAATTAAATCATCCATGTATCCTCTTCAAGTTTAGCCAACTATTCACTAAATCATGAAGGACAACTAAGCATGAGCATTAAGAACCTTTACCAAGATATTCAAGCTATGATCAATTCTCACAAGATTAAATCATACAAATGAGAAAAACACACAAACTTTCCTACTTGTTATATGAATCCTTTAAATCAAATCAACACACAACAAGGTTGCATCAAACAATCCTAGATAAATTAAATCACTTCTCTAGAATTTGCAATAATCAAGTAAATAAGATGCAAGGATGATCAAACCACACATTCATTCACTCAACATAAGAATTAAACCCAAGGAAAGAGTATTAGATAACTCTAAAGGAGAGTAAAGAGTCTTACAATACCAAAGTTGATGACTTTGAAAGAAATTACACCAAGATGAAAGACTTAGCCAACCATAGTTTGATTACAACCTAATTTTTGTGGAAAGATTACAATGAAAATGGAAAATGATTAAGGTCTAATTATTACAAGATTAAGAACCAAGCATAAGATTTTTGAAGGTAAGGAGGTGAAAAGGGATCCCCAAAACCTAATACAAACCATGTATTTATAGTGTAAAAACAAGGCATAGGAAAATGGGCTTTCAATAGGAACATATGACGGAATTAAGAATCTCGTTTCCAAACAAACGACAGTCTGCCGTGGTCTTGGCAGTCTGCCATGGCAGATTGTCGTTATTTTGACAGACTGCGGTTTTTCCTGTGGCAACAACTTGCGAGAGCCATAACTCTCTCGTTTCTTGGTCAAATAAGGCATGCGACCTACCGTTGGAAAGCTAAGATCATAAGCTCTCACTTCCACACTGTTTATACCTCAACTTTAAGTTATTTAATTTTTAAATATAGTTCTAGTTCTTTTTTACTTGTTTCGGGAGGAATTAATTATTTGTTTTGAAATTCTTTATAAAGAAAATTTGGTACAAGTATTAGCAAATTTGTATTGCTGTAATTGAAATACGACATAACTCAATAAATCAAATACTTTGGATGTTTTTACATGGCAACCTTTTGATCTCTTTTTTACTTTTAGATACCAAATTATCCATAATTATACATACAAATATAGACTATGCTATATTAATATGGAAAATTTGAATAACCAAATTAAAGGACAACTAGTTTTGTGGCCCGTGAAAAATCACGAGTGTCATTTAAAGTTATGTTTTCATTAAGACATTTTTCTTAATCTATTGTACATCATTTTACATAAATTCATGCTACTGACTTAGTGTGTACCAAATGATGATATTTGGTGTTGTATTCATGCTAATAGGTTCGTCTAGTAAGATCTAAATAAACACGCACTAATGAAAGTAGGAATACAATGATACATTTTTTTTTCTTTTTTTTTTGACAGAAGGTGAATAACTTACATTATTGTAACCAATACAAAGTAAGCTACTCGACTAGGTAGCACCAGACCCTTGACATCTAGATCTAGCAGTACAAAGCCATACATCGAGATTACATAACTATTATATAAAAGGAAAGCTACTACATTAAGATAACCAAGATTAGCGACGGTAGAAAGGCATGAGACAGCAGCTTGGTGACGAGCGTTGATATCATCTCCATTAACGCGGAAGACCTCCAGAAACCGTCGATACATACAAACGCCGGAGTGACAATAGCAAGGTGTACTTACGCTCTTGCAAAAAGAACGTAGAAAGAAAGGGTGAAAGGCAAGACGAATTCTGACCTCGGCGGAGATAAATCTCCTACACCTTAGAGACCGCACCCATTGGTTATAGGACAAACGGACCGAGAAATCCAACATGCAATGTGTAACACAAACCCCCGGAGACACAAGCACCTCAACACCAACACCGTTCAAGAGACTTGGCTTACCACTAACGAGACAACTAAGACTCCTATAAGAGGAGATTATTATGAGATAAAAACAAGGCAGGAATTTAAAGAGAAACACCATTCAAAAGACGAGAAGACCACCACCTCCGACCCCAACCAACACCACTGCCGAAAACCCAACACCACCCTACCCAACACACCTTAAAACAGAAAGAGAGTACCCCAGCAAACAAAACCCCACTCCAATCAAGACACTGTCAGACCCGACTGTTCCGGGTGTAGTTCCAGAGCAGATTTGTTACCACGTAAGCTTGTAGAATGATGACTTTGCTTGACTCTTCCTTTCGGCCTCTTCTGAAACGATGAACAAACTGAGGGCTCGGCTTGGTACCGAGCGAACTCACTCCGACGCTCAAGTCAGTAAACTTAAAGGGATTAAGTTGTTTGTTACTTGGCACAAAGTATATTGTAGAGAGATAAGGGAGTTTATACCAGATTAGTAGGTTTATTCGATTATTTGCGGATCCTTTCCTCAATGAGGGTTGAGGAGTATTTATAGTCTTTCACCTTTTGTCACGTAGTGGCCAAGTGGCAGAGCAGGTGGAAAGACTGTTCTACCCTCGGCCGAGGGACCCATGGTAGGCCGGCGGGCCCTGTTGACTCCATGCCGAGGGGTCTTGGATGTGAGTACGCGGATGTGTGTCCCGGCTGGCTAGTTGCATGGCCGAGACCCAAGGGACAGGCCGACAGGCTGCGTCGGCTAGACTGTCCAAGGTGTTGACTTGCTTTGGATATCTTTGACCTTGCTCAATATGTTGACTCGGTCAGCGGGCGCAGAATATGCCCCATCACCGACAAACCATCCCCGAAATACACGGCAGACATGCAACACCCAACCAAACACCAGACCACTGAGACTCCAAATTCCAAGCTAACCCCCACAGGACCATCGGCAGACATGCAACACAACCACCATAACCGCAACACAGCGACAAAGACACAACCGGGAAAAAAAGGACCGATCTGGTGGGGGAGGGGGCGAAGGGGATGGGAAACACCATATCATCCCTAAATCACCACCATTAACAGAAAAAAGCCACCAAAATGAGCTATGCTCATCAACCAGACACAACAACAACCAACATAAAAAACACCAGAACATACCAGGGGTGGGGAAAGGGGTGGGGGAAAGGGGAAACACCCCTGGACCGCATGCGACGCTTTCGATGACAGGACAGGGGAACCCGGAACGGGACGACCTCAGAACAACCACGTGAAACCGCCATCCTAGCCCACCGGACAGACGGGATGAAAAAAGCAATCCGAACTAGAATTGATAGGAGTCAGGCCAAAAGGGGTCCGCCACTAAGGAGGTGTGTACAATCACTGGAGATGGGTCAAGGAATGACCTCATCTCCGACGATGGGTAGGGGGAGAAGGGGGAGGTGAATGGCAAGGAGAGGCGGCGGATCAATTTGGGGATTTAGGGTTTTTTTTCTTTTTTTCTAGAGAGAAGAGGGAGGATTAGTTCTAGAGAGAAGGCTGAATATCACCAATACAATGATACATAAGCCAACTAAATTACTGTGGTAACATACCAATCAATTGAGCGTAAAATGATACATGATACGAATTTAATAAATAACCAAATTATTTCCATAGTCGTTGTCTTTTCGATATCCAGAACCATAATGGTCCAAAATTATTGTCATGTATTGGTTAAAATAGAAAATCTCCCAAAAAAATTCTAGGAAAAAATTGAGAAACATGCCAACTCATAAAAATTCACATACTTGTAAGTTGTCATTTTTTATGTATTATTGATATCCAAATGTGTCTTCCTTTTGAAATTTATCAATTGTACATACAAATCAGTATTATGCCAAAATCAAATGCCCAAGAAATATAATAAAACATTATCAAATGAGAGTAAATGAATATAATGGAAATTAAAGGAGAACATGAGAAAAACAAATTAGATTTAGGATGATACAAAAAAAATGCCTATCTATTGTTATGCTTATGGAATGAATATTATCATTTAGAGATAAAAAAAAGTAGGAATTAAAAAGCCATAATTTCATGAAAGTTTTCAAGGTAAACTAAAAATATGAATCATTATAAAGGAACTTGAGGAATGAGTTATGGAGAAAGAAGATAAAAAGTGTAGTTAAAAGTTAATGGTGAATTGAATTAGGTATTCATGTAGAGGGAGATAAAAAGTTTATTACCTTTATTATAAGATTATAATTGTAGGAATAAATATTAGAGGAATTATTTAAAACAAATATGATATTTATAAGATTATAATTGTACGAATAAATATTAGGGGAATCATTTAAAAAAAAAATATGATAAGACTTGCAATATGACTTCTTTGAAATCACATGGTTATGCCACTTAGCTTATCACTTAAAATGTGAGTAATTTTGGCTTTTTTATATTATTGTATATGTTTCATGTTATGTTGTCAATAATTAAATAATCAATAAAAATTATTGGATTCGGAAAATATCCTATGAAATAAATTTTAATGGTATTATCTAGCCTTTTATATATATTGCATAGATTTATTATTATTACTTATAGATTTAATTATAATTCCATGTTATGCTGTCAATATTCAAACAATAAGTAAAAGTTAATAAATTCTTGAATTTTAAAAATTTCATGTGGATGTGAACCCTTCAATCCTACATTTTCATTTAATTATATTTACTTATTAATGAGTGAATTAAATTAATGTCATGTAATTATAAATTTATAATCCATGTCACATTAAAATTAGCCATGTCATATTAAAATTTGCCATGCCATATTTATAGGTGTCATTTTTTTTTTGGTGACGAGGGGTTGAATCCCCCCGGGCACATGCAATACCCTGCAAACCACGTGTGCCATGTAAGACATCCTTTAGGATGACAGGTAACCGCAGCACTCCCGTGTAGGAAGTCGAACCTGGGACCTCTCAATTCGTTGCCATTGCAACGCTTTGAGGCACTCCCAAACTCCACTACACCCAAGCCACTTTGGTTTTATAGGTGTCATTTTAGTTACCCTTTTAATAATATTGTATAGTTTTTTTTTTTTTTTTTTTTTTTTTTTTTTTTTTTTTTTTTAACAAAATCTTGTATACAAGAGTGGTTTAAGATATTATCATATGTAATTAAATATGACATATAGATTATGGTAGATAGTTTGGCTTGCCTTTTAGTTAGATTTATAGATTATAGATTTTTTATTTAGATTATAGAGTTATATATTTTTCTCAGTATTATGAAGTCCAATATATACATAAATATGGTGTAAGGAGAAACGGAATGTGAAAATTTTGCTTTATTATTATTATTATTATTATTATTATTATTATTATTATTATTATTATTATTATTATTATTATTATTATTATTATTATTATTATTATTATTATTATTATTATTATTATTATTATTATTATTATTATTATTTTACACAATCTACTTTGCATGAGAATGGTTTAGAAATTATCTTTCGAAATTAAAATATGACATGTAGAATAATAATGACAGATAGTATCGCTTGCTTTTCAATTATCTTATGGAATTAAAGTTAAATATATAGGTAGATTAATAACCAAATTTATGAGAGGAAAATAAAGAGTTTATATTAGTTTTTGTGTTTTTAGTGATTGCAACTACTATTTTTTTTTTGGTACTTATAAGCATTTGACAATTTTAGAGATAATTAACTTTTTAATACATAGTTTTGCCTTTTTATAATATTGTATAAAAATAAATAATTAAGTAATTAATATAGATGAATTAGTTAACCTCTATAAAAATGCCATGTGAATTAAAATTAAATGTTTTGAGTAGCTTTTTAATAATATTGTATAGATAGATTTTACCTCAATTTCGTGCCTTTTGTATTTCTTCCCTCTTCAAATTACCCACGTGATGCTTTGTCTTATCTGTATTCACATATATTTCACGATGCTTTAAAATTCATATAAAAAATATATTGACCAAAAGGTAAAACATCAAGATGGTAAAAACTTCACAAGCAAAATAATGTCATATGTAAATCATTGAAATTAAACCAAATGGAAAACATAAATTTAAATATAAATCAAAGGATTTATAAAACCAATAACATAACAAATTAAAATATACTTTATTGGGCGTAACAACAACAATACTCAATAATAATAGTCAATATACTCTCTATAATCAAATAAATAAAATAAACCATAAAATATAATCCACAACTTAGAAGCTCATGGGCAAATGAGCAATAGATTTTAAATAAATATTGGGAATAGAAACTGTCATAGGTATTATAGATTTTATAGCCATCACACAACCATAGACTCCCATATTTTAATTTTATTTTTAATTTATTTTGTGGTATTATTAAATTAGATAATTGATTATTGAGCAACTTAAGATGTGAATTAAATAAGGAAAATGTTAATGAAAATATGGGTATTAAGTAGTATAAAGAAATCTAATCAATTTATTAACATATTATATTACAAAAATTAATTAGATAGGAAGAAATTTTAATTAATTTGGTAGGTGTTAAATATTATGAAGAGTTTTAATCAATTTATTATAATGTTTAATTAAAAAAATGAATTAAATAGGAAAAAGTGTAAATAAAAATGGTGGGTGCATATTAAGTAATATGAAAAGTTTTAATTTATTAACATGTTTTATTACCAAAATTTCAATTAAAATGTCAATTTTCATTATAAATTATGACATTTATTAACATGTTTTTATCATAAAAGTTCAACTAAAATGTCAATATTGATTATAAATTATGAAATTTTGATGTAAATTTGTAAGAGTTACATATATTAAATTAATTTATTGAAAAATGAATTAAATCTATAAAATAAGACAATTACGTGGCAATGAGTTTTGATGCTCATATTTACGTGGCATTTACGTGGCATTTTTGGATCCTACGTGGCTTTGTCTACGTGGCGTTTATTAGTCATTTTAGGGTAGCCTTTTAATTATATTTTATAGATTTTAATTATAAATTATGACATTTATTAACATGTTTTTATCACAAAAGTTCAATTAAAATGTCAATATTGATTATAAACTATGAAATTTTGATGTAAATTTGTAAGAGTTACATAAATTAAATTAATTTATTGAAAAATGAATTAAATCTATAAATTAAGACAATTACGTGGCAATGAGTTTTGATGCTCACATTTACGTTGCATTTTTGGATCCTACGTGGCTTTGTCTACGTGACGTTTATTAGTCATTTTACGGTAGTATTTTAATTATATTTTATAGATGGAAGAGAGGTAATATGGAAAGTCTCATTTTTGGGAATGATCAGTAAGGAAACCAGACTAACATACGGACATTAGAGAAATCAGAGGAACAAAGGAGCAGATTATATGAAAAACAAACTCAACACGAGACGGAAACTACTACAACCAACCCAACCACCTCAGTTACCAACCCAAACAAACCACCTCTGTAAGACAGCGACCATGGTAGAAAAAGACAAAAAAGTAATACACCGTCCAAAGATACCATAAACTGTCCGCCTCCTACCAACCAGAGACTCGTCTTAACATCGAATGATTTCAGGACTTGGGGATTAAAATAACAAACAATTTAATGACTAGAATGCTAATAAAACAGAGATGTGGAGCAGTTCTACAACATTATCACTTTATGATATTAACACCAGATTAAAAATCAGATAAATCTGCCGACTGTATTACATACCAAAGTAACATTCAAATGGATGCCGACAATATTACATACCAAAGTAGCATTCAAATGAAAGCAATGAGCCATAACGAGACTAGAAATCTACTATAGACAGATCTGGAGATAAGTACACAATTGGGACCTAAAATAGGGAGAATGATAGCTATAAGGACCTCAAATACCAAGGCAGAGCTATAAGGACCCGAGTAACGCTTTCCGTCCGAAAAAAATTCTTCCGTTAACTTAACCTTTTCTTGTGAAGTTTGAAGTTGAGAGAAAGCTTACAATTCTTCAATTTTTTCAGCAATGGCGAGAAATCGAAGGACTGTAAATAATAATAATACTCCACAAAACACAAAGATACTAGTTCATCAAATAATAAACACAAAAATAGTAGTAATACGATACATATTACAGAATTAAGAGAGATTGCTGCTGAAGTTACAGCAGCCGAGAGTTCTAAGACAGCGGAGTTACGATCATTTAATTTGAGCAAGGAAGTGAGTGCAGTACCGGAAATTATTGTTACGACTGAAACGGAGTGGAAGACAGTTGGCGCGAAAACAGGAACGCCATTGGAACAACCTCGCGTCAAAATTGAAACAGGGGACGTCCAAGGTGAGCTTGAGTTCTGGTCTTCGTCTGTATTCTGCTTTGTTTTGGGAACTAATCCTCTTAATCATGTTATGGATGGCTATGTTCGAAGAATTTGGAAGGATTTATCAATTGATAAAGTTGCATTTCAAGCTAATGGTGTTTGCATTGTTCGATTTAGTAAACAAGAGGATAAGGATTCTGTGCTTCAGTCTGAACAGTTATTGTTTGATAATAAACCGTTTATTATTAGAGATTGGCAACCTGATGTGAAATGTGTGAAGGATAAACCTGATTTGGTGCGAATTTGGGTGCGATTGTATAATTTGGACCTTAAATTTTGGGGAAAAGCTTTACCTAAGATAGTTAGCATGATAGGTACACCTATTAGACCTGATCGTGCTACTGAGAAGAAGGAGTATTTGGAGTATGCCAGGTTCATGGTGGAAGTGAAATTGGGGCATCTCTTACCTGATAAGATTGAATTCATTGATGATAAGGATGTGGTGCAGTTGCAGGAGGTCTCCTATGAATGAAAACCCCTGGTTTGTTCTCAATGTTCAGGCATTGGACATGATGCTGCTATGTGTAGGAAGCGTGCTGCTGAGGTTCGTAAGAAACCTGCTCAGAAAGTTTGGAGGCCTAAAGCTCAGGTACCTGTGAAGCCAGTTGTTGTCCCTGTGCAGGTTGCTCCTGTGCAATGTGTGGAGCCTGTGCAGGAAGCAGTGGTTCTGCCAAAGTGTAACCCCCCTGTGATGGTTACCCCCATCTCTTTCAGAGGCAAGGAGATGGCTTCACCAGCTAGTCTGGTTCATCGCATGTCTAGATTAGGGAGGGGAAGCAGTCAGGGAGGCCCTACTGTACTTGAAGTTATTCAGCAGTCCTTGAGGCAAAGTTTGTTAAATAGTATGGGGAAGGGGAGATCAACAATCATTCGAAATGGTTAATATAGGATTTTGGAATGTTAGAGGCCTTAATAAGTGGAATAAGCAAGGTGATATTAGGAGATTCTTGCATATTAATAAATTAAGCCTGTTTGGTTTGGTTAAAACCAGGGTCAAAATAAAGAATAAAGATAGAATTCAAGCTGGGTTTAGCAGTCCCTGGCATATTATTGATAATAGTGAGGTAAAAGATAGTGGTAGAATTTGGTTGATGTAGGATTCCTCACAGGTTATGGTTACTTGTATTAGGAAGGATCTGCAGGTCATTCATGCTCAGGTTACTAATTTGGTGAATGGGTTTGGATGGACTTGCTCTTTGGTGTATGGGTGTAATGCTGATTCTGATAGAGTTGCTCTTTGAGACTCTTTAATTGCTATGAAAGCTAATGTCCATGGACCTTGGCTTGTAATGGGGGATTTTAACAATGTTATGTATGTGGATGAAAGGATTGGGTCTCAGGTGACTGATGCTGAGGTTAAAGGGTTTCAGAACTGTGTGGATGTGTGTGGCTTATATGACCTGGTCTCTAAAGGTGCCTACTTCACCTGGAACAATACACAGGAGGGTGATGCTAAGGTTTATAGTAGGATTGATAGGGTTCTGGCAAATGATGAGTGGATCTTGAATGGTCCTAATGGTATTGTTACTTTCCTTCCTGGGGGGCTTTATGATCATAGTCCTTGCTTGATTGAGCTAGGGGAGGTTATTGAGAGAAGAAAGGGTCCTTTTAAATATTTTAATATGTGGAGGAAACATGCTGAGTTTAAGAACATTGTCATGGAGATTTGGAAACAACCTGTTTATGGCTGTTATATGTTTCAGCTGGTCAAAAAGCTCAAGTATCTGAAGCACCCCTTGAAGAAGCTGAATAATGGGAGATATGGGGATATTGATAATTCTGCCATGGTTGCTAAATTGTTGTTGGAAAGCATCCAGAAACAGTTGCACAATGATCCTAGGAATGTGCAGCTTCAAGCTGAGGAGAGATTTGCAGCTGATTCCTACAAAGAGCTTGATGATGCCAGGATTCTTTTCCTTGTACAAAAATCTAAAGCACAGTGGGTTAATCTAGCTGATGACAACACCAGGTACTTTCATAGTACCATTAAAGCAAGACGTGCCCAGAATAAAGTTCTAAAGATTAAAGATATGCATGGAGTGATGTGTACTGAGGTTGCTACCATTGAGCATGCCTTTGTTGAGTACTATCAGGAGTTGTTAGGTAGCTCTACTGAGGTTGTCTCAGTGTGTCCTGCTGTTGTTAAACAGGGCAGTGTAGTGACTGCTGAGCATGCTAGAGGGATGGTTCAGCAGGTAACTGATGATGACATTAGGGCAGCACTCTTCTCTATTCCTGTGGAGAAGGCTCCTGGCCCTGACGGCTATTCTGCTGGTTTTTTCAGAGATGCGTATGACATCATTGGAGATGATGTGACTAAGTCTGTTAAAGAATTCTTCAGGACTGGCAGACTGTTACAGTAAGTGAATGCTACTGTGCTTACACTTATTCCAAAGGTGGATTGCCCCAATTCAGTCCATGAATTTCGACCTATTACTTGTTACAACGTCATTTACAAATGCATCTCAAAACTCATTTGTAAAAGGTTGTCTGGAGTGTTGATGGACATTGTTAGTATGAATCAGAGTGCCTTTATTAAAGATAGAGAGATTGTTGATAATATTCTTATCTGTCAGGATTTGGTAAGGCTTTATGGGAGGAAATCTTGCACACCTAGAGCCATGCTTAAAATTGATCTCAAAAAGGCTTATGATTCCATTATATGGGCCTTTATTAAGGATATGCTGATTGCTCTTGAGTTCCCTGATCAGATGATCCAGTGGATTATGGTGTGTGTTACCACAACATCCTTCACCATTTCTTTGAATGGGTCACACTTTGGGTATTTTAAGGGACAGCGGAGTTTGAGGCAAGGGGATCCCATATCTCCTTTGCTTTTCACGCTGTGTTTAGAGTATTTCTCTAGGATACTCAGGGTTGTTACTGAGAAACCTGATTTCAGATATCATTCCTTATGTAGGGGACTGAAGCTAAGTCATCTTGCCTTCGCAGATGATCTTTTGTTGTTCTGCAGAGCTGATACAACTTCCATTACTATCATTTTGAGAGCTTTTCTGACATTCTCTGAAGCATCTGGCCTATGTATGAATAAGGCCAAGTCAGACATGTATTTTAATGGTGTTGATGACAATCTAGCTACTCAATTAGTCAGGCTTGCAGGTTTGAAGATGGGGCAGTTCCCTTTTAGATATTTGGGTGTCCCAATTTCTTCCAAGAGACTGAGTGTTGCTGATTGCAATAAGGTAGTGGACAAAATTGTAGCACGGATTAGAGGTTGGGGAGCTAAACATCTTAGCTATGCAGGGAGGTTGGTCTTGGTTAAGGCAGTACTAACTCAGATGCATGCTTACTGGGCTAGGATCTTTTTGTTACCAAAGGGTGTCATCCACAAGGTAGAATGCATCTGCAGGAACTATCTTTGGGCTGGGCATGTTGAGTATAAGAATTCTCCTCCTGTTGCTTGGGAGACTTGTTGTTTACCTAAGGAACAGGGTGGGTTAGGTATCATTAATTGCCATCTGTGGAATGTTGCATTGATAGGCAAATATGCGTGGTGGATTCATAGTAAGAAGGAGAGTCTCTGGGTTCAATGGGTGCATCACATTTATATAAAGCATCATGAATGGTGGATGTACGAGCCTACTCAGAATTCTAGTTGGACGTGGAGACAGATTTGCAAGGTTAAGGATATCCTTAAGCCAGGTTTTTTGAATGGAGTTTGGGATTGGAACTACTCTATTCAGAACGGGTATCAATGGTTACTTGGTCCTTGTTCCAAGAAAGATTGGGTACCTATGGTTTGGAATAGAGTTTGCTTACCTAAGCACAACTTTAGTACTTGGATTTATGTCCAGCAACGGTTCTTAACGCAAGATAGACTGCAAAAGTTTGGTGCTAGTACTGCTGGGGTGTGCTACTTGTGTGGAATGCAGTTGGAAACCCACAGACACTTGTTCTTTGATTGCGTGTTTAGTATGCAGTGTTTGATACATTTGCAGCGTTGGCTCCAAATTCACTGGCAAGGAGATGTAATGGACTGGATTATTAGATGGAGATGTCGATCTTTGATGAAAAAGCAGGTGGTAATGGCTGCAATTGCTGGTCTCATTTACAGTATTTGGAACTGTAGGAACAAATGTAGATTGGAGAATTACATTACCCAACCACGACATGTTGTGAAAGGAGTTCAGCAACTGATTAAAATTCGAGTGAACAAAGGCGAGTTTGATAAGGGAAGCATGAAATGTAAGGCTTGGCTACAAAATGTACTAGCTTAGTAATTTAGCTTATGATGGATTATGATAAGTGTATGGTGTGCTATACTTGATTTTAATGAGATTCACATTTTCACCAAAAAAAAGAAGTTTGAAGTTTGGACTTCACCACTAATTATTCATTTTCTATTAACACAAAATCAAATTGAAGACGGCGATATCCGTCACAACCTTGTGACGGATACCATTTTCTCTCACAAAATACCCATAAGAGGTGAGTGGCGGAGCACATGGGGGTGCCCCATCTTGTCCCCTCTCTCTTTTTGTGAAAGGTCTTCAGCTTGTGACGGGATTAGCCGTCACAAGCAAGACGTTTTGTTCTATTAACTGTTAGAAATCTATATCTCATTATACTCAACATATTCAAATATGTTATAATTTAATTTTGTCATAAAAATAAATTTAGATCTTATGCATGCAAACATAAATAAATATAGAGAAGAAATCGTTTTCCTTACTATAAAATTTCGGATCAAAGGGCACAAGTAAGATCTCCTTCTTACTTGTTCTTGAGCTTTCCTTATATGGATGAACAAAGATTCAAAGATAGAATCTCTCCCAAAGATGAATACCCAAGATAACCCCTTAATAGATTAATATTATTAGATCTAGAATAATAATAATCTTACTAAAAATTGACCCAAAATATTTATTTTGTAGTCTATTATTTCGGTAAAATAGAGGAAGGAATTTTTGGAGTTTTTATCTCTCTAATTTCATAAGATGTGTAGAGAGTTTTTATTTCTTACACTAGAAATAAGAATTGTACGAATGAATAATGAAAGAACCCATTTGGCTCTCTTTAGAAGGCAAAACCAGTTGGTGTGGGGAGGGTGCCCTATGCATGGGCTTGATTCTCTAACCAAGAATATAGGCATGCAAGGCTAGGTGTAGGTTTCATAATTATGTTTTCCACTTATAAATAATCAACACAATTTTATCCTAATACACCCTCCATTTCGGTATACACACATAAAATGGATGAGTCCATTTTATTTGTGATTTTGTCAATATGTCACATGTGACACATTACATGACATCTTATATATAAAATGTATTTTTAACAATTAAAAATCAACATATTAATAAAATATGTCACTTATAAAAAATTAACATAGTAATTCACAATTACTTGTACCAAAATGGTTTAACAATTTATAAATCACAACATCTTGTATTTATAATAAATTATTCATTCAGTTTCAATTGTTTCTGTAAACAATAATTTCATCTAAGTAATAAAACAATTCGATTACTTAGACCGTATCTTATTTAATCAAATTACAATGAGACACGTAAATATTACTTCCAAAATCGTCCGTCAGTTTAAAGTAATTTAATTAACTCGTATCGTCATACGATCAATTAAATATTCAATTAAGAGTGTTACCCTTTAGGTATGACCTAAGGGGATCAACTGATCACCACCGTCGCACGACAGTAATGTCAAACTCTAGTCAGCCAATCATTACCGATATGTGTGGACCAGTTGACTGTAAAATATTACATCCCACATGTATTCTTAAAACGAGATTTAAACATGTGATCCATCATGATCAACAGTTGTGATCGCATTATTGTCGGAGGACACATAGTCCAACAATCTCCCACTTGTCCTCGACAAGTGTGCGTCACCAATTTTCTTGTCCTATTACTATCTCCCACTCAATGCAGGGTGTCTTTCAGGTCGTACTTGCAAGTGATCATATCGAGAGTGGTTTCCTCGATCTGGAGAATAACTGATTGACCGGAATTATCTACCATAGATACCTTCCGAGCGTGGCCACGCATTTCCAGTTCATTGCTCCTCGAGTGGCCCTGAGATATTGTTTTAACCCTGAAAAGAGGGTGGACAATTCCTATCGCACTATTCCCTTCGACTAGCCACAGCCATCATAACCCAAAATATGCCCATTTGACCCCATTTACGAAGGTCGTAGTAACATAAATCAAAGTTAAACTGAAATTGTGCCACCTTAGGCGAACAGTCTTTAGTCAAAAGAATCGACTCATTAGAATACTATAGTAGCTCTCGCCATGACCAGACTATATAAATTTGCCAGAACTCTATAAGCGGTCATAAGGCTCGACAAGGTGTTCCTAACAGTCTGCCTATGTGATCGACTAGTCATCTCACATGACTCTATGGCACTTGAACTTACCATCAATCGCATCACACTCTAGTCACTTCGAGACGTCACCTCATGTAAGTGACTATGGGCGAATTCAATGCTAATCCGTGTTCACTTTAACGGGGTTCAATTGTCTCTACAACCCGTTTAGATGTAACAAAGTATAAAAGGAGTTTTCAGATTTAAAAACTCGAACGACAAATGTGATTATCACATATGAACACTACTTCATATTTTTATAATCCAATTTCATCTTATATGTAGTTGTTCATCTCAATGCAATTGAAATGACATATGACATGACTCATCATGTTAAGCCCATGAGAAGGCTTTGGTTAGTAGGTTTTATCAACTTCTTGTACCTCATTAAACCTTACTACATACTCGTTTTCCTTTGTAATGTATACATTTGCATAACAAAACTTTCTGAGTACGTGTCTAGATCCAATCTAGACATAGGCCATCTAGCCTTAGAATAGCTCCCACTGTTTTCACAGTGTGCGGGACTCATCCTTCTTGCACATCTCATGATTGCAAGTGTACTCAATTTCCGTTGTAAATATTTCTCATTGTTCTTTATTGCCTAGAACGATTCTAGAAAATATATTTCTTAAATAACATAGCCACAATGGTATCTTAACCATCCTAATGTGTTTTGATTATGGTTTTGTCGGAAACCATGCGCAATCTCAATTGTCAATTGTCATTTGTGTAACACCCTTACACAAAATTGCATCAAAAACACTTTGCTTTACATCCTCAATGCTTCTGCAAGCACTTAAGGGTAATCTTTATGGCTTACTTGGTAACTATTACTTAAATTCGATTTGAAACAATTCATCATACTTAAAGTATATGAAGTGTTATACATCATTTCCTATTTAATTGATTCGGCAGCGGAAACAAATGGAATCAATCAAATATGTTCAACTCGATTGAACTAATCATGAAACTTATCAACATAAGACTTCTTATTTGATGCTAATAATATTAAAGATGTATTATAATACTTCATAAGTCTTAAATCATTCCCAATGATCAATATGTCATCCACATATAAGACTAATTAAAATTACCGTAACTCCCACTAAACTCCATGTATAAACATAACTTCTCAACCTATTGAGAAAAGTTGTTATCACATGATCAAATCATTGATTTCAACTCATTGATGTCTTACTCAAGACCCTCTCTTAAGTTTCACATTATCTTAGGATTGCAAGAATCTACAAAACTCAAGACATGTATTGAATACATTCCTTCTAATTGAAGAAATGGGTTATAGATTCACTTGCTATATGTATATCATCATAATGAAACACAATCCTTAAGAAGATCCAACTAGACTTAAGCATTTCAACTAGTGCAAAACCCTTTGCTACCAATCAAGCTTTGATATCTAATAATTCACTTGGAATTAATTTCGGATTTTCATGGCTCTAAGCCTTGTATTGAGTTGTGACTTAAACACTCTCATGAAAGTCAAATGTTCATTACTTTCCAGAAGTAATCAACTTGAATCAAACAATTTCTTAGTAAGTTGCAAGCTCTTTACTTTCTAAAAGTAACACTAATTCATCGTCTTCAACAAGTGATGAATTTAAACTCCTAGGTTTTAAAGAAACAACGTCTTACATAAAACGTCTCATGTAGCAGAAAGACCAGTTTCTTGCGACATAACATTCTTTGTGGCTCTTTGAATAATTTCTCCCACTCTGTCTTCTACAAATAAACTTGTATTCTAGAAAGACCGCTTCACGAGCCACAAACCCGTTGTACTCGTGATTATAGTAAGGAAAAATGAGCATTTGTTTATTTTGAAAAACTTACAAACATGGTACCCTACCATTTCATATCTCATATGATTCGTTTTAGATTTAGTGGAAAAATAATTTAGACAAAATGATAAAATCCCCAAAAGAATCAAGTAACTCAAAGTAACTTGATTGAAGTCCAAACCATATCGAATAGCGTTTGATTTCTTTATCCAACCACACATTATCCCATAATGCGTGCTAAGAGAGATTAATTTGTGATACTATATCACATTTCCTTTGGCTTATATCAAAGTCTTCACTTTGATAATCCCATCACGACTAAATCGTGATTCTTTGAACTCTTTGAACTTCTTCAAAGATTTCTCTATTTACCTTATTAAATGAACACATTAGTGTCAACCTAAATCGTTGGTAAAAGAAAATGATCAACCTATTTTGGATCAATGATTTACAACGTCGATCTCCTTTTCAACCAAAAGACACGAGACATCTTGCTTTGAATACAAGATACGCATATACCATAAGATCTAATGGTTTCAAGAGTACTCAATAACTCTTTGCGTTCATCATTCCAGAATCTAAGGTTTAATGTCGGGTTACCAATTTGAGTCTTGCATCATCTTCATGATATATCATTCTAATTGGGTTTAGAATATAATCACCTTGATAATGGGCTAGCCATAAATCAAATCATGGTGTATAGGGTCACAAAAGTGAAACCTCTTTTGTATCTTAACAAGTTTATATTCTTATTTAGAGTTTATGCACTTAATAGTCACAATTAAGTATAACTCTAAACCCAAAAACTAGATTGAGTACACAATGACTCTATCTCTCAATATCAATGTTGCTAGTCGTCATATTCTAATCATCCTATGTATCAAATACAATAATGAAAACCACCACCGGTTTCTAATATTGACGAAGTAGTACTAGCAAAATTTATGTCAATCAAATAAACATTTAAAGAAGAAGGTCCCATTAGATGTCCCACAACTAACTTGTTGATTCTTCAATAATTTGGGGTAGTTTCCTTTCTAGCGTCCAACAATTAAGACAATGGAAACTTTATCGGTCGGGATTGATAGGTTTAGTATCGTTATTCTCAATAACTTTACTTTTAACATTACCTTGTATCAATTCTAATTTTACTTCTTTGAACTTCGTCCTTTTCTTAACGGTTTAAGAGAATGCTCCCACTCATTTCAATGAGTCTTTGCTTAGAGAAGCAAAATTGAATTTCGTGAAGACTACTCTTCAATTCATTTGTTTAGTATTAAAAATTTCATTGAAGTGGTTGCGGTATTTTGGTCAATTTTGATTTCAAACAAACCTAGTTACCAAAATGATGTAACGTTTCAAAGTACTTAACTCAATTAAGCATATGAGAAACAATTCATTGTAAGTAGATATGTTAGTCAAGAATCAAAAACCCTTTTGATCACGAATAACTTTTATCTATACTCTTCACAAGAGATCCTTACAATGGATAATACGAGGTTTTTAGAAGAAAAATTCAAATTTTGTCTTTAGTTACGATGTTTTAATGGAGATTTGAATCAAAAATCGAAATGATATCATATATAAATTGTGGTAAAGAAATAGAACAATATGATAACAGAATAGTGGAAAACTTAACATTTATCGTTTTATTAATACTTGTAAATAACAAGTAAAGCATTTACATAGTGACCTCTACCCAACTATGATAAATGATTCCAAGATCCAAATTCATATTAACTTGGGGCACGGTGTGCCGAAACACCCTTTATTAATATAACTCGGTGGATTAACTCTTTAATCGATTCTACTTTTAGAACTCTTGGTCGATAAAATTACATTAATATTTATCTTTAGCCCGAAACACATCCGGAAATCGTCGTGAATACTTTCGTTGAGTTCAACCCAAATTTCGAATAAATGTGTCCATGATCCAAACTCATATCAACTTAGGGCACGATGTGCCGAAATACCCTTCATTAACATAAATTCGGTGGATAGACATTTATCACCCACTTCCCCTACGTAACAAGGTTTGTACCCCGGTGTGGCCGAGAGCACTCCCTCATGAAATAGGTTTTCATGGTTTCTACTTTTTGGTAAGGCTAAGTCTCAATTGTTTATTTAGCGAGAGGTCATGTCAATTTATTATCTATCACGTTTTAAGTGAACTAAAGCGGTGAACTACATTAATTGTAATTGACACGGTCGATTAACTCGATTAAAATGCATGTTTAGTTATGGCGATTTAGCGATGCATGCAACATATAAATAAAATGTAAAGCATAAAAATAAAATCCTAGTATGGCCTTCCTAAAATAGTAAATCTAATAAACTATTACAAATTCGGAAACCAACTCCTTTGGTCCCTTGAACTTCGGTCTTGGCACGCATTTCAAGACAACACTGACCTCATGATTCTGTTACTTTGCTAGAGTAACATGCTGAGTGTAACTTTTTTCGAAGGTTCTGGATTATTGTTGTTAGCTAATCGTCTAAAACTTTGGACCTGTGGTTAGTTATGGTTATGGTTTTTGTCGTGAATGTTCTTCAAACTGAAATGAATTGAGAATTTTGCAATTATAGCTGGTTGCATTTCTTGTTTCTTGTGCGTGTTGCCTTAAATTTTACTTGGTCGATATATTTACTATGTGTGTATTGTGGTTTCGTCGGAATTTGTCATTGAGTTGATTTAATTCACTGCCTATGCGAATGAACTTTACCAAGATATTGGCATTGTTTTTGTGGCAGTAGATTAACATGAAAAATCAAGTAGAACAGTGAGGATAAATTTTGCTGCAGTTATTTTTGGTCATGTACGATGTATGCTTTTTATAAACTGAAAAAATGATGTGGTCTTTAATTCTGTCAGTAGTTTTAAACCCGTGCAATTTGCTCGGGTGCGCTCTTTAGAATGTTTTATTATACTATAATAAAGAACTAATAATATTTTAGATAATTTCGATATTAATTAAGTCATCTCCTTCTAAAATCTACTAGTATAAAAGCTAAATTTTTTCTTGGCTTCTGATTGGTTGATGAGTTTCTATATGTGGGACCTCCCATGTTCTCTATTATATTTAATTACTTTCTTTCATCAACCCAATTCTTATTCCTATCTCTTAATCATATTTTAATCTATAAAATAATTAAAAGCCTACCCTAAAATGACTAATAAACGCCACGTAGCCAAAGCCACGTAGGATCCAAAAATGCCACGTAAATGTGAGCATCAAAACTCCTTTTTTTAAATTTTATTTTAAATTAAATCTTTGAATTTCGTTCTTATTATGTTGTTCCTCTAGTTTCTTGATTCTTCTTCAGTTCTTTTGAGTTCGAATTCGTTATTGCGATTCTCGTATACTCGTTTTGTGACTTTCTTGATTATATTCTGTTTTCGGATTAGGTAATTCATTTTTGCATTATGTGAATCGTTTTTACTGTAATTCAATGTTTATCTGTTTGAGATTTTAATTTTTGTTATTGGATGATTTTTTTATTTAGTAAAATTTTTAGGTTTTTTTTTTATGATCGTTTATTTACCTAGTTTTCCTGACTTTATTCAATAATTGTGATTCGTTATTGTTATTCTACTACTCTTGTTTTTGTGACTTTCTTGGTTGTGTTATTGTTTTCTATATAGGTTATTCAATTTTTGCATTAGGTAATTCGTTGTTACGGTTATTTAGTATGCATCTGTTTAAGATTTTTATTTTTTTTATTTTCTGTTTGTTACTTAGTTTTCTTGATTTTTTTGAATGATTGTGATAAATCAATTGAATAGGTTAGGTTTTACCTTTGATGACCGTTTGATTTTTTTTTTTATTATTTCCTGTAGTACTTGTATTATTCTTGTGGTAATTTATTGTTTTTGTTTTGTTACTTTCTGATCTTTTAATTGTTTCGCATTACAAGATTTATATTTGTTGTTATTAGATTACTTGTCCAGTTTGGTTTTATATTATTAGTCCTCTTTAACATCTGATTATTGTGTTTTTCTGACTACTTTAGGAACAATTAAGCATGACTTAATCTTTACTATTGATCGTCATTTTGTTACACTGCTGTTTCTAAACTTTTTTTTATTCACTGTGTTTCGAATTTTTGTAAGTTTTTTTTATAATGGCTGGTAAAAAATTGTATCTCTGCACCATATGTTCTACTTCTAAATCATATGGGTCACCGAAGGCAGCCGAGAGACATGCAAATGTATGTACACTTATTTAATTTATTTTCTTTATATATCGTTTGTGCCTTGCAAAAATGTAGTAAAATGCAGGGATGAGTGCTTCAAATGATCAAGAATTTCCATAAGAACCTCTAGTAGTCGTTAAGATCTTGTGTCTTGAGTCGTCAATAATTGGGTGAATAGTCCTGTCTTTTATGAGGTAGCTTGTGCCAAATGAACTTAAGTAGTGGACTGTCTCATCTATGATAGTGGAAACATACCTCTAGTTCACCGGTCTGTAGGAGTTTTTTTGTTGCTAGCACGGTATATTTGAAACTTACTCTCATACAGTAATATTTGATGGTTTCCTTACGGTTTTATAACTCATTTATTTTATATTTTCTCTTGTAGAGGACATTGTGCTTAATTTGCGAAACTTTCTCTTCGTATTTATGCTTCAGGAAGATCTATATTATATATGATATTAAATTTTAATGCACTTATAGTATGGGTAATAGAGGCATGATAGGTATAGTGCAGTTGAAAAAGCACCTGAGCAAAGATTCTTTTTTATAGTATTTGTGCTTGTGTTTTGTGTACCGATAGTGGTGAAAGGTACTAGTATACTTTGTGACTCTATTAGTAGTTGATGTATATGGCAGTGCTTAATTTGGTGTATTCATGTGATATGTTGAGAGAGGTCTCTTTTAATAATCAGTCCGTCTTATTATAGATGGACACTATTCGTCTGTAGCTATAACCGGATAGTGTCCCTCTCACAAATAAAAATGGGTAGCGCAAGTGGGAGTATCCATTTCCCACTCACTTGCACTACCCACTTTCATTTGTCAGAGGAATGATTTCCTTCTATAGTTGTTGACGGATAGTGTCTGTCTATAATATAATATTCTGGCCTAGCCTTTACCCACTTGTTTATTGTTTTAAGGCATGAGTTGGAATTTTTATTGTCATTTGATTCCTTGGATCTTTACCTGGGTGTAGTACTGTAGCTTACTTGATACCTTTTATACATGTATGGATTTTCTGTGGCACTTTTAAGGTTGCACGAGCAGTTAATAAATATGAAGTTGTGGTTTTTTATTTCATTTACCGCGTTGTCTGTTTGCCTATGTATGTATATGTTCGCTGGTGATTATGGTGTTCGTTCAACCAAATACTATACAATATATTATATAATGAAATTGGGGGGGGGGGGGGGGGGATTATAGAGTAGAATAGCTTTCTACCATATTATATGTTTTATCTTTTGGTGTATATAACCTTTCTTTTTGTGACTGAGTATTTTTTTTATTGAGGATCCACCCTATATGTACTATGTGTTTGCTCATACCGCTGGTGAAAGTAAAGGTAACTAGCCACAATCTTATTAACCATAAAATGAGTATTTCAATGAAAGTTTTTCCTATTACCGAAAGATTAATGGTGTTGTTTTATAAAATTTTACTGATAAGAAGTATATTTTTAGCCGCAACTTTTTATCATAGCAATTAATAAATTTTTTTCGTACGATTCTTTAAATAAAAAAAAAAGAATTTCTTTTTATATTATAAAAAGATTAGAGGTAATTTTGTGTAGAATGTAAAATACTACACATAAATATATAAATCTAAAAGACTATATTTGTATTATAGCCCACCTACTTATAGAATATGCTAAAAATAACTAAACTTTATTTTAGGAAATATGTTTAGGCGGAAAAATTTAGAATTTCGCTTATTCATTTAGTAAATATATGGGTTTATTTGTTCGGAAAATTCACGTGGTAGCCTTGAATTTTGCCATTTTGCACGTGGTACCCAACTTTTTAAGTTTATGTACATGATACCCTCCATGTTTGATTTTCATGTACAACATGCCCTTTTTGTCGCTATAAAAAAACTCAGTTACGCATAACTCCTAGACCGGAATTCAGAATCGAACAATTTTTTTTCCTAAAATGATTATCTCCTCATAATCTACGATTTGAGAAAAAAAAAATTGTCGACTGACATTTTATAGGGTTTTTTTAAACGAAAATCTCAAATCAACCATATTTTCGATCTTACATTTCCGAATGACCATTTTCATTTTATCAATATATAGATCGCGAAGAGGTAATCAATTTGAGAAAAAAAAATTAGTCAATTCCGATTTTTGGTCTATGATTTATACTCAATTGAAAATTTTAAAAACGATAAAAAGGGTACGTTGTGCTTCAAAATCAAATCTCAAGGATAACATGTGCACAAACTTAAAAAGTTGGGTACCACGTACAAAATGACAAAGTTTAAGGGTACCACGTGAATTTTCCGTTATTTGTTTTTGCTAAAAAAAAATGCTACTTGATATAAATATGAAATTGGGCCTTGACCCATTCAACATGTATGAAGTAGTATAAAAGTAACCACTCATTCCTTACCCTAACTCACCCACCCACCAGAAATGAGAAATCTAACATCTCTCTACCCGTCCTTTTCTCTAAATTATAACCTTCTTTCTGAAAACCAGATCTTCATTATCCATCCACCTACTATCTATCATCATCATCGATCGATGTTTGTCCTTGATGAACAACCAAAAAGACCTGGTCTTTATCCTTTGAATATGGTTTCCTCTTACACAAAAAGCCAACAAAAATCTGAAATTTCTTTGCCGGATTCAACAAAGCAACCGGTGTTGGCTATCAACATGTTAAAATAGTGATGGAATCAAATGGGTATGAAATAGAAGAACGCAGAAGATAATACCAGAAGGTGAAGACTGGTATGGCTGTGAAGATAATTTAGTTAAACAAATTGGGTCAATCGAATATTTCTAAAATGATATCTACATCGAGTTATTTTGTAAGTATTCAAGTCTCACATTTTTTTTTTTTGGCTTTTTCATCTACTGCATCCTATTTTTCCATGTCTATTGTAGTTTTGCTTTCTATATTTCTCTAGTGCGAAAGATATTTGATTTATCGTTTTTGGTTGATAAAATCACTATTTCGTATATTTTAATCATTCATTTTTATTGATTTGACCTTTAAAATAAATGTTAATTCTTCGTAGTTGTTTTGTAAATTAAATTGTGCAGTTCTGTGACATTTTATAAATTTTATATCACTTTTAAATTATTTTCGTCGATTAATTTTATATCCAAACAAGAATTCCTTCCCAAATTATATGTAACATTTGATTTTTGTAATGAATAATTTATTTTTATATATTAATATCTGCTCGTAAATTTATTGAATTACTTTTTCTTAAAACTCATTTCATATATTAATTATACTTAACAGCCAGCATTTGTCATGTAAGTATATAACTATTGGGTCTTTGTTGTTAATCATTGGGCCTTTTTTGTTGGTCTTGACTAGACATGTAAAAATATGAGGTTAAGCCCAACATATGTTAATTCAAATTCTGTGATATTCATTTCCCTCCAAATCGTCAAAAATTTGTTGGAATCAATTTTTTATATATAGCCAAACCTCATAATTTTACACTCATTGCATAATCGTTAAGCAACTTCTCTGCATAATCGCTAAACAACTTCACCTTCTTCTCACAGTATTTTTCTCTCTTTTTTAAAATTTTATTTTAAATTAAGTCTTTGAATTTCGTTCTTATTATGTTGTTCGTCTAGTTTCTTGATTCTTCTTTAGTTCTTTTGAGTTCGAATTCGTTATTGCGATTCTCGTATACTCGTTTTATGACTTTCTTGATTATATTACTGTTTTCGGATTAGGTAATTCATTTTTGCATTATGTGAATCGTTTTTACTGTAATTTAATGTTTATATGTTTGAGATTTTGATTTTTGTTATTGGATGATTTTTTTATTTTGTGAAAATTTTAGGTTTTTTTTATGATCGTTTTTTTTTTTTTTGGTAAAAGGTAAGTATATTAATATTGACAAAAAATAACATCATCCAGGGGGTTTTACATACAACGTGAACATAAACGGGAACAAAAATATTACAGACTCAAAGATGCTATCTTATCAAGCCAACTCTTATCTCTACTCTGAACTATCTGTTGATTCATGGCCCGAAATCGGATGGACATATCTCGTAAAATTTGCTTGACTAGAAATTCTGGGTGAATAACCTGATCAAATAACCGAGCTTTACTTCTGGCCTGCCAAATAGAATGAACCAGTTTAATGTGACAACTGGTAACATACTTCCTGACCAGCAGACTAAGCCTTCTTCCACATCTATACCACTGAGTAAGCTTCCTGGGATCAAAGTGACTACCAAGGTAAGACTGCAAAATCTGAACACATCTGGTACTAAAAGGGCAGTCAAAGAAAAGGTGGAGATGGGTCTCATCAGCTCCTGCACAGATGTAACAGCTCAGACCCTGATGACACCCCATTCTATTCATTCTGTCACGGGTAAACAGCCTATTTTGAATCATTGCCCAGTAAATAAAGGAAGTTTTAGGAATGTTCAGATTATTCCAACAAACCCTCCACCAGTGAGCTTGAGGAAGGGAAGGCCTGAGCCACATATACCCCTCTTTCACACTGTAGTCTTTAATGGTACCAATCCACTTGTCATTAACATAAGCTGACCTGAAAGTACCCATGAGGTGAGCAATTTTTTTTATGATCGTTTATTTACCTAGTTTTCCTGATATTATTCAATAATTGTGATTCGTTATTGTTATTCTACTACTCTTGTTTTTATGACTTTCTTGGTTGTGTTATTATTTTCTGTATAGGTTATTCAATTTTGCATTAGGTAATTCATTGTTACGGTAATTTGGTATGCATCTGTTTAAGATTTTTTTTTTTTCTGATTGTTAGTTTTCTTGATTTTTTTTTTTTTGAATAATTGTGATAAATCAATTGAATAGGTTAGGTTGTACCTTTGATGACCGTTTGATTTTTTTTATTATTATTTCCTATAGTACTTGTATTATTCTTGTGGTAATTTAATGTTTTTGTTTTGTTACTTTCTGATCTTTTAATTATTTCGCATTACAAGCTAAGGTTTATAGTTGCTGTTATTAGATTATTTGTCCAGTTTGGTTTATATTATTAGTCCTCTTTAACATCTGGTTATTGTGTTTTTATGACTACTCTAGGAACAATATTTTGTATTTAAAAATTGCATATTAAGCTTATAACCTAAGATTATAAACTAAGTACTCAAGTTTTTCATAATGATAAAACAAATAAATACACATCCAGAATTTTGAAATTAACATATAATTTTTTAATTTTAAATAAATAGCTCACCTTTTAATTTCTAAGTCGCGTGTTTTTTTAACTTAAAAACTAGACAAATAAAATATTTTTATACAAATATGATATTAGCTTATTAAAATAAAATATTTTTATACAAATATACTAATTATTTTAGTCGGGTCTTTTGTAAATGCGTTAGTCTTATTTATAAAATGGTCCTATAAAATATTTATTACATTTAATTAAAATAACCGTTATAATGAAGTCGATTCTTTCCATTTCAAGCAAAATCTTGTTCCCTTCATCAACTCCAAACCCGTCATTACGATTTACAAAACGTTTTTTTTTTATTTTAATTAACAGATCTACTAGGAAGGACATAATTATGAAACTGGGCCTTGACCCATGAATGGTGAAGTCCTATTTATAAGTAATTATAACCAAGCATCACTCATTTAACCTAGCCGCGCACACCACGGTCAATCTCTCTCTCTCTCTCTCTCTCTCTCTCTCTCTCTCTCTCTCTCTCTAATAACACCCTTAACCACTCTGGCTTCTTAAAACTTCCATCTTCGTCCATAAAAAAACTCAGATCTCTCTCAAATTATCACCATCATTCCATAAAACAACCATGTTAATCTAAATCTCTTGGTATAAAACATCATTTTCATCTATGGAGCCACTGCTATGTACATCATTTTCATCTATGGTTCCCATGCTAAAGATATCATCTTTCTTCATGGATCCAAAACCATCTTCATCCATTGATCCCTTGATAAAAAAAAACATCATCCTTACATCCCTTGGTAAAACGTCTACTTTATTCTTTGACTAATCGTCATATTCTTCACCCCATACTAATTACTTTGCTTCAAGTGATTCAAGCATCAATAATGGATTCTGGGAGTTGGATCTGCATGGAGATTATGTTTAAGCATTCAAATCATATTTCTCTGCTCATAATGTGTAAGTCTTCTAATCTATTGATTTTATCCTCTATTTTGCAAAGAGTGATAGTTCAATTTATTATTGCTTTGTGGGATTATTGAGCAATCATTTGGCATTCTAATTTACAAAAAAAAAAAAAATAGATCTGCTATTTTTTCATTTTTATTTTTAAGTGACACTAATATACTTATTTTATTAATTTAGTTTTATTATTATTATTAATAAATTTGTGAACATATGCCCACATCATAACCCAATAGGACAGCCTATATGTTTAGTGCAGTTTTTAAATTTTAGATTGCCGCTCGTCCTATATAAACCGGACTTAAACTCCTAAATTTTCTACAGAGTACTCATTTCGTTATATCCCCAATTTGTTTAGAGTATTCCGCCATTCATCCTCTCAAATTCTGCCTAATATCATTTTACCCATTCCTAGTTATTTTCTTTCTTGATTTTATTTCAAATCCGTCTATTTTGATCGATTGTTAGTTCAATTATTAATCTGTTTAATCATAGTAATATCTGTGTATCATCATTTATCCCTTAAATTTCTCGTAGTTATGCTGATTTTACCTTAAATCGTCTGTTTAGTCAATTGTTTGTTCAATTAGTAACATGTTTTATCATGCTAAATTCTTTGAAATTTTCTTGATTTTACTTTAAATCCGTCTGTTTTATCCGATTGTTTGTGCTTTGTACGAGAAATTTAAAGTAAAATCAAGAAAATTTCAAAGAATTAATCATTTTAAGTGATTTAAGGTAAACATGTTAAATTAATTTTCTTGATTTAAGGTAAAATGGAGATTACATGTTTTAAGTGAATTAATCCCTCTGTTTTCTTGATTTAAGGTAAACATGTTAAATTACGAGGAATTTAAGCGATAATCCGTCTTGTTATATATTATTGGTTGATTCCGGTTTTGATTGATCTTTTTTCTTTTTATTTTGATGCCGATCTTTTTTCTTTGCTTAATATTGTAATACTACGGTTTTCTATGTCTTTGGGTACTCTATCGAGTGGGGTTTACTCTGTCGAGTAAGTATGTTTTTATAAGTAACAATAGTCTGCCTGATGGGTACTCGATCGAGTATGTGTGGCACTCGATCGAGTAAGGGTCACTCGATCGAGTAAGTGACTTACTCGATCGAGTAAATGAGTTTTACGGGCTGAGTTTTACGGGTTTCGTCAATGATGTGAGATAAGTATAAAAGGTTTTCCGTCACTTTTCTTAGTTTCTTTTATCTATTCTAAAACCTAAGTGAGGAGAAAAGGAGTTACGTAATTTGTCTATCATCGCATCATTAGCAAATCCCGAAGCTAGAGGTGTCGGATTTCATCATTCTTTACACCGTTGTGATCCTTGTGCCGAGGGTAAGCTTTACATATAATTTTTATAATGTTTGGTTAAAGTTGGTTAAACCCTAATTTTGGGATTGGGGGTTTTCTATGTTTTTGTTAATGTTAGATTGTGATTGTATGATTATGTGCATAGGAGGAGGGTTCGTAGAGGAAAGGTTTTGGGACAGCTGCTAGATCGTCTGTTGTTTGTGTTGCATTCCAGGTAGGGTTTCCTTACTCAGTATTAGTTACATGATATGTGTGGTGAATTGTGATATAGTTAGTGATTGTTGATTGATTCAGACAGCTGTGATTGTATATTGTTGATTGATTCAGACGGTTGTTGATTTTGGTGTTATGGTTATTGTTTATTTGTCTGTGTTCTTCGGGGTGCGTCCCTGGCTGAGTGGAGTCACTAGCGGGAGTGGCTTCACGCCCATGATTCGCCTTCTGTGGAACCCGCCACAGAAGGAAAGTGCACATTAATGGACTTGGGTTTATCGCTCGATGGAAATGAGCGGGGCTTAGGTGGGAACGATTGCGGTCCTCCACTGGCGGCGATGAGTGCCTGTTGCAATGGGTACTCTGGCAGGACTAGACACTTTAGTGTGTAGTCAGTTGTGTGGAGATTGGAGATGGAGACTGGGGTTGTGTTAAGCTGTTTGAACTGTTTGTGTACTTGTTTCATTGTGGCATTGTTTTTGTTTAATTAGTACTGACCCCGTTTAAATGTTTTAAAAACTGTGGTGATCCATTCGGGGGTGGTGAGCAGTTATTGAGCAGGTATGATTGATGCGTATGAGATAGCTGGGATGAGTCATCACGTTGCAGTTAGAAGTCTTCCGCTGTGTCAGACGATGTCTAGTAGCTTTGATAGTTTTATCAGTAGACCGTTTGAGTACTTTGTATTTCATTTAACAGTTTTGTTTGAGACATGTAATCACTTAAATTATAGTTAATTTTAAAGTACGTTTCTTTATTGTCTTATGATTATCATTGTCTCGGGTAACCGAGATGGTGACGTTTCTATACCTGAGTGGTCCTGATAAAGCACTTAGAGTATGGGGGTGTCACAAATATGATTGATTATTGTCATTAATTAATCCTTTTTAATATGTTTAATCATATTAAGCAAAGAAAAAAGATCGACATCAAAATAAAAAAGAAAAAAAGATCAATCAAAACCGAAATCAACCAATAATATATTACAAGACGGATTATCGCTTAAATTCCTCGTAATTTAAAATGTTTACCTTAAATCAAGAAAACAGACGGATTAATTCACTTAAAACATGTAATCTCCATGTTACCTTAAATCAAAAAAATTAATCTAACATGTCTACCTTAAATCACTTAAAATGATTAATTCTTTGAAATTTTCTTGATTTTACTTTAAATTTCTCGTAAAAAGCACAAACAATCAAATACAACAGACGGATTAAGCACAAACAATCGAATAAAACAGACGGATTTAAAGTAAAATCAAGAAAATTTCAAAGAATTTAGCATGATAAAACATGATAATAATTGAACAAACAATTGACTAAACAGGCGATTTAAGGTAAAATCAGCATAACTACGAAAAATTTAAGGGATAAATGATGATATACAGATATTGCTATGATTAAACAGATTAATAATTGAACTAAAAATCGATAAAAAAAGACGGATTTGAAATAAAATCAAGAAAGAAAATACCAAGGAAAGGGTAAAATTATATTAGGCAGAATTTGAGAGGATGAACGACGGAATACTCTAAACAAATTGGAGATATAACGAAATGAGTACTCTGTAGAAAATTTAGGGGTTTAAGTCCGGTTTATATAGGACGACGGAACATGAGCGACAATCTAAAATTAAAAACTGCACTAAACATATGGGTTGTCCTATTGGGCTAGGATCCGGGCCTATGTTCACAAATTTATTAACAATAATAAAAATAAGTTAGTAAAATAAGTATATTAGTGTCACTTAAAAATGAAAAAGAAAAAAATAGCAGTTCTTTGTTTTTTGTAAATGAGAATACCAAATGATTGCTCAATAATCCCACGAAGCAATAATAAATTGAAATATCACTCTTTGCAAAATAGAGGATAAAATCAATAGATCAGAAGACATACACATGATGAGCAGAGAAATATGATTTGAATGCTCAAACATAATCTCCATGCAGATCCAACTCCCAGAATCCATTATTGATGCTTGAATCACTTGAAGCAAAGTGATCAATATGGCCTGGGATGAAGAATATGACGATTAGTCAAAGGATAAAGTAGACGTTTTTACCAAGGGATGTAAGGATGATGTTTTTTTTATCAAGGGATCAATGGATAAAGATGGTGTCTTTGGATCCATGAAGAAAGATGATATCTTTAGCATGAGAACCACAGATGAAAATGATGTACATAGCAATGGCTCCATAGATGAAAATAATGTTTTCTACCAAGAGATTTAGATTAACATGGTTGTTTTATGGAATGATGATGATAATTTGAGAGAGATCTGAGTTTTTTATGCATGAAGATGGAAGTTTTAAGAAGGCAGAGTGGTTAAGAGAGAGAGAGAGAGAGAGAGAGAGAGAGAGAGAGAGATCGTGGTGTGCGTGGCTAGGTTAAAGGAGTGATGCTTGGTTATAATTACTTATAAATACGACTTCACCATTCATGGGCCAAGGCCCAGTTTCATAATTATGTCCTTCCTAGTAGTTCTGTTAATTAAAATAAAAAAACGGTTTGTAAATCGTAATGATGGGTTTGGACTTTGGAGTTGATGAAGGGAACAAGATTTTGCTTGAAATAGAAAGAATCGACTTCATTATAACAGTTATTTTAATTAAATGTAAAAAATATTTTATAGGACCATTTTATAAATAAGACTAACCCATTTACAAAAGGCCCGACTAAAATAATTAGTATATTTGTATAAGAATATTTTATTTTAATAAGCTAATATCATATTTGTATAAAAATATTTTATTTGTCTTGTTTAGTTTTTAAGTTAAAAGAACACGTGACTTAGAAATTAAAAGGTGAGCTATTAATTTAAAATTAAAAAATTATATGTTAATTTCAAAATTCTGGATGTTTTTTTATTTGTTTTATCATTATGAAAAACTTGAGTATTTAGTTTATAATCTTAGGTTATAAGCTTAATATGCAATTTTCAAATACAAAATATTGAGTTTTCAACTTTATTTTATAATCACAATCCTATTTATAAAGTACAATGTTTTATTATTTTTTATTATAGACCCCACCACGTTCTCCATCATCATTTTCATACAAAATTAGTGTATTATCTTCTAAATACAACATTCTGGTAAATTAGTGCATTATATTAAATAATTAGATTTAATACTCGTGCGATGCACGGACCACTTGTAATATCTTGTGGCTTGAACTACCATTAAGTATCATTACAGATTGAAAATGCAACTATATACTTCCTTTATCCACTATATTCTTCCTATTTCTTGTGGGCACAAGAATTAAGGGTGAGAATGTGGGTGGGGTTTGGTGTTTGGAAAAGGGTAAAAGTAGTTATAATTAAATAATAATAAAAGATATGGGTGGAGTTTGGTTATTGGAAAGAGGGAGAAATAATTAGGATTAAATATTAATAAATGATATGATGTTGGGTGATTGGAGATATGTAAGAGTATAATATTTATAAAAACATTCCGAATAAAGAAAGGGAAGAAAACATGAATAATCCGTTTTGGGAAAGAGAGAAGAATATAGTGGATGGGATGGAGTAGTAATTATACACAATATCTATATATTTACATTTTATTAATAGCAATTAATCCCAATGAATAGTTTGCACTTACTACTCCCTCCATTCAACTCCACAAGGCCATTATAATTTATTACGTTTGCCAACGCCTCTTTTACTCAGCAAATATCTTTAGTTACGTATTTGCAAAAATTATAAAAGTTAGATATTTTTAATGTACTCTTAAGACGGATCAAATAAGATCTTACATGAATATATTTTCACTTATGTATCAAGAGAAAATTGAAGTTGAATGTCCACTTTTGAATAGTGTGCAAAAGAGATAATGGCCCTATGGAGTTGAATGGAAGAAGTATATAATAATTATCTTTCTAGCGGAATACTGCTAATTCATAAAAGTTAGTTATTCCAATTTCCATGCACAAAACACGCTAAAAAAGAGTAGAATCTCCTATTGTATTCAATGTCAAGCTGAATAATACAAATTCTTTTTCAAGGTTTTAAGTGTTTATTGTTGATGTCGAGTGCTACTACTATCCAACATTTATTATTTCGAGTGGAATTGTATCTTTGGTAGTCTATCTCGTAGATAAAAATTAAAATTCATCTCATCAGTTCCCTTGTACTACTCAAGATGGAATACCCATCAAATTTTATACTGATTCTAACAGTTGAAATCAACCGTCTTTTTATAATTTCACTCTTAGGTGAAACTCTTGAGATATTCTATATTAAATAGTACTCTGTATTAGTTTATTGTACACTGTATCTATTATCATACATTGTATCATATATTATGAAACAAAATTTTAGTATGTACATCTAACAACAATCACTGAAAATAAAAACAAAGACAAACACGAATTACTATATTTTACTAAAGTGCTAATTAATCACCTTAATTTTATTAAAACTTGTTGAGAGTAGTTTGGTTGATGGCTACGAATATCAAATAATCTAATACGGAGTATGACAATGTTCGATTCCTTGAAAATTATTAGTCGACGTAATAATGAACGCTTCCCATCAATTCAACACAAATCAAAAATTTAGTTCATTGTTACTTCATAAGTAGTTCATGTGGTCTAATACAAACAAAAGTAAAGACCTAGGTAATAGTGTCCCTTAGGTATTATTGTAGATTTGTAGAGGCTAACAAATTAGGAGGAGGTCAAGATTAGAATGTATGTAATTATTAATGCGTTGCTCATTTGCTTGTAGAGTAAACAATACTGAAACTTAAATAATACTATCTTCGTCTGAGTTATTTATTTATTTTTATTAAAATATCCCTCACAAATAATATAAAAGTTAACAAATTATTGAGATGGAGGGAGTAGTCCGTAATAACTAATATCAATATCAATTTTCATACAACTCGAGGTATAATTCTTTTGTGTCGGTAATAAATAGGCAATATTATCTACTATACATAATAAAAACTTTTTAGGGTAAACTAAGCGGTAAGTTAAATTTAATGGCAATTAAAAGTAGACATCTTACGCAATATTTGATGTTTTTGCTATCTCCGCTACATTATTATTTGCACGGCCACAAAATTTTATCTCTTGTGCACAATGGTAACACATATATCTTCATCTTATAGACTCTCATGTCCTGTAAATAAAACAAAATAATCAATTAGTTTGGAAATTGGAGGTTAATAACAAACCACACACTAAAATTGATGAAAGACAATCAATTATACTATACTAATTAATACGTATGTTATCTATTTATATAATAAAAGTATAATAGAAGAACCACTATGACACGTGTCAGTCATAGGGCTCTCCATTTACTACCACTTTCCCGCCAATCCCATCTAATATCTATCTATGTACCTATGTATGGTAAGAAAAATAAAATAACTAATAAGCAACTTAATAAGGTAATAAGCAACTCATTATTTTTTTTTTTGGTAAAGATAAGCAACTTATTATTACAACCCCCATGATTACTTTCCACGCAACAATCAACTCAACAAGGCAATAAAAATATTGAATATGAAATAAAATATACTCAGCATAGGAAAGGATGAAGAAACTATTCATACAAAACTCTTACGAAGAAGTCCAATGCATTATTAAAAACTTACTCTATCAACAAATATTCATCCAACCATATTCTCAATGGAATATAAAATATTTTTAAACAAGGATATTAACTAATTTAATTGGCTTTTGTCTTATTTGGTTACTCTTATGTATAAAATGATCCTATACAATAATGTGTGTATTTCTATTTTAATAACTTACTATTTTAAATTGACCACTTCCTAAGATATCAAGTTATCAAAATAAAACTCAAAAGCTTAATATACTAATATGTGTCTGACCCAATTTTTAGGAGTGCTTTTCTCTTGAATAAGCACAAGTCAGCCAAACAAGTATTTTTAGAAAAGCTAAAACTACTTATTTTAGTGTGTATTTGACCTAACTTTTCAAAGTATTTTTGGACTTAAAAAATACTTTTTGGCCAAACACATTATTATGCAAAAGTTAAAAAGTCAATTCTCAAAAGCTAAAAAATAATCTTTTTGCCCACAAAAATAGAAGCATCAATTGTTTTTGGTTTTGAAAACTACTTTTAAAAAATTAAACTTGAGAAATAGAAACCCATTTTTAACAATTTAGGTCAAACATACTAACCAAAGAATGAAATTTGAGCTAGAAATACAAGCCGAAATTAACTTTTGCTTCCACTTCTGATATTTTAATGCATAAATTAAAAATTTATATATTGTAAGCATATCAATAAAATAAAATAATTATATATTCATTCATATTTTTCCTCTCCTACAAATAGAGACCCATATTGATATATTTTCGGTCATTAATTTTTGATTTTCCATTCGCTTACGGAAAAATGCTCTCTTTACAAAGTAGTTTTATAAAACAATGGCCAAATACCTTCAATTTTTATCAAGAAGTAGCTTATTAAAAAGTCATTTTAAAAAATAAAAACTGTTTTTCTAATGTGAGACCAAACATTAGTGTCTTACTTTGAGATTTTCTTCTATTGACCAACCCTATGTTATAAAAGAATTGTAGTTCATAAAATGTATAAGCTTTCAAGGTATGGGCTTAATATATCATAAGAAATTGAAGTACAAACTAATATTTATCATAATTAATGATGTTTTTCTACTCAACTTCGTAACATGTGCCCTTCAGAGAATAACAAAATGCTATTTACCTTCATTACAAAAATGTGTTTTCATACTTTTGAACGAAAATATTTACTCCATAGCATACAAATGGAAACAAATAAAGTCAAAGCGACCCCTTTGAAATTTTGAGATAAAGCATAATATGGAGTATGTCTATTTAAGAGCATGTTTGGCCTTGATTCTCAAAAATGAGTTTTTGTTTTTCAGGATTAATTTTTCAAAAGCAGAAATAACAAATAGTTGCTTCTATTTTTGTGGGCAAAAATATGAATTTTTAGCTTTTGAGAATTTTTGTTTAACTTTTAAAAAATCATGTGTTTGGCCAAAAAGTGTTTTTAAGTCCAAAAATTGTTTTATAATTAGGCCAAACACACACTAAGTTTGGTCGACTGAGTTTTTTTAGTTTTTTCGTTAGAAAACACTTTTATCATTGATATATTTATTTATTTATTTTTGGTTAAGGAATACACTTTGATTTGTTGTGTTACTAATTAATAATTATTTACCGCAAGAAGTTTATAAATTTAATTTTCATAGTTATAATTTCCAATACTTAACAACAAAGGGAAACAAACCCTTTTTTTAATCGAATTTATAAAATGCTACTATAAGATATCGGGTAAAAAGTATTTCTTCCATTTCAATGAATTTTATACGTTTGTTTTTGGGGCACTATTCAAAAGTGAGATTACATTATGAATATTAAATTTTTATAATTTTTAATAATATGTAACTAAGGGTATGAAAAAAAGAAAACGAGTATTATATAAGTGTATAAAGCAAACATATAAAATTCATTGAAATGGAGGAAGTATGAAATATTATCAAGGTATAATCTCAAGCGAAGAGGTTTTGAAGGGATTTAATCTCAAATTGACTTAAACCAAGACGTATCAGATAGATAAGTTATTATGTAAAAGTAGATTTTAGTTCTCCAAAAATCAAAAGGCAAAATTTCGATATATCGATTATTTTCGTGATTGGCAAGAATCGTTTGCGTTATACAATAAACATTGTTCTTTTTTATTTGTCAGTTACAATCATTTAGATTGATTTTCAAGTATGAAATTTACCATGCAATAATTAATTAACGGTGTTGATGATGTATACCATTCTATCTATACAATATTTTATTAATCATAAAATTTGTAAAATTTATTTATATATATCCGTGCAATTTGCACGGGTTCTAAGTTAGTATCTAGCATAAACTAAGAAAACATTGAACATTGATGCAGGCCCGTTCCTGAGTTTTCTGTGGTCCTAGGCAAAATCGTAGACCGGGGCCCCTTTAAAAAAAAATATTACTGCATAATAAATAAAATTTTTTAAAAAATATACAACGTCAATTCTATTAAAATCCATTGTTAACTCGTGTAATCCTAAAAAACGGGTTCTACGAGCATTCTGAGATTTTATCATTGATGATAACATTAACTTCAATGTCCTTTCAAAAGTTCTTTCTCGATTGATAAATTGCAACACCATTTAATCGTTATTGTGACATTGATGGCCTCAAGTAGGTTTTGATCAACTTTAACTTCGAAAAACTTCTTTTAGTTGAAGCCACTATCACCGGAACTGTTAAAAAAATTCTATAAGTAATAGAAGCAACAGTTAAAAAATTCTATAATAGAAATAGAAGCATTCGGATAGCAATCTGCACTTATAACAAACACAAGAGTTTCAGTCGTTGATATTAGTTTATTTGGCAATGTAGATTGTAGCACTTTCAATTCAAAGTAAAGATCATTTAAGTCAACATCGGATACATATATAAGTAGAGTGAAAAGTAACAGAATATTCTCTCAATTCATTTTCATCCAATGACTTTAACTTGCTTGAATCAAATAAAAACCAAAAATACTTTCAAAAGTCTTTAGTTGCTCAAATCTGCTTTTTAAAGAAGAAATTGTCATATCAACAACAACCAAAAAATATTCATGTCTAAATAGATCTTCAGGTGACTGATTTTCTTCATCGTCTTGATTATTTTCATCAAAATGTCTCTTTCTAATAACACGACACTTTGTCGGAAGGGTAGGTTCTACATCCATATCAAGTGCAATACTTTTAGCAATATTTATACTAGATATGAAACCTTCATCTCTAAATATTTCAAAATATGACAACATGCCTTGAACTTGTTCTATGGTGATATCAATTCACATGGACTTAAATTCTAATTTCTTGCTTACCATATTTATAACAAACAAAATTTCATACCAGATAACAATGTATACAAGCGTTGAGCAATTCCAAAAAATGAAATAACTCTAGTGCAAGAATGTGCCATATCGCGAAGAGCAAGATTCAAATTATGACAAGCACATGACATATATAACGCACTCAGGTTTAC